>NW_022639466.1:846166-919886 GCF_010583005.1 Odontomachus brunneus | reverse complement strand
ATA
Source organism: Odontomachus brunneus (assembly GCF_010583005.1). Classification (NCBI taxonomy): domain Eukaryota; kingdom Metazoa; phylum Arthropoda; class Insecta; order Hymenoptera; family Formicidae; genus Odontomachus; species Odontomachus brunneus. Next base: position 919,883 of record NW_022639466.1, on the reverse strand, counting down.
TATATATATATATATATATATATATATATATATATATATATATATATAATTGTATATAACTTTATAATGCTTTTTGATATCCAATCAAATGAAATTACTTAATTTTAAAATCACTTAATTTTATTATATATTTTTATTATACACAAATATAGTACTTTTATTATACACAATTATAGTATAATAAAATCACATAACTATAACTAAGCCAAGTTAACATAATTTCTAAATCGTTAAGAGATACATTTTATTGTTTACATCATCCAAACGTTTCGACCTTGATTCGTATCTTCTTCACAATAATAAAGTATATTTCTCGACGACCTAAAAATTATATCAGTATAAGTCAATATTAAGTCAGATAGTAACTAGTCTGAGTTGATTTTATACTATAATATTTGTGTATAGGTTTTCAAAGGCTCAATAATATAGAACAGATGCTATATATACGTATATTAGACATACATAGCAAGACTTAAATTATAAAAAGAGGACAACAAGAGAGTTTTCTTTTCATTATATTACGTGTCAGATAAAACAATTCGTTTTATCTGACACGTAATATTTCGAGCGGTTGGATCAATCCTAGGTCGATTTAATCCAAGTTTTATAGAAGATTATTCTGTTTTATTCTCATTTTGTAAGATTACTCACGCGTGGGATGAAAAACCTGATGAAGATGAAAGTTCTGATGAAAAAAATCTGACGAGAATTCTACCGAGTTTAACCTATAGTTTTGAAAATATGGAAAAAACCGATTTTTTTCAATTTTTTCGCAGATTTTTTCAGTTTCTTTTCCAAACATAGAAAAATTCGTTTGGAAAAATTCATGCGTGTTTGATTAGAATCCACATTTGCTTCTTTCCCTAATTATTTTAAAAAGAAAATAATTTAACATTTAACTGCGCGCATTTAACTAAAGTTAAATTAACTCCCTCTCCCCCCTCCCTCAGTAAATAATCTGTTAATAATTTGATAACATATTGAGCATAATTTATCGATAAATCCAAAGTCATCTGTGTCCACAATCTGCTGTTGTTCTGTCAGTAAAGTTTGCAAACAGAATCTGATAGCAAATTGTATATGTATCTTGTATATTTCTGAGTTATTATATTTTATATCGATTATGAAGTTATTATATTTTATATCGATTATGATCACTACACGTCATTGCTGAGGATATTTTATCCAGTAAAGGTATTAAAACATGAGACTCTATGATAACATTCTAATTCTTTTATATGTTTTTACTCCGCAACCTCTGACCTTAAAGTTTCTTCTTTCTTCTTATTTATAATAATGTCATAGTACAAGGGAAACAAAAAGCAAATCACACATAAATAAATGAAATCATAGTTTATTTTTCAAATAAAATAAAACATTTTCTCTTGAAATATTTTTTTCTTTAAGTAGCAAAAATAGCAAATTTTCGCAAAAAACCATTTTTTCTTGTTTTTTTCCAGCGATCTAAAGAAGTCGGCTTTTTTAAAACTATAGTTTAGCTGCATGCTAGCAGTACTAATCGACGTTATTTCGCCCCGACACTTGGAGTTCTCACGTTACGTGGAAACTCGTTCAATACGAAACGACGTTACATGACACGTAAGATCGGAGACGTACACACACAGTGACGTGTGACACAAACACATTACGTTTCCTCGCATGAGCCTCTCTCTCTCCCCCCTCTCTCTCTCTCTCTCTCTCTCTGTCTCTCTTTCTGCGGTCGGCACATCGCTATCACGCACATCATAGATTTATTAATAGCACAGCGTGCCCTGCAATGACAATGAGAAAGCGTGCATTTTATTATTGAGGCATCCACATCACGGAGCCGGTTACGTTCTTGCCGTTTTCGCATTTCTCTAACGGGGAATGGTCGGTTTTGTTCGTCGCACGCGCGCGCTTTATGTGACTTTATTTTCGCGACAAAAGCAAAATTATTCACGGCTTGTAGCATGTCAAACAATTTGTAGATCACTATCGGACACTCGGTATACACTCGGTGTATGCATTTATTCTTATAACAATCGAAACGATCTCGCGCCTACACTGCAAATCCAAGTGTATTATTTTTAACTCTTAAACAATATGGTGGAATTATGGAACGTAAACAACAAGGTGGGATCACATATAGCTCGATTTTTTTTAGTTTATGTTTTGTTCTGCTATTTTTCTATTACAACTTTAATAAGAATAATTTTTTTTACTATATAGAAACATCCTCTTTCATTGTATGATTTTAGCACAAATACATCACAAAGTTTCAATGGATTGTATTAAAAAATATACATGCGAATAAGATCTTGAAATCACCTTATTTAATCCCTTAAACAGGATTCATTATTTGTGTTCCTGTAGGCAAGATAAAAGTGATCAACTATTAAAGCTTTTAAAGACTAATATCTTTTTTGAGGACGCTGAATATGAATTTAAGAACAAAATTTCAAAATTCAAAATTTATGTAATTGTTATGAAACCTAGTATTTGAAGGTTCTTTGAGTCGCTAAATATAAATTTAAGTATGAATTGAACATAAAAAATATAAAATAGATAAAAAAATATAAAATATAAAAAATATGACTAGAGTGTAATTCTACCACGTGCAACACTGTGAAACTAATACAACACTGTGCTAATATTATTTTATTCAAAAACTGAGAAATGTTTATACCTTTGAAATGAGAACCTAAAACGTTCCTAAAAACTATGAATTAAAAAATTTTATTTATTGACAAAATTTTTTATTTTTTATATATTTTATGTCGCTATATTGAGAATATTGAGTTTCATAATAATCAGATAGATTATGTTTTTTTGACAGCCATATTGGGTCCGTCATTTTAAATTTAGATATTTTTAAACTCAAATTAATATTCAGTAACCTGAAAAACTCTTAGATATCGGGTTTCATAACAATCAGATAAATTTTGAATCTTGGCCTCCAATTAATTCCACTATTTTGAATTTTGAAATTGTGATATTAAATTCATATTGAGCAACATAAAGAACGCTGGAACACTGACTTTATGAAAATCACGAGCTAGCTAATCGAAAAATAAATGATGTGCGCCAATGCACAATAGGAACACAAACATTTTTCGCGCTATATATCGTCAATGAGCTATGCAAGATATTAAAGATTAAACATATAAATATATAATTCGGCTTTTTTTACGCTTTTCTTACCGTTTTAAGTTACGTTATTTAACACGTTTGAGAGAAAGAAAGGAAAAGAGAAGGATTAAAAGGAAGAAAGGAGGGAGAGAGAGAGGGAGAGAGAGAGACATGTGTAAATTATAATTTAATACGTTTAAATGACGTGACTTAAAACGGTAAAAAAGCAAACGTGCAAAAAGCAATTCGGCAAAAATAACACATTTGCGTTTGCAATGTAAACGCTTGTTACGTTCTCGTAATCCGCAGCAGAATTGGAAAAATCGCGGATTGTATGTAGTTCAAAGCCACGACACGTTCCACGCCCGAATTCTCGTTCGAATCGCTCGTTTCGAGGCTTAGTAGACTGCTCGACCTGCTTTTATCAACTTCGCTGGAGTTGACCGATGGGATTTACGTTGATCTATGACGAAGCAATTTCGCCGAGCATTTCAACGACATTCTCTCGGAATCTCGAAAACGGGATTCCCCGTGACACGCTGGGATAACCTGATCTATCGAGAATATCTCGAGAGGTAAACTCGTTGCTTTGCGCAAACTTCGCACTCTCTCTCTCTCTCTCTCTCTCTCTCTCTCCCCCTCTCCCCTCCCCTTTTTCTCTCTTCCTCATACACATACATGATATCCCGACCATTGATCTTTCGATCGTTATGTTTATTAGAGATCTGTTTTTTATAACTATATTAAGTTGCATTGCTTATACTTAAAATAAAATAGATATATAGGTCCTTATACTGAATTGTGTCTTTTATTAATAGAAATGCCTGTGAAAGTGACTTATAAGTTTTCTGATTGACTATAAGCCACTTTTCGAGACATTGTTATCGATAAAAGAGAGTTTAGTACAAGGATAAAATAAAAATTATTGACCCAATTATTGACATCCTCTTTACATACGGAAAAATATATATTGAATCGTAGTAAATATTACTTATTTCAAATATTTAATAAATTTAAGTATTCACAAATCTATCATATATTTCATCACAAGCATCAAATTTATTTAAAATATAAAATATAAAATATTTAAAATTCTAACGAGTTTAACATTTTAATGAGGAATATTAATTTAAAACAAAAATTAGGTTTATTTACTACATAGAATCGAACTAAACAATTTTTTCTTTTAATAAAGTTTTATAATATACTTGTGAAAAGAATAAAAAATTCTCCTTTCGAATATACAATATTGATAACGAGCTTTTCCAAAATTTGTGATGAGTATATTTTAAGATCATTATCAGAAAAATATTCGTAGTAGTTGAAAGTAATAATTATCTAAGGGAAGAAAAATAAATTGAGTGATCGATTTTCTTAATAGTAAAATGATATTTTTCTGTGCGTAGTGTCATTACTTTAGAAATATTTTAGAAAAATGTGGTTTTTCTTGCGACTAGCGATGTCTGTTCACACTTTTAGTTATGAAGATCTTTTTTAGAGTCGTAAGTAGAATGCAGGCAAGAAACTTATTAATTACATACCATGTTAATTTGCAAGAAAAACAGATCGATTTCCTTAATAGTAAAATATTGTGCGTAGTCATTAACATTCTAGACTCTGTTTTTCTAGAGCGTCAATGACTGAGTCTTATGAATGACTGATTATCAACGATAATGACTAAGGCAGACTAATAATTATTTCATTTCATATGGACATTTGATAGAAAAGAGAAGAAAATAAAAAGATTACAAAACAGTTCAAGAAGCGTAGATTTGCAAAACAGCGCTCATGTTTAAGTCGTGAAGTTCCAAAATTAAATGCGATCGCGACACGCGCTCGTCTGCCGACTGTAACACACCCCGATAACTGTCTAACATTGACAAATCATTGCGAACGAGTTGTCGACTGAGGTCGCTGTAACTGTAAAACCGTTGAATGCCATCCAACTGCGGTCAAGCACAGCCAACGAGTCTATTACGCCGCGATTTCCTCACAAGATATGCAAGTGCGATGAGACCATTAATTTCGGATTAATTAGCTACTTTGGATGTCTCGTTCTCTTCGTTCCGAAGTTAAATCACTTATTGACAGAGAATACTCATAATTTCTTTCTATAATATCTATTCTCCGAATTTCTCGGAGAGAAATCTCATTCAAAACAAGTGAAAAGTGGCAGTAAGTAAGCTTAAGTTTTTGAGTGAATTATTCATTTTTTCGATTTTTCGAGTTCTACAATATTTTCATTATCGTGTCAAGTGAAAATAAAAGTACCAATTCCTGGATACGAATTGAACTCTGGACGTTAAATATGAATATCTAAATTTTTAACAAAAAATATATAAATATTATATTTAATATTTATGTATAGATAACTTATATTGAAAACTTAAATATTTAAGAACCACACACACACACACACACACACACACACACACACACACACACACACACACACAAAAGAATGTCCAGAGTTAGATACATATTCAGATATTTCTATCTTATTTTTACTTAAAACGATAGTGAAAATACTGTAGAACTCGAAATCGGAAAAATAAATGTTTCATTCAGAAACTTAAACTTGCATTAATAGTTGTTATTCGAAATTTTCCTCGAATGAAATATTCAGATTTGAATTTTGGGTTACATCAGATGTGAATTTTTCAGCTGAATCACGATTACAAATATAATGTCACGTGATCAGATGATTCAATTGGAAAGCTCAGATTCAACTCTAAATTTAGATCTGAGCGTCTTACGTGAGACAAAGTGTGACCGCAAAATCAGTGGTCTTTTCGTTCCTTCTTTGGTCTTGCGATTTTGAAACGGTGTGCCAAATGTTATCTTATGATAAAACAATTATAAAAATATTTGTGAGGCGAAAATTAGTTTCAATGATACAGAAAATCAAAATTGATCAAAGATGAAAGTTCATTAACGTGTCAGTTTATATGCTTTGAAGCACGATTTTTTACATCAGTCTGATAATTTAAAACTTTGTATCCGGAGGTTTTGCTGGCTGCTGACAACGAATTTGAAGATTCTCAAAATAGTATTTCGCACAATTAACTGCACACATTCTTCAATTCCGAATAAAAACATTCGCTCGACGATTCAAAGATGTAAAATTCACTCTGTATGAATGAAAAATAAGCGGAATTCGCGTGACTCGGTGACGAGTCTATCTTTCGAGTGGAACTTTACTCCGAGAAGAGTAAATTTAAAGCTCACTTTAATTTTCTCGTATTGTTCTAGGAGCACTTTTGTATCAGCAGCATTATTTCACTGTTTTAAATCTCAACACCGAGATAATTGATAAGTGAACGCGTCATGTGGCCCGTCGATGCCAAGGAATGCCGCAACAGTTTAGTTTTATTATATTTCATCTGATGCAGATTCGCTGATCGGCAAATTATTATATATGGCATTACGATCGCTGAATTCTGCCGACGACTAATTGATCGTGTTCGCGTCGAGTTGAGGGGATACACGGCATTCGTTTGCACAATACATTGCACTTCGACACAAGACGTTATTGTTGCCGCGCGAACTTCGACCCGCGCTACGTGACCAATTACCCACGCCTGATACCGCATTTCTGCAAACAGGAAACATTCGTTTATCCGTCCGCCTTATCGAGAAAATGCGTCACTCGGCTGCGAACGACACTTTTCCACCAACACGTTGCTACTTTATACTTCCTTTGTGCTGAATAATCGAAAATCTCTTGATCTGAGCGGAATGCGGAATATTCATGCATGTAAAGTGTGGTGGAAGTGTCGCGATGTTTATTCCGTTTGATATATTCGAGCTACTATAGTTTATTCTAAAATATTCCGAGAAGACTCTTTTAAGAATATAAGTGACATCAACATCTAGATGATATGCATATCTAGATGCGCGTGCGCAAACACAAACACATATATACACACGCATCACGTGCTAGCGCACATGCGAATTACATAATAATGCGATAACAGACGAGTATTTATCGCGTTTTGCAAAACAGCTGCATCTAGCGCAATCAACAGCAATTAAATATAATTACGCGAGAGCGAGCCATTTTCAACTAAAAATAAATAGTTCTGTTGCTAAGAGCTTCCTATTTAGAGCGCCTACTCGTGAGCGCGTTCGATCGACGCTTATCGCGAATAGATTAGCCGCAGTGTATAGTGAAAGCCTACGACGGGAAATTGATGTGAACGTCGCGGATAAAAGGTGCAGCGAGCCGATAAGAGCTTTCGTAAATCTGGCGGTTATTATACAGCTACAACATATTTGTGAGATAATATAATGCGAGATATGCGCGCATGTTATCTCAAGTGACGAAATATATCAACATGCTGAGAACGCAGAGTGTTCGAAAGGCATCGGGAAGATTAAGACGACATCTTTAGGATGTTTGTTTATGTTTCCCGACGTACAGATAAGGAAGATTCGCGCGCGGTTGACAGCAACAACGCATACTCCGCAATGCTGTAACAATATTTTGTAACGTATCAACGCGAGCACGTATCTCGTATCTTATTAACGTAATAGAAACGAAAGCGTGTGGAAGATTTAAGTATACAAGGAAAAAATAACAGTTTTATGTTTTATTGACATTATTTTGTTCTTGTATGCTTTATTTATATATTATATATGTTCACTTTTCTCTTCATTTTAGTTTTTGTTTTATTTTTATATTTTATTTTATTCTTCACATATCTTCTTATGTAAAAAGATTTCGAATGTGTGATTTTGAGTGTTATAATACAAAGTATCGATCTCTGCGATAATCTATTAGATGCAAAGAACTTACTAAAAAAGTTAAAAAATTAAAAACTGAAAACACACATTGAGAGAAAAAATATCTAAAAAATAAAAGAATATTTATTCCGTGAATATTAATAACACATTTACATATAAATCCAAATTTTTTTATTTATATTCATTCTTATATTTTTTTTTCTTCTTTTATCCTTATTCTTCATTAGTCCTTTTATTAATTATTAAATAAGATAATTGCTTTCAAGAAAAGCAAAGTTTTAAGATAATATATATTCTCCTATTTGAAAAGTATTTTATGTTAGTATAAGTAAATATGTTATACTATAAAAATAAATATCTTTTATTTTTATAAATCAAATAAATATTTTTTATCTCTTAAATATTTTTTCTCTGAATATAATAAATTTCGCTAGAAAATTAGGAAATTTTTGAAGCACATTTCAGTTCCTAAAATATAAACAGCGTATATGTGAAATTATTGCTGTAGAATGTCGATCTATTTCTCGGCTACAGAATTTTATAGTAACCTTTACCTTGAAATTCTTCTCGTGTAAAGTCACGAATAAAATGAACAATATCGAGTATTTTTCTTCTGATACCTAAATTTTCTATAATTTAAGAATTTCTCTCGGATTCATTCGGGATTCATACAGAATTCATTTAGAAGAATGACAAATCTCCCCTTTACTCTACCAGCTCAATACGATTCGCCACGTAATTTTCCGTCCTGCGAAAACAGTCGCGAGCAAGGTCGAGTTTCGCGAAACGCGGTGTCACCGTTTTTCTCCTGCCGCAGTCGCCGGCGTCCGAAGGTGGAAGGGAGTTTCGCGACGGGATAGTTTTCCAGCGAACCACCTACGCGATCCCGGGCATTGTCGCGCCGCGCACCTATCCGCAATTCACTGCCGAATCGCGTTCGATCGCGGCGCGGTTTCGCAGTTACGTGTCGCGGATCTTCCGAGAGAAAGATGCGGCGTTTCCCGGACACTGAACGGCACAGGCGGCTCGGTGCGCGGCGTTTTGCCAAGAACGTGCCGCCGCGTGTGTACGCGCGCCTCCGCGTCCTCGAATTTTCAGTCGTTGGGCAGAGGGCCACGAGGCCGTAACATCGAACGTTGACCACGCTCGGTATCTCCGACGCAGAGTGAGAAACCGATCTGTGCTCTGTTTTTGCCAGTTTCACCTCTCCCATCGCTCACTTTGCATCGACAAATTATCTCCCGCCTACGTCCAATTAATTCAGTGAATTAACCTTCGAATCCGGGATCGAGTTCTGCATAATCGAGTTCCGTTTCGGAATCTCGGACTGTTTCTCGAGTCGCGTGCAAATCTACCCCTCTCTCTTTCTCTCTTTGTCTGTCTCGTCCATACAAAATTGCACGTCATCGGGTTCATTGAAATCGAGGGAGATCTCGTCAGTTACCCGAATTTCTCGTTTCTCGAAACGCGCGCGAGAAGGTCGGTCTCCTCGGCGATACAGGTCGATTTAAACGCGGCCGCGAGCGCGTTTCCCGGATCTCGCTGATCGGCGTCGGTGGAGATGATCGCTCGACAGCGAATCCTCGGTTTTCGCTAACATGGCTCTACGGGTGTATCAGATCCAAGGTAAGCCGACGTGGCACGGCCACGGGAGACTTAAGTCACTTAAGCTAAAGGCACCAGCGCGCATAACGCGTTCACGTAATGCAGGTAGCAGTCGTAGACGCGGCCGCGCTTAATACGCGGCCTGACGTAACGCGCGACCGGAGGCTTTAAACGAATTAAAGCGCCGTCGGCGACGAGGTCGCAAGCTCGTCGGACGACGGGCACGCGGTGTCTCGCCGTTGCACCGCGCCTCGCGCACTCTCTTCCGTCGCCGGTCCCTCCGCGCGACCTCCGATTTACGCCCGCTTCACGCGCGCGCGCGAGAGAGAGAAAGTGATCGCCAGGTATGTGTGCTCGATTGACATACCCACCAGGCGCATTAATTACTAGTGCAGGATTCCGCAACACATCCAGCAACCAGTCTCACATCCGCGAACATCGCAAGGTCGCCACCGGAGTAGGGCAAGCACTGCGATTTTCTTTTCTTGAATCGCAGTGCGATACGGCAATTTATCGTAAAATCGCTCCTGCAATTCAAATCGCCTCTGCAATTCAAAATCACTCGTTATTTCAGTTAAATATGTACAAATATCGCGCGACAATCTATGATACTTTATACTATCTAATTTAAACTTATACATTTAGAGGCATAATGAAATTATTGAATATTGATTGTCATTAATATTTTATTAAAAAAAAGATAGAAAAGTAACTTTATTGTTTTTATGAGAAAAATGTCAATAAATAATTATAATTATCATTAAACGTGCAATAATATATCCTTATGTGTGTATTGCATGTCTTAATGAATTACTTTTTAAAAAATTTGAAAATTAATGATTTGGAAATAAGTTTTGTAAAATGTCTCCCATTTTGCCTCACGTAAAAAGTATATATAATCAAATTAAGTGATATTTTTAAAAAAACATCATTTAACTTTATTATGCTTTATTTTAAACTATTCTTTCATAGTAAAACTTGTGTTTTCTTGTAGTGGACATTTCAAAGAATATTTTAATATAAAAATAAATAAAAATATCAATATAAAGTTTTAACTGTATTATTTATCATTATTTTAAATACATGAGAATTACTTTTAAAAAATTAAAATATTCTGCGCAAGTTTTTTGTCGAAACAGTTTTATTGGCAATATCGCCGGACATCTTTAACTGCTGATAACATTAAAATATAATATTTGTGTAATAACTTGGAATAAATAGGACAAGAAATTTTAAAAACTATATTACATTAGCTGGACAGTGAATCTTTGTTATATTTATACAAAAAATTGAAATTTAATAAACTGACATTTCGAAGTTACAAGTCATGCGTGTGTTTCCTCTAATTTTCTTTTTTACTTACTATCCAAGAAATATGGAAATACTAGTTTTTGAGAATTTTCCAAATGATTTAGGTTCATACTTCAGCAAATTTAATATAGTTTTTAAATTTTCTTGTCCCATTTATTATATGAGCTGCAATATTGTCCACCAGGCATCCCGCGATACTTCGCCCAGCACAAAAAGTTTGGATGGAACTTCAATTTTTTTTCTTAATAATTTTTATATTCAAAAAAATGATGAATAATACGGTCAAAACCTTATACTGATATATTCATTCATTTTTTAGAAAAAAATTCGTAAAAGTCTTCTACTTTTCGAGAACTTAAACCAGAGAACTCTTCCACTTAATAATTAATTTCATTAAATAAGTTATTTGTAATTTTATATATGATAATTGATTAATTTTGTTTATTGATTTGCCAATTAGTTTAGTCAATTTTAATTGATTATATCCAATATAATATAATATATTTTAATTTATTAATATCCAATATAGTTCTAACTTGCGTCAGTTGCGAACTTCTTAGATTAGATTACATTATTATATTTTTTAAATAATTTTTTATAACTGAAATAATAATATTGTAAATAGTATACAGTCAAAACCTTATATTAATATCTCCATTCATTAAAAAAAATGTCCTACTTTTCGGCGATCTAAATCAGAACTTCCCTTAATAATTAATTTCATTAAACGACTTAGTTATTCGCGATTTTGTACATAACATAATTGACTATTTTGTTTATCTATTCACCGATTATTTTAGTCGATTAACATTTTAATCTATTAATGTCCAATATTGATTCTAGAACACATTATAAAGTGGCGAGCGAACTTTTTAGAGATGACATCTTCTTTAGAAAGTTAGCATTTTTGTGCGTTTCTGTTATTTAAAAGCTCTCTAAGTAATTCCAGTTTCTAAACGTATCAAACAAACACACTGATCCTTCTGAATATACAGACATTAGAACATCCTTCCACAAAGAAGGGCTGAAATGTCGATTCGTTGCACTGCACTTCGCCTCCGCGGCAATCGCGCCACCTGTTCCGCTTATCGACACAATTATGAGTCACATTGCGTCTTGGAATTTCCAGAGAGCGAGCTGGGACCACAGCTACGTCGCGGCGGTTCTCTCAGGATCCCACGGGAGAACGAGGCTCGCGTCATCGCACGGCGGCGGGCGCACACCGCGAGCACGAGGTCGTCGCCGTCGTCGACCTCGACCTCGTCGTCGTCATCATCGGCGGTGTCGGATAGATGCGCGAGCTGCGACACATCGTTCCGGTCCGCCTGGCGCTACGTACCTGTCGCGAGCGACGCACCTGCACCGGAGTATCTCGCCAGGAGTCTGCTGCAACTCGGATGTCCTGCCGTGTCGATGCCCACGTAAGTCAGTCTCACCTTTCTCCCGGCATTTCGCCGTTTCTGCGCGAGGCGCAGGAGCCGAGATGAGAGAAGCCGTCGTGAAATCTCGTGTCGCTGGACTCCCCCGTCCGTTCGTGCTGGTTTCCTCCTCCGCGCGGCATTACACCCCCGCGTTGCCGGGTCGATCCGCTGCGTTTTCCTCCATTGCGTCGTCGCGGACGAACACATTGAGGACACGATTCTCTCACGCGTCTATGATGACCGGAATCGCGGAGCTGCTTGATGATTTATAAGATGACGTCGCGCGGAGGCATATCGAATGCCAGCTGTGCCGGCTGTGTGCGAGGGTTGGTCCTGGTTGCGCAATCGTTGCGCGTGACGTAATCCGGCGAACGGCGAGCAAAAATTTCGACGTGGTTCGGTCTGTTTCCGCCCACGTAATCGGTCACGAAGGGGCGGACGGCAGGAATAACCCGGTATTACCGTTGTCTGTTATAACGTTGTCGACCCATATGTAGAAAGTCGTCAGCAATAATCGACTACCTAATCAAGGTAAAAGTACTAATACTTAAACACACGTACCCATCTGTGGACGTGCTTGTTGCTTTGGACATGAATATTTAAATTTTCAGCGGAATTTATATACATACATTCTGTGTTAAAAATTTTAATATTCCTATTTATTTATTTTCCTTTGTAGATAGACAGAGGAAGGCAAATTTTACTAATCGATTTACGAAGGTTGCGTTCCTTACGAGTGATTTATATGATTTTCAAATTTATCACATAGAAATACAAAAGAAATACGAAAAAAAGATAAAAGTTTACTTAAAACGACACTTCTACGTCAATAATTAATTAAATACAGTATATTTGTTCATCAAAGCAATTAAAAGAATTATAAGTTTCCCATCATAGTTTCACGTCATGATAATCATGAAGGCCTATCTGGATATTTTGTTTCCCAGATAGACAAATATACGTGAATTTAGTAGCAATTTTGCTAGTCGATTTGTAAAGATTACGTCCCTTATGAGCGGCCCATATAACACTCATAATCTTTTTATCACATATAACAAAATAGAAATACGAAAAAAATATAAAAAAATAATCAAAATTTCCGAATAAACTTTCATTATCACGACATGAGACACAATCGACGATAGAAATTTTACAATTCTTTAATTGCACTTATAAAATGATTATACTATGTGTATTAAATTAATTATTAAGTTTACTTTATATAATAATGTAAATTTTTTGTTACATTAATGCAGTAACAAATTTATTAAAAGTCACATTTAGATTTTAATATTATATTTATCACGACATTATTTGGGACATCTCTTTTCGTATTCTTTTTTATTTCATCATTCTATATGATAAATATGAGTACAATGATTAGTCATGAAGGACTGATGTATTTAAAGTTGCTGTAACGTTTATGTATATCACTCTATCAGGATTTATTCAAAAAAACATCATGTAAAATATAATATGGAAATCTGGGTATAACTTTTAGTAAATTTATTGCTGCATCAATAATTAATTCGATACAATATATTTACTACATCAATGATTAATTCAATACGGTATATTTGCGCTTTATTGATGTAATTAAAAAAAATATAAGGTCAATGGTCACGTGACAATAATGAGAATCTATTTGGATATTTTCCTTCTTAGATGGACAAGTGTACGTGAATTTCAGTAACTTCATTAGTCGATTTCTAAATATTGTTTACGAATGGCTCATCTGACACTCATATTTATCACATAAAATAGAAAAATGGAAATGAAAATAGAGAAAAAAATATAAAAAAGAAATTATCAAAATTGTCTTGTAAAATGCATTATAAAAATCTGAGTGTAACTTTAGTAAATCTGTTGCTTTACATTGATATAACAAAAAAAATACGTTATTGTATAATATTAACTTAATGATTCATTCAACACAGTATGCTTGTCTCATAAATATAATTTACAACATTGTGAAAGGTTTTAAAACAATTTAAAATTATTCATCATCAATTGTCTCACGTCGTGATGATCATGGAAGTCCGTCTAGCTTATAATTATGTTTAACACAGAGGATATATGTGTACATATATTGAATATATACATATGTTCTATGTTAAATATTTAAATATTCGTATTTAAAAATCAGCACAACAAGAATATGTAGTGTGTGTGTCCAGGATTAGATACTTTTACCTTCGTAGCATCATTCATGTACGACTCAATGTCACGGCATGCGATTTCGCGTGTTCTCTTTTAATTTGTCCCTTTTTTCCCTGACAAGTTAAGAATTTCGACGCAATACGATAACGCCACTCGGTGCGCTCGACGTGCGCAACGGCACTGATTTTTGTGCGAACAACGTCGCGGGCGATCTCTCACGACGAACGCTCGGAATCCCCGTCTCGATCGACCCTCCAGTGCCGGTGCGGAACGTTGAGACGAACTTCCGCGGGCCGCTGCTGCCGGTCGGAATGGGAGTGAGTGGAAGGGCTAGTTGCGCAACCCCTTCTTCATCGAGGAAGTCTCGCGGGACGATTAAATGCCCGGCTGCGGCATGAGGTTCGACGTACAACACAGCAACAGACTGCAACGTGTCTCGTCGCTATCATTAAAGCTGTCATTAAAGCTAATTTACAATGTGCTCTTTGTATCTTGTTTCATTGCTTCTGCTTTTCTTGTTTCTTCTCGTCTAGAACCAAGAAACATCATTGTGTACAATTTGTTCCCTCTAAGAAAAAGTGTCACTTCACGTGGACCAGAATCAGAATAAATCGTTTTGATTAGATAATAGGTTGACCAATTTTCTTTATTGATTTCATGGTGACTTGTGTTTTTTGTTATTGTCGCTTCAAGATAAAACTTGATCTATAATGTGTTATTTGCTTCCTGTTTCTTTCTCTTTATCTCTTTCTGACTCAAACCTTAAATTTTAAACTTTAAACTTGATCTATAATGTATTATTTGCTTTCTGTTTTTTTTCTCTTTATCTCTTTCTGACTCAAACCTTAAGTTTTACGCTTAAGCTTTAAGCTTTGACTTTAAGCTTTAAGCCAGAAAAAGACAGAAGACAAGAAATAGAACGCAAAGAGTATGTTGTAGATCAGGCTTAAAAGTTGACGAATTTCCGAAGAGACAAGCGACACGTGACAAAAGACACAATCGCCGGTAAAACAGTACATCGAGAAGCAAAGACGCAAGAGATAAAAGGCAGAAAACAAGAAGCAAAGAACACATTGTAGATTAGGCTTAAAACAGAGAGGAGATGTGAAAGGCGGCTGAAATGGCGCTATACTCCGCTGAAAAATCGAACTTGGCGGTGATGTTTGTTGGCGGTCTCGATACCACGAGCGGCAATTGATTGGCTGCGTAGGAGCGGAATGAAGAATGTCCTCCAGGTACATTGTGTGCGCGTGCTGTGGAAGAATACTCCTCTTAGTAGCGGAGGAACGCGTGGACAAGGCTAAATAGACGATCGACGTGTGACAGAGACTGTCGCGCGACGTAACGAGAAAGAGAAAGAGGAGTAACTGCCTCTCACGAGAAGGAAAACGGAAGAGAGATAAGGAATCCTCCAGGGGAAGGTACAGAGCAAATACAGAGAGCAGAAGATGAGCACAATGGGATGATAGGCTCGCCTAGCGGAGGATCGATCGCGTAATTCTCGGCCGAAAGTAAAAGGTGAAAGGTGAGGATGTTATCGGTGTGAGCTGACAAGATCGCGCGGCTATTTTCAACGCGAGCCGATAAGATCCGCCGATGACGATGATGAAGATGAATCTTGCGTGAGAGCCGCTGCGATGAGTCGCGCGGGAAGCCAGGGGCGGAAACAATTTCGCCCATGGAGACTATAAACATAGCGAGCAAAGATAGCGAGCGACAGATAATTAAGATGATTAAATTTCCCAGTCCGGGACACTTCATAAATATGTAGAGCAAGGAAGATCACTCAAAATTATTCATATACATATAAATATATGGAATATTTTATCTATAGATTTCTATCTGAAAAATAATTTAACAACAATGAAGACCCGTTGCATATAGTAGAAACAGAAATTATGTTGTTAAGATAAAACTGTTGTTATTCTTACTTGAAGAAGAACCCGATAGACTGATGCACGTAAACTTGATATATACAGCAGGTTTAAGTATATTAAATCACGAAATTCAGCAACGTTGAGTTCTTTATGACTGATCAGATGGCACTCATATTTATCACATAGAATGACAAAATAGAAATATGAAAATGAATAATCAAATTCGTCACGTTAAACGTAACATGAGAACCTGAGGGTAATTTTGAGTAAATTTGTTATTGCATCAATATATTATTTATACTGTTGTGTGATACAAAAATTTAATAATTAATTTAATACGATATTCGATATTCGATGCAATTAAAAAAATTATAAGATTTCCATCATCGGTTGTCTGACATGATAATAATCATGAAAGTCTATATGGGTCTACCCGGGGAGTAATTATATTTACCAGAGCTATGTTAATTTTCTTGAGAAAGTCATTTCTTGTCAGAAGCATTTGAAAAATCCTTTGAACCCGAATAAGCTGGGATAGTTTGGCCTAGTGTGGGACAAATTGACGTCTCTGATAGCATTCGAAAAAGCCCAGGACAACGGAAAAACTGAGCTGTTCCGGGAAACAAAGGAACTCTGACATCTTCAGACAACAACCACAATTTCGATTGGTCGGCGACTTCCGCGAGAGAAGAGAGAGCCTCGAGATTTACCTGCAAGTAGCGAGCGCAACCACACGCCATGCGGCTCCGCTTTGTTCTTTCAGGCTGGTATACGTGTGTACATATGTGTGTGTTGTGTGTGCGTGTATAATCGTCTATATACCTATCGCGATGATATTCGGTCAATAGGTGACTCGCGCGGCGCAGACGCCAGGCTATTGGTGTACGCGCTTGTGGTGTGTACGTGCGGGGTGCCTCACACCGTGGCGCAGGTACACGTACATACACCCACCAACCGCGAAAGCGCCGCCGAGAGAGCGTCGCGGAGACGAGTAGCACGAGCGTGGACTGCGGCTCGCATGCTCCACGCTTCGCGCCGCATTGCCGTATTCCTCCTCTCGGGAGTCGACAGAGGACTATCGTCCGGGAGTATCACGGTGGACGCGCGATCGACGTCGGAGAAGAGCGACAACGGCAGCGGAGAAGGAGGAGGTGGACGTGGAGAAGGAAACGACGGAAGAGACGACAGTGGCAACGGCGCGCGACGTCGTTATCCTCCATCTCGCTCGTCTATCTCGTCAGCGAGGTCGGTGCGCGTCTTCCTCGGCGCAGATAGTGCCAATTGCTCGTGCTCCGACTCCTGGTGAACGCTCTTGGTCGACGGTGTTCGGCGAGCGACGGGATCTTCGGTGATAATTTCGAGAGCGTCGAGAGGAGCTTTCAAGAGCAGCCTGAGAGCGGCAGAGAATCCAGCATCCTCGAGAAGGAGAGAAGAAGAGAACCACGTCGACGATCAACGTCCACGTTTCGAGAGGGAGCGGACGTGTGCCGAAGGAGAGATAAACGAAGGCCGGCCGGCTGATAACGCTACCTGGAGGCCGGACTGATGCCTCGCGCTTAGGCAGCCGAGGTCGCCGGCGGGTCGCATGACGCGTTCTCGACGCGGCGAGGCGAGAAACGGAAGGAGGATGCGGGAAGATTGGAATAATTGAAGCCGCGCTTCTCTCGCGTGGGGCAAAGAGACCCAGTTCCAGCTCGGAAGGCAGCCTTTGCATGTGTTCGCTGTGAACAGCAACGCGGGACAGTGGCGCCTCTCTACTGGACTGCCAGCTACGATAACGCTCACCGCAGGTGCGAGCGAAAGCTGCGTGAACACCGGCTCGCGAACTTTACACGAGAGTTTGCCGAAGTAGAGATGAGTTCTCGTTCACGTCGACCTCTGGTTTTCGTAGTATGGTCGTGGTAATCGTAGACCCATATAATTCCAAGATGTAACTTGCTCGACTATTTGTCATTCACGATCGACCGACCTCATCCCTTCATATGTGAATACGCCGACGACTCGAAAGTGCGTGAAACCTCTGGGATATATCTCGTTTAAACATTTAAACCCGATCAGAAATTTACCTATAGTCCTGATCAGGTTGATCGCAATCAATTTACTAGTCTGTATAAAGTAACACGTCATGAAGTCTTAATTATCAATAATTCTTATTCAATAACGTCTTAATTGCTACTTTGGCTTACATGACTTATCAGGACCTGACACTAGATAGTTGGTTGGGATCGATCAGGATGAGAGTAAATTTCTACAGGCTCGAGTCGCAACAGCAGTGTGATCACTTTTTTAGAGTCTGAGAGAATCGAGCCTAACGTAGAAAGAAAGCTATTTGATTTTTCCGAACTTTGAAAGAAGTATCTTTTTAGATACGGCGAGTTAGATTCGAGTCAGCCCGCAAGCAGACCACAGCTATCGCTGTCGTTATTTGAAAAATATCGTAACACACGAATCGAAACGGAAAGATTGTTCCATTCGA
This sequence comes from Odontomachus brunneus, assembly GCF_010583005.1. Lineage (NCBI taxonomy): Eukaryota > Metazoa > Arthropoda > Insecta > Hymenoptera > Formicidae > Odontomachus > Odontomachus brunneus. Next base: position 901,176 of record NW_022639466.1, on the reverse strand, counting down.
TGCTAAATGGGAGATAAAGATATTGCCAGATAACACGAACTTCTAAAGGATATCTTGAAAACGTCATATCTTTCATGTCCTTCAGACGTTTTTTAGAAGTTCGTGCTGTCCGGATAGCTTCGATCTTTCGAGACAGACATATTTATCCCATTAAAGACACTTTCAATCACGACATTGGCGTATCAGGAGGTAGGACGTACTGAGAACTCGCGAATAATTTTTCCTAATACTCGCCGTTGAGCATGCATCGTCGTTCCGGAAATATACTTCCGGAATAATGCGCCTGCACTGGCGAAATGCCAGACAGTTGAGGACGATCGATTCCGCGATCATGTGTAACTCGTGTCACCTCTCTGCGCGAAATGGGCCACATAAGAATACGGAATGAAAATCGCAGCGAGCTATTGCAAGATCGAGCATAGAATAAAACATCCGTTTATTGACAACCAGTCAATCATCCTTAGTCATGGGCATTCTAGAAAAAGCTGGTGTTTCTTACGACTACCCGAGTCGAAAATTTGATCCTGCTTTATCTTTTCAATATTCCATTTAACGCCTACTTTGTTACTCTGAAGTCTATATTAGCTTTTTTTATTTAATCTACCAACATTGACTGAGAGATCCTCTTTAAAACCTTCAAGTGGCATTTCATGCATTTTCTGCCATTTAGTGGTGTTAAATAGGACTTCAGTTTCTGTGTATATTAAACATACACTGATCCTTCAGAATATACAGACGTTAGAAGGTTAGATCGAAGGGCTAAAATTTCGACTCGGGCAGCGACAGTTATTCACAGTTTTAGTTATAAAGTTCTTTCTTGTGGAATCATAAAGTGCAGTTAAGAAGTTTAACTACAATGCTGGTCACAAGATAAACCTAGTTTTCTTCTGGAGTGTCAATAATTAAGGGATGTCAATATTTAGGTGTTTTACCTTACGAGTGATTAAAGCCGAAGAACACTGTTGAATTGGAAAAAAATTCTAAACTGATAAACGCTCTTAAAATGCATCGTGAACGTTGCACTGCTAGGCACAAAAAGTGAAGCAAGCTGATTCGCGAGCGAAAATTGTCTCGGTGATGAATAAACGGTCTGAATAAACGCGGTCTAGAAGAGATTGAAATCTTCCCTCTCTTGTCAAGAGACATCATACTTTATCCGTGCACCGAGATGGAGTCGATTGCGCGGGTTAGTTAACTCCGACTATTCGGTTTTCCAATTCGCGTCCGAATAGGATTCGTCGCGCTTCTGCTTACAGTTGGTCGTGACATTTGCTGTTTGTTCGTCGTCGTGTCTGGAACATGTCAGTCTCTAGTTGAGAAACTGAAGTGCTTTCAGAGGCAAGGTCGAGATATTTTCAGTCCCGCAGTTTTCCGTATTAGAATATATTTCAATGGAGATTTGCATGTTACACCGAGATATATATTCCCCTGATCTGCATCTATGCATCTCTATAACGCGGGATTAAAATACACGGGAAGCACCATAGGCGCACCATACAGTCTCCCATCTCCAATGGAATCGATACGTGTCTTTTTATGTCGCGCGAGCTGAAGAGAAAACAACACACGCCTATGACAATCGATCGTGGAATCGCGGAATCGGATTGAAAGCTCGACCTCCCCGTCGACCTCTGAACCGCAACAGAGTGGGCCGATTTGATCAGCCTCGTTGAGTATTATCAGAAAGGTCCCGACGCTGTTTCGCCTCGGCCGCCTGATGAGAAGCGCGATATTTATGTCCACAATGATATATTTCGCTCAAGTAATAAATAAATAAATAAATTAATGGTTTCGTGGAAATAAGAATTTTTTTAGGACGTGACCATTAACCCAACTATGAAGCGTACAGTTCGGTAGCGTTTTCTAGAATTCGAGCGCAAGACTTGATGAGGAAGACATGAGACTCCTCTCGAAATGTCTCATGTCTTTCTTCCACACATAGAAAAATATATGCTGTATTCAAGTAAATGTGTTACTTGTATTTCACAGATATTTTATAACTTCATAAAACTGTCACAAATTCATAAGAATCAAATTTATTTCATATACTCGGAATTCTCATAAAGGCAGATGTGCGCAAATTTGGCAGCAACTTTATCAGTCGATTTGTATTAATATTATATTAATATAATATTCTCAGATTTGTGGTGAGTATATTTTAAGACTATACGTCACTCCAATCTGTCTCCTTCTGTTTTAGACCTCGTGGCGTTGGATCGGAGCAACCGCCGAGCAGCGACAGCGATGATTACTCCACCGCCCAACATCAGCAGCAGCAGCAACAACAACAACAACAACAACAACAACAGCAGCAGCAACATCACCACCATCACCAAGGTCACGCTCACAGCCATGGACAGAGCCACGGACAGTTGGACGGTTATGCGGTGCCCAAAGTCCAGGTGTCGGGCCCACCAACCACCGATGAATCCGCTTCCATCATCAATGGGTGAGTGAACAAACAATCATTTCTCTAAAGATTGCATCTTTAATCGCGGATTGCGGACGAGAAACCGTGCGTATTTTTGTAAATCAACTCTTCAACTGTGGATTTTCTTTTTGTGTAATTTGGATTACTTTTTTTTCAATTATCAACTATTAAGTGCAATTATATGCACTTAATTTTATCCCAAAGGTGCTCTTATGCACATCATCTCTGACGCAAAGTGTTCTATACTTGTTACCGTCTACATATATAGATTAGATAAAATTGAACACAAAATTCCTCTACCATTTTACAAACGAGCACGTAAAATTTTGAATTATTAACTAAAGAAGATTGGCAGATAATCACAACAGATGAGTTATGATGACGAAGCTTTTGCTGTCGTATGTATTTGTAGATTAGGTCAAATTGAACAAAAAAGTCTTCTACCATTTTGCAAACTACGTAGATTTTTATTTATTAATTAGAGAACACGGGTGCATTATCGCGCACGATCAGCCGCCAATTTTTTCAATTAGTAACTCAAAAATTCGCAAGATTATTTGTAAACTGGTACAAGACTTTTTTATTCAGTCTGACCTAATCTATATGCACACGACTGCAGGCGTCGTTATTCCTATTTATACAGCTCATCTGTCGCGTGACCTCATTCGCTAATCTTTCTTAATTAACTTAAAAATAAAAATCTTGCGTATTTGTTTGCAAAATGGTAGAGGAATTTTGTGTTTAGTATGAGCTAACCTACACGTGTACACGTAATATGGGACATTTTGCATCCTGTATAAGCTAAAGATAATTACCTTTATCATTCAGTTTCCCGACGCGTGACATTTCAGCGTCGTGCATTCCCAGAATGTATAGCGTGTCTGCCTTAATTAGAACGAAATATACATATAGAACGGTGAAATATTTAACAGTTAATTAAAGACCGACACAATTGCATAATATAAACATGAATACGAAGGAGTTTAACAAATATGTGAAAATGTAGGATAAAGTGAGTTTGCACTTTATTAGTCACCACGCCTCATATTCTTTCGAGAGCAGTACGGGGATTAAAGAATTTTAATCCAGTTATATTCTACCGTTTCAAAGTTATTTCATCTACTATAACAACAATCGATAATAGAGAGGCTAAAATTAATTGGACGAAACTAAGCGAGGGTAGATAATGACCGTGAACCCTAATTGCGGCTAACGTTTATTTATGGAAACGCCTGACAGGTAAAGATCGTTAACGATAACGATGCCATTAAGATTGTAATCATTGTGCAAAGGAGCGTCGACAAACACTTCGTGATACGCAAATAATCAAGAATAAATAATTAGTCGATCTAACGTTGAGAAAATAACTCGCTCACGTCTTCATCTACGAATTCTTTTGTAGCAGGCGAACGATTTTATGAATGAACGCGGCGTGTAGCGTGTATGCGACGCATCATGCATCGCGTAAAGATTCTAATCGACATGAAGTGACGGCAAGTTTGAAATAAATATCTAACGAGCCTCTCTCTCTCTCTCTCTCTCTCTCTCTCTCTCTCGGTTGAATGACTCTTGCGCAATTTCCATTCAATTTTCCAACCCGCGATGTTTCAGCATTGTATGTTTCCAGAATATGCGACATACCTGTACTTCAATTGGAATTTAACAATAATAATAAAAAATTGCCATGAATAAAATATCTCGAAGCGTACTCATAAAGTGCAATTAATATATTATTTACTGAAATGCTATACTTATAACTGATGCTTCAGTTGTAAATATAGTTCTGCAATCAGTAAAATCTCGCTGAAAGATTGATAGCAGCGACTGTTTCCATTAACTGATGCAGTTTGCAAGCGCAGTGTGATCGCACATGAAGCGCGCACGAAACTCGTTAACCAGATAGATATTCAGCAGCAATTTTATTAATTTTACAAAAGTTGCTATGACCTTATGAGTCGTTCACACGGTACCTATAGAAATAACAGAATAACGAAATATTTAACATTGTTAATTAAAAACCGCCACATTAAAATGTCGAAACACACAGAAAAATATTATTTTACTGCTAAGAAAAGCATTCACTTTCCTTCTTTTAAATAATGGTTATCTTCAATAAAGATTATTTTCTCTCTTTACATAATATTCTTAAAATATATTCATTACAAATTTTAAAAAGATTATCTCATCATGTACTCAAAAGAAAAGAATTTACTCTTTTTACAAAAATATTATAAATTATCGAAGAAAAGTTGGTTTGATTCTATGTGATAATAAGCAAACCAAATTTTTATTCTAATTTAGTATTGTTGATTGAAATGCTAAACTAACCAGAATTCGTATTTTGAATAAGTTGTATTTTGAATAAATCAAATATTTCTAATGAACTTACGATAGATTATGGTAGATTAACGGATATCAGTCAGTCAGTGGCAAGCACGTATATGCAATAATTTCAATAATTAGTATCTAGCATGCAACATTTGCATGCAGCAAGATATAGTAATATATTAAGTTAGAATACTGTGAAAGCTAGATTTCAGTTTTGTTAGTGCCTGCACAATAGTCGTACGAAACACAAAAGCCGGACATACGTGGAATGGAAACGTGAAAACGGCATCATTACAATGGGTGGTCCTCACAGTCTCCCGATACTAATCCCATTGAAAATATATGGGCAGTCACGAAAACAAAGCTTCGAGAAAAATGAATTTTCACAGAAAAACGAATTTTCACATTCAACGAATTTCATTTTGAAACAGTTGTCGCATCAGCTTTGCACAATAAATCGTAATCAGAGATATTACCCGGAAAATCTCGTTGAGAGCATGCCTGGACACGGCCAAGACATAATCGACAAAGGATTGGATGTCATAAACGCATTTTAGTGCATGTAATATACATTAAAACTGTGTTCATAATGTTGAAAAAGACTTTGTATTCTAAAAATAGCATACACGTTCTTGTACTGACTGTATAAACTTATACAGAAATACTTGAAGTACATGAAGTAACATTTATTTGAATAAGATATGTATTTTTCTGTATGTATATTAATCATAAAAGTTTATATATCGATAATCACAAAAGTCTATCTGGATAATTCCATCGTCGTAAACGCAATAGTTGTATTCAATGTATCATATAACGAACTACACTATACTATAGATTTTCCAATAATATCTTATTTCCACCGGTCAAAATCAGAAAGATATAAGAAGAAGGAGCGTTTCTACCAAAAATCAGTGATATCTGTGAATGGTATGTCTAATGAATATTCACCGATTATCAGTGAAATACTCCTTCTGAAATCAGAAACATTTTTGAAAGTTTAAACAAAATAAATAATATGTTCTGAACGTAATTATGTATTGTTTTGGCAAGTGACTTTTGGCTGTTTCCGAAACTGAAAAACCTCTTAAAAGGAAAGAGATTTGACGATGTGGAGGATATAAAACAGAATGCGACGAGATAGCTGTTGAGTATTTCAGAAACTGAATTCTAGGACTGCTTCAAGAAGTGAAAGCAGCGCTGGAAGAAGGTTATGGCAAAGAAGAATACTCTGAAGAGAACATAATCGCCATTGGTTCAGAGTATTTCTCTTTATATTGCGGAAGATCGGATAATTTTCAGACAGACTTCGTATAGGCTTCAAAGTATCAAAGTAGAATCTAATATTAAGATAGATTGAATCTAATATTAAGGTCGAAATTGGGGTCAAAATTTGGTCTGTGGCAATTGCCAAATAAATGATTAAGAGAGTCAATTCAGAAATTCGATTTTCCAATTCTACTCTTATACCGTCCAAAAGCTGCCGCGGTTTGACAAGGTCAATGAAGCGCGCGATTAGGATCGCACGGCCACCCCATTAATCCCCCATTAGCGAAAGTACAGACCTCAAATTCACGAATTAATCGCGTATTCTCGATCGCGTATTCATCGCGCGCGTTGAAATTATAATAGCGAGTGTATCGACGGTGACAGAGCGGCGCGACGCTCTTTAATCTCCATAATATGTGCGCGCAATTCAATTTCCATGAGTCAACAACTCGACAAGCGAACGTCCGCGCGCGCGCGTAATCGGCACGTCAGGTGCGTAAACGCATCACACAGGTGTTTGCACGCAGAGATGTCGCGAACAATCGGTAAGTTCGCGTCGAACAGAACCACGCCGCGCGTTCCCATATTATCGTATCGTTCGGCTTGGCGTGCTGATAACAGCACCGCGTTCCCTTATCACTACGCGCCCCGTAATGATTCGCGTCGTTGATCAGCAGTAGCCGTCCGTACTCTAGTATCTAGCCTCTCGCGAATTTCGTCGGACGAGAAAACGAGTCGGCACGATGTGTCCTCGGCGGCGCAATCCGTTTGTGGCCGGCAGAGCGGAAATCAACGGACTGTTCGAGGTTGTTCATGATATTTCATCCACATTAAACGGAATTTTGTGATCCATTTCGTTTGCCTCTTCTCCTCCACCATTGTCTCGCGCGACGAGATGAACCTGACTCGCAGAACGAAGACTCCCTCGCGAATTCGGCGGTTAGACTACAGCAGCAAGGAGAACATCTCGACAGCGCTGAGCATCTCCCGCAACTACAAGAATCGGTTCCTCAGGAAATGCGAAGTCGCGCTGCATTGGCTGCGAATTAAGAAACGCGTGGGAATGTGCAACGAGCGAATATCGTGCGTTTACCACAAGGAGCACACGCAGCTGCAGGTGAACGTCAAGTGCGAATGTGCGTCGGAGTGGTGAGTGCGTCGCGATCCACGATACGCTTCAATCTTTGGGCGACGAATCTTATCTGTCGAGTTTATTCTTAGAGAAAGCCGCGGGTTACATATTCTTATGCTATTTAGTGATATTTACTTATACAACACATTTTACTTCGCTCTTGCATCCTCGAGAACGCAATTGATTATCGCGGATGTTATTAATATTTCGTCTTCCTCAGAAATTTTCCGAAGGAAGAAGTCAACAAATTACTGATTATTTCGCTAATAGGACATCGATACGCAGTTGACGTGAATTGAGAAATTTAATTACTCGAATGACGCAGTGCGGGCAATCAAATTCTCTCGTTTCCGAATTATATTTTTCCATTATCGTTGCGATCTCATGCAATTTCATAGGCACATAAATAACTGTGTGCCCGTTCACAATACGGAATATATTAGGAAAATATCACGTAAAAATATGATGTAAAAAAAATGATATAAATATCGAAATATCTCTCAAGATTTTATGAAAGGTACGTACAGACCTATACCTCAACGATCAAGATCCAGGTTGTTTTCGTACCTTTAAGCGACTTCCAAGAAAGGAGCTTCTCAGCTTATTTTGAACACGAAAAAGAGATTTGATTGGATTAACTAAATGTGTGGTGAAATATGAACAGACTAGAAATTCTGGTTGAAGTTATCAGAATTCTATGCTCAAGTTAACTGGAAATTTAGTTTGGTTAACCAGAATCTTATTAATTTGAACACAGAATTCCGATAATTTCAACCGGAATTCCTGGTTCGTTATTTCACCAGACATTTGATTAATTTGATTAAATTTTTTTTCTCTGTATTTTTTTGTTTCTGTGAACCGTTATAGAGATACTGAGATAAAGTTTTTCTAGCTTGTACAATATGTTATCTATATAGACTTTAGATTAGTGCCGGATTCCAGATGATCTGGTAATCACATTACTGCCTTGACAATCCGAGAAGATACAAGACGAACTTTTATTTCTAATCGACTTCAGAGAAAAATTTTTAATAAATAATTACGAAATACGAAATAAAAAACTTCCTTAACCAAAATCCTCAAAAACCTTAAAACTCCTAAGAAGTACGAAATAATTTTGAATCAGTATCCCTATGTATTTACAATCCTATTCTAATATTCTAGTGATATTAAAAGTCAACACGAAAAGAACTAATTATAAGTAGTTAACTATCTAACCGGATGAGAATAAATAACAAAAAAGAGGTATGATGAAGAGAACTCAATCAGTCATCTTTCCGCACCGTTTTCTGATATCGTTAGAATATTAGAATAGAACTATAGCTATATATAGGAATATTAAGGGATGCTAAAGATGAAAATTTCATTGACAGTATACTGACATTTACTGCAAAGTTTACGTTGTATTTGTTGTATAGAATTATAGATGCCTTTACGCACTGAAAGTTCGTGCAAAAATAAATGGAAGCATTGCTGAATATATAACGAAAACGAAAACAAATTTTCAAATGTAAAATATCAAGCTGTCAATTAACGTAATATTTGCCTAATCCAAAACTTCTACAGTTTGTACATAGATATAGCTTGTAAAAAAGTATATGGATGCTTCAAAAGGAAAAATTCTGAAGAACATTACTATAACTTCGCATCTGAATTCAAAAGCTTAAAAATATCGGAAAAAGTTTGCAGAAAGATTTCTACTCGCGTGCGAGTATGCGTGCGTGATTAGATTTTCCGCTATATATGGTAAAACTAAGCAACATATATTTATGTAAGTCTTATTTGTACAAGAAATACAAGACTGATAGCGAGATTGTGTTAACGACGATCGTCTCTGCATTTTCGAGTTCATCATCGGCTCGAGCAAAATTATTTCATACTTTTTAGAATTTTTGAGGTTCTCAAAAAAAGCCATTTATTTTTATTAACAAAGTTTTTTATTTCCCGATCATTTGTCTTCCTTGATGGTCATAATTACTAAAAAAAAATGATGGTCATAATTACTAAAAAAAATGATATAAATATTTTAGAAAATTATTAAGAATTATATCAAAGGATACCTCGTGATACAGACTTGAACGATCAAGATTCAGGTTATTTTCTCGTTGGCTTATCAGCTTATGCAACTGTTGGTGGTTGACCTGGTTACGTTATCATTGACAATTGCGTCTCGCAATTGTGTGATTCTTTTCATGAAGAAAAATTAACACAGGCAGAGACTATGCAACATATTCTTCAACCGATTTGAAAGCTAATAAAAAAGAGTGACTAAGGCCCGATTGCACCAATGTTATTTTAGCTTTAAGCAAAACTTAAATATGTGCCTGTCTTTATTTATTTAGAAAGAAAAATAAAGATAGATACATGTTTAAGTTTCGCTTAAAGCCAGAATAACGTTGGTGCAATCGGACCTATTGAGAGACTTATTGATACATTTACTGCTATACACGGAGAAAACTTTATAGTAAATGTTCTTACAGGATTTGTAACTGAAATATAGATTTGTAACTGAAGAATAGATCGACATTTTGCAATAATTTACTTCTGCTGCGTATATTTAGGAAATGAAACATTTATTATGTTTCTAACGAAATCTATTATCTTTCTAACGAAATTCATTATGTTCCTTAGTAAAATATACTTTACTATCTATTTTTGAATTGAAAAAATGACTGGTAATTATTACTAAATGTATTTGTAGTTACAAAATTTAAGTGTAAACTATTAAATATGATAATAATAACTAAATATATAGTAGATTTTATATATGAAGGACTTCTGATTATAGTCAAATGGAATAATGATTTTAGTAATAGTTACCAAATATTTAACATATGTTGCCATTTGTATTTGATGACTACCAGAGAAATATTATAAAATCATTCAATTCTATTTTACAAAATATTTGATAACTATAATATTCATCTTATTAAGGCGACGAAGTATTTGGTGACTATTACAACCATACCTATTTTAATACACGTATCGATATTCGTCGCATATCGACAGTTGTTGTGTTGTCTCTAATATTTGCTAATATACTGAGAGAAATTATTCGTTAAGAAACAAATGGATATTTCCAATCAAAGTACCGATGAATTTTTGTATCTGATCAGGAAACATCCGATGAGAAATAACGGTTGATAATTTTTTTATTTATTTATCTGATGAAATGCCATTATGATCGGAAATATTCAATTAAATTTAATCGGATATCTTGACCGGACATAAAAATTCAATGCTATTTTGATAGGACATATCCGTTTGTTAATTTTTTATTGCATAATTTCTCTCAGTATAAGTATAGCATTACACCATACATTGTTGAATATGGCCACGTTTCTTGAAAGAACATATAAGGACATATTATAAGCATGAGTGCAAAGATATCGTCAGAGCTAGGACTCAGTTTCTGTTCGATCATGAGGTAAAATATTGAGGATGAGTGGTTCTGAGAAAAGAAAAGTGCCGCTATGGGATCGAATAAAATCCACGGACGGAACTTTCGCGCATGAAGCGATAAAAAGCGTCGGTGATATAAAAAATAAAACATCAGATATCCTAGAACAGTTTCAATAGAGAATGATAAGAGATGTTTTGAATAAAATAAAAAGATTACCTAAAACAACTTTCATCTCAGACACAAACTTAATAATAGTTACAAAATATCTCATTTTCTGCTACCAATATTTTGTGTTAACTTTAAAATCTAGTTTGATGGAAACGACTAAATCTTTCTTGGGATCCCAAGAATTACATATTTACTTTATATAACAAGATTTTTTCTAATTATCACTTTATATTTGGCCAGCATTATTTATCTAGAGAATTTATAGTGTGGTTTACTAAAAACATGGTAAAATTGAGAAACGTGATAAAACGTGGAAAAGAATTTATATGAAAGAAAATTATAATATTCTCTCCCCCCATATAAGAAACGCGAAAGCAGGTTTGACGTTCGTGGCTTTATTTGAAATGCAGCGTTATTTTCAATCGGAGCTCGTGGCATTCGGTTTACTAAAAACATGATAAAATTGGGAAACGCAGCAAAACGTGGAAAAGAATTTGTATGAAAGTAAACTATAATATTCTCTTCCCATGTAAGAAATGCGAAGGCAGGTTTGACGTTCGCGGCTTTATTTGAAATACAACGCTATTTTCAGTCGTGGCATTCGGAAACTTCACCTTCGTTCAATGGCCGAATATAATCGGATTGCCGATAAATACAATTGCATGTCGAGAATAACGTTACCCTTTCCCGAGGAGACCCAAGAATATCGACCCGTATAGGATCGTCCGCTGTTTTGTGCGTCAGCCGGAGTCACTTCCGCGATGCGAATCGGCGACTCGATACGCAAAGGATTACGCGAAGGAAGATGCATGCCCGTAATTCGCCGTAATAGTCGCGTTAGTGCAGCAAGTAGCGTGGGTAGACCCGTTAATGTGCGCAATGCAATGCACGACGTGACTCAAAAAGCGTTGCAACAATCGACTCCAATCTCACGAACGAATTCGGCGACGATAGCCCCGAGATAGATAGCGAGAACGCGCGATAAGCTATTGCCAACACACGCTGATCAATACGTTTCACGGCCCGCAAAGCACACACGCCCGCGTTTGCCTATACATATTTTTAGAGCCACTTTTTTTCTCCGTGTTCAAGGGCGGGGTCCGAAAATAAATTGTCGAAGAATTCCTCCGTATGCGTTGTAGACATCGCGCAACTCTCCGAAGAGAGTATTCACACCTTGGTAGAAAAGCAGAAAGACAAAAGCCAATCAAAACTCTCCCTGGTGGTCGGGCGGTAGTCGAAAGCTTCTGCTTTTCCACCAGTGTGAGTTCTGCTTGGCTTCTGCCTTTCTGCTCTTCCGCCGAGGTGTGAATTCTCCCTTACGCGATACCAACTGAGAACTTCATTCTTATCCTAGCTAGAGGAAATTTTCTAGGAGAAAGGTCTGGACTTGGAATCTGTTTCAATTTCCCAAATAATTAAAGTTACAATTCTAAGTAAAAAATTCAAGGACAAAAGAAAAATTTTGTAGAAAAAAAGGAAATACCAAGAATAACAAAGTAATAATCAGTATTTCCATAATTATGCCTTATAGAAATAAAAGGTCTGTTCTTTTTAAAATATAGGCTGTTGTACAGTTATTCTTATAATTTGCCAACCGTTATTTGTGAATAATTACAACTTGAATTAAAATTTTTAATCTTATTTAATACCTTTGAAATATATATCATATATTTTTTTTTTTATTTTAAGTACCTACAGCTTTGCTAAGAGATCATCTTTAGAATCTATAAGTGATAATTTGTGCATTTTCCGCTATTTAGAGGTCCCAAATAGGACTTCAGTCTACATATGTATTGAACGTACACTGATTTTTCAGAATATATAGATGTTAAAAAATCCATATCGAGAGAAAATAAGACTAAAAATTCGACTCAGGAATACACTTCAAAATTTAATATAAAGATTCATGTTCATGAAGTAAAAGTATAATATATATTTTATTCAAGACATTTATAAATAATTTCAAGAAAAAAGTCGAGCGAAATACTTGTATGTGTATGTGAAACAGTTGAGTATTCATATTTAAGTACTCACATTTGAGTATTCATGCTTTTTAAATATTTATACCTATAAAGTGTGAGAGCGCGAAAGCGAGAGGAATCTCTTCGCAGCGCCCGACGATTCGATGTTTACTTTGACATCGTCATTACAATTATCGTAACTGCCGTTAAATCATTGTATCGTAATAATATGACTTGACTCGAAAAATATTAACGACTCTTGCGAGACTCACTTCGAGCCGAAAACGCGAACGTCTTCGTTGTTTGTTACACCATGTAAATAGTCGCGATAATATAACAAAGCGCACGCATAATTTATGGTGGATGCTAGATAACAGGTGTCGTTATCTGGCGTTCAGCTTGACTCGCGACATCGGAAAGCAAATATGTGGGAATTAATCTCGCTGGTGTACGTTTGCTTTCCAAGCCATCGGAAAGCAAATACGTGGAAAGTGGCAGTGGCAGTCATAGGATCGTCGCGGATAATAAAATATCTTCACGGATGCGATTAATGTCGCGTTCGTTATCCCACGGTGCTTTATCATTTGTGTTCGGATTGCCACTAATGATGATGGCGAAGAAACTAAAAAGAAGTGCGGCGCGACGTCGCTACCGGGTGTATACTTATCAACTTCTTGCTTTTATATATCAATTATTATATTCAACAGAATAAAAAAATCAAATATTTTCAAAAACACTGTGTGCTTTGGTGAATAATGAGATTATTTGAAAAATTAACATTTGTAGAATTCTAATGTGAACAATGTTCTAAAATGAACATCTAAAAAAATATTGGGCAAATTTTGGATATCTCGCTTTGAATTACATGTTTCAAACATTCCCATGCAGAAAATATTTTCTGGGGTCCAGTCGGAATTCATTCCAACTTTCCAAAAAATTATTGATGAGTACTGATTGGAAAACCTACGAAGGTTCGGATCAGAATCTGCATAGAAATTACTTCAGGATCTAATTGGAATCCAAAATCCGATTTCTTCAAAAAATCATGGGAGATTCGAATTAGAAGTGCAATGTTTTCTAAATGAATTATAAATGTCTTAAATAAAACTATATATTTTTTTTTTCACTTCAACTATAAAACTTTAACATTATATTAAACGTTCATGTGTATTGTAATTATTTACAATTAACAGAGTCGGTAAGTTATAAGAATGATCGTACAATAGTCTATATTTTAAAAAGAGCAGATCTTATATCTCTATAAATTATAATTATGAAAGTATTATTACTTTGTTATTCTCGATATCTCCTCCTTTCCTTTTATTCTTTCTACGTAAGTTTTTTCTTTTGCCACTTAGAGTCGCAACTTTAATTATTTGGGAAATAGATCCCAATTAAATCCCAGTAAATTTTCTATAATTAAAATAAGAATAGGATTCCCAGTTAGTATCCGATCGGAATCTGTGCTATACTTGTAAGTGCGCTTGCAGAAGTTCCATAATTATTTTAGTCAGTCGTACTAGATCTTAATTAGAGATCCCAAGAACTTTTCCATGCGGGTACCAATTCCATAGTGATTGTCAGATCATCCGGAAAGTTCACGTCGCTTCATATACCACGAATTTATCCTTTCTTCAGTTTTTTCTTTAGTTTTTATTTGAGTAAAAAAGGGAACAACAAAACAGAGATAGTAAGAGAAGGAAAACGCTCCAATTATCATGGACAATCAGTACTGAAATATTGCTCCTTCAAGCAATTTCGCGAATCTTTGGGTACGGGGAAGGGAATTGGATCGGTAGGAAGCTGCGGTCTTCTAAATCCGACTGGTAATAACGAGAGATGAACTTTGCGTGCCGCGATATCCTCAATTTAGACCCGACATCGACAATCTGGGCGGGCCAAAGGCGACGTTGAGCCGTCGCCGTCGTTCGACGAAACGAGTTTGCGTTTAAACAGTCGCTGGCCAAAGCGCATCGCCGCCGGGACGAATTCATCGTTGTCAATTTGCTGCGACGTACCAGCGGTCTTTATAGCCCGTCGGTCCTTGTCCGACTTTTAATAGAATTCGCGACGGATATCTGAGGTGCGATCAATACGAGAAGTTACGCCGAAATTGGTGCGAAATCGAAAATACGAGATTGACGTGCTACGCTCTGCGCCGCACTGTCAACGGGAAAAAGGCGGCATGACACATTTATCTGCATAAATTTCAGAGCGTGTCCAGTATCCAATGGAGAAAGTTATTTTTTAGCAATCCTCGAGAAAGAAATTTGCCTATTGGACACGTTTGGACGCGTCCTAAAATTCGTCAAAGTATAAAAGTGTCGCAATTTTTCTTCCATTGACAGCACGCTTAGGAAGATGCATGATATTGCAACGCGAACATTAATCTTGACCGTACGTTATCGCCGAGGAAGTTTTTACATACAAAGCAGACGCGACGAGGGGTGCGATATTTACATAAAAAATAAGATCTAATTCTTAGAGAATATATCGTCTTAGATATGGAAGAGGATTCTTCTAATATGGAAAAAATCTTCTCTATCTTCATGTAAGGAGGGGTGGGAGAATATTATCAATATTCTTAAAGAGAGAGTTAGAGAGGAATTTCGTTTTTCGTCTACAGTACAAATCTTGTTCTTAATATAAATTTCTGCTAGTAAAAGGACATTCTTTAAACATATTCTTCTTAATTCAAAAGGAAAGAAGAATAATATCTAGTCGATTCGCGATTAATTTAATTAAAAAAGGAATACTCTTTCGGTAGGAGAATTTCCGCTTAGAATATAGGATTACACACCTAAAAAAATTGTCTTATTCTTAGAAAATATCTTCTTATATATGACTTCGCAAGAGGATTGTTATAAAATTAAAAAGAAAATATTTTAGGCACAATATTCTTTAAGTGAAAGGAATTTCGTTATTTATCTGTACAAATATTGTTCTTAATAACACTGACAGAAAAAGTATCTAAAAATTAATAAATATTTATTTGATTAGGGAGATACTAACAGCATATTTACTTAAATCTAAATTATTTTATTTAAATGAAATAAATAATAGCTTTTTCACGAAAAATTCAGGTTTTTTAAGATTTTAAGAAAATGTACATTTTCTTATTTGAAAAATATTTTATATCTGTATAAATATGCTATTAGTATCAAATAAACATTTAGTTTTTCTTAGATATTTTTTCTGCCAGTGTAGAAATTTTTTTTCGTAAGAGATCCTGCTGCAAGTAAATATATTCCTCTTGATTCAAAAAGAACAGAAATAGATTTCCGATTAATAGTCCATTTCGTTAGAAGAGGAATACTTTTTTGGTAAAAATTTTCGTTTAGAACATGGGTTTACTAACGGATTAACGCCATGCAATTTCATCTGAAGATTTGAAGATGTCAAAAATAAAAATATTTGCAAGACAGAAATGTTTTTTTTTTCTGTGCGTATACAAGAAGATATGCGCTAAAAAAAGATAATATTTTTTTGGGCGTTGGATCGAGTCGACGCGATTCGCGATTTCTCTCACGTGCTTCTATAGCGCAACGAGTAATTATAACGGCAATCAACAAGCATCATGCGACTCCGCCGTCCGACGTACGCACGAATATAGACCGACATCCTGCCAACCATCGCGCTTCTGCAATTAAATGCACGAGAAAGAGAGAGAGAGAGAGAGAGGGAAACGAAGGCAAAAAATCGTATGTATATCACGTTTGCTACATCGCATGTCGTGCCGCAATTGAATGTGCGTCTTTTTGTAGAATTTTCCGTGAGAGCGTTTCCCATCGCCGGCACATATCGATTATTGTCATTTAGCGAGGCGCTGGCAACGCTGAAAACGCGAGCTACGACGGATTCCCGATCGTGGGGTGCGCTACGCAATACGGTCGTATTTCCTCTTCCGTGTGTTGCCAATAAATTAACGTTATTTACGGACAGTCGCAATTCCGCTAGTGCGCGCATGCGAGCGAGCGAAAACCACTCGACGGCATATGGGTTACGCGCAATAGAAAAGTCCGTTACGTATATACGACTATGCCAGCCACGAGGCACTTCATACTTCGCGATGCACCGCTAAGCACGAAAGAGCATGACGGAAAAACGTTATGTGAACGAAGGAATTGCTCGATGATAAGGGATCAGTAGCCCTATTCTGTAACTCGTTATTGGAGTTAACGACAGTTTTGTTATCATTGCGCAGCTTTTGTATACCGTAGAAAAGCTGCGCAACGATAACGAAACTGTCGTTAACTCCAATAACGAGTTACAGAATCCCAGTACAGCGCGGGTCTAATGACGTCCTGAAGAGGACAGTGGATTGACGGGTTTTTTCGTGCGTTCTTCATTGTTTTTCTATATCGACAGCACTATTCTTCAACAATGAAATGTATTTATTGGAGTCTCCGTTATACACGCGCAGAACTTTTCTCGAAGATAACATTCACTCGAAGAAGTACCATAGCAGTTTGGTCTGGCCTGGATATACTTGTACAGAGAGAGAATATTGTTAGTTTTCTTTTTATATAAATTCTTCTCAGTTTTATTATATGTTCCGAGTAGTGCAGAAATAGACTGTCAGTGAGATCTATATTGCTAAGGAATATAGTTAATTTTGCTAGAAATTCTAAAATTTGTTATTAATAAAATCAGAAAAATTAGTTATTAATAAAATCAGAAAATTTAAAGACTTGCTATTAACAAGATTAGTAGCAAAGTTTTTAATATAACACATTTCAGTTCCTAAAATATAAACAACATAAACAAAACGAAAAGATAGTCAATTACTGCAGAACATCGTTCTATTCCTTTAAAAAATTCTGTATAGCACTTTTACTATAAAATTCTGTCTCCATATAATGTTGAGAACATTTCAAGAAAATATGGGAAATTTAGAAAACAAAGAATAAAACTATACCTGGAATCAATTTTTTCCGAGAAGTATGGAACTTTTTCAATAGCTTTGAAACGTTTATGAAAAAAATTCTCACACTGAATCATTATCTTCTATATCGTATATTGTTTTAATGTCACGCGCAGAAAAAGTTTAACTTAAATAAATTAAAATTGAAAATTAATAAAAATTTATAAATTAAATTTAAATTAAATTAACTTGACAATGTGTGTGGGCAAACGCATTTTGGTTGAAAGAAATAGAATTTTTGGATTTTAGTGCCGAGTTTGGCTCATAAGAAGTAGGAACTTCGTTTTCTTCAACCAAACATCAATTCAATAAATTTATTTATGCAACAATTCTTTTGCAAATAATGACAAGCAAAAGAACGACACAGTTGCAATCGACCGTCACGGTCCAGAAGCGCAACGAATATTACGTCCTTCTGTAAATTTCATAGACGCGCATACATCGTAATATTATACAAGTTACTATATATATAAAATTTTGTCCCATATTGTCACTAGAAATAACGAGCAATGCAAGCTGCAGCGTCAAAAATATCATGTAGGACACTTTGTACTTTCCTAGTATTTTCTTGCATGCATTATAAATTTGCACTCCATTATGTTACAAAGTATATTTGATTAAATTAATAATTTATTGCTGCCGTATAAAAATTTTGATTTTAATATAAATTTATTCCAGTCGCGCGGCGCAAGTCTTGTATATTATGTTGAATTGATTCATAAATCCGTGCGGATATTTAAACAGTTAAAATGCATTTTGTTTTCGTTAAAAACAATTTTATTCGATAATATAATTATATTTAATAATTAATTATAATATAATTATAAAATATAATATAAAATACTATCTATACTAAATATTAATTATAAATACTAAATATTGATTAATATTAATTATTAAATACTATCACCTGCATCACAAAATATACTTCGAAATCTCAGCTATCAAAACCATCTATACACATAGATGGCCAACTGTATGGAAGCCTCCTAATATCAACATGCGAATGTCAACCAGACAAAAATTCGCGCGCACGAACTTATGGATCAGTCTAATATTATTAACATGCTATATAGTATTCAGCAAAAATTTTCTGCGTGTATATGTGGGCCAAACGAAATCCGATCGCGATACACACACGATGAATTAGACCGACCACAGATATTTGTAGGGCTCCGCCGAGTGCTCCAACTGCGTACTCTTCTCTCTTTCTCTCTCAGGCGAAACAGCAATCTAAGGTTTCCAACCAAGCTCTAAGCCTTTGATATTAAGGTTAATCTCCTTGATCTAGTTTTCTCCCGATTTTACGCCCGAGACATTCGGCTCTCAATCTCTACAGCTACAGTGTACACATACGCCAGAAAGCAGACTGAACGCGTTTTATTTTCGCGGCAAAACAAGACAACAATGATCGCGGCGAGCAAAATGTTTATAACTCTGAAAGAGTTGACTTTTCGATCCATGTTTAATAGACACTTTTTACTCAGCATAATGAGTACTATCCACCCTTTAAGTTTGGAATACTTTTTTAACAAATTGTATAGCATCTTCATACACAATACTCCAAATTCCCTTTTCCCTTTAGCGGTACATACCTATCCCTTTATCTACCCCCTTTCTATCCAACTTCTTCACTGCTGTTCTTATTTCCTCTTCATTTTCTTTTCCCGCAATTTTCATTCATATTTTATTTTATTGGTTCCATCACTCCACTCTATATTTCCTACTACTTTTATGAAGTGATTCCTTTATATTTTCTTTACTTTTTATATGTTCTCTTTTCAACTTTTATCGCTAAGAAAAGAATTTTACATGTCCTATAACCTTCCTCTTCTCCTTTGCACTCCAATCTTTTTACTTGCATAGCACCTGTCCTGTATGTCCTAATTCTTCTTCCGTATATCTTTATTTTGCTCCCTTATCCCACTTGACGACTAAACCTTTTCTCTTAATTTCCTGTATCCTCTTCTCCTTCCATCTCTTGTGTACTTCTGTCTTCTACTACCATCTGTTATATATTTTTTCTATCGGTAATTTCCTCTGCATTATTGTACTAATTTAAGCTTGCCTGCATTATATTACCTATTCTTTATGACGCTATAACCTTTATTATTTATGCAGTTTTTCCACCCTAAATCCTGCTTAACGTCTTTTCTACTTAACGTCTTGTTTCGTCTTTACTTACATACTATCTACGCATTCATTTCCATATAATTCCTCCTACCTGATTCTCTATACTTAACTCAATACACTAAAATTATTCCAAACTCACGCATCACGTTAATCAAGCGTTCATATAGATGCACGCTATCTAACCAAGTCTGTTTTTTATTTGTGTCAAGTAGTATTATTGAGAGGACATAGCGGCAATTAAGTTTTTTGGTTGCAATTACTAAACATTTTGTTGATCTCATTTTAATCAAATTATATAGTCCGATGTGTCAAATTTTCGTCTCGACAACATTCTTTTCTCAGTGTAAAGTCACTCCTTATCGCAACAGTCTCATTGGCGTAAAGAAACGCGATAATGCAAGGCTTGCTGAACGTGCAGGATGCGGGATCTGCCGCCGTTAAAATTTCTCCATCTCCCGAGGACCCGCATTATCGCTCCGAAAAGACACCCGTGTGAACTTTCGTCCGCTGCATTTAATCGTTATGATATATAGTACCACAAATTCCGAGCTCGCAAAGTGTAATTTACGTGTGCGTTTGCGTCTAACTCACAGCTGTGTCCAAGCTTATACACAGTTCCCACACTATTCTTCTCTTTCTTTTATATTCGTCAATTTCTGCACGTGACACTCTTTAGCAATCTCTTTTCGGGCAACGATCGGTGAGTTTTCGTTTGCACGCGAGTAAACTTAGCGTCGAGACTCGACGTTTATTTACGCTGTCGTATCGCACGTGCCGTCGGTAAACCATAGAGTAAAATAACCGCGAGCACACGTTTTATATTTATCGCCGCAACGTCCTTTGAAGAATTAATTGAGGGCATTTTTGCGTCGTGTCGATAGCGCTCCTCTCGACTGCCGACTGCTGCGCGATGTTTTCGCGCCCGAGTCACGACTTGTGCACGAAAAATCGTATACGCGTGTGTCTTTGCGTCATAAAGCATTCTATTAACACATTCTATTAGCGCTTGCAGTAAAACCTCGTTTGTCCTTTTGCTTGTTGAAGAATGCTACGATAAATACCGTGATGATAACTTTCCAATGACTTTAAATTCCTTGACCCCCTCAAATTAAGTCTTTAGGCAAGTCAGGAAATGAAACTGATAAAACGGACAACACTACAAACAGCTATAATATACTAGGAACCGTGAGCCTCATTATATACTATCTAAATTCAGTGTACTCAAAAGCTGTGTACTTAAATAACGCATTGGAGCGGGCTTACAAGTAAACTTACACCAAAGTTACATTCCGATTTCCTTCTAATTTGGCATAAATGTAGAAGTACAAAAAATATTTAGGTCATATTTTTTCATTTTAGCCCACTTTGAATTTCACGGGCAGTTTATAGCTTTTTAATGTTACTTCTATCATCAAGTGCAAAAATGCATAAAAAATAAAATTGAATATAAGATATAGACGTTTTTGGTTTACTGATTATGAATATGAAGTCAAATGTGTAAAATTATTTGTATAAATAATAAAATGTTTAAATAAAACATATAAAAAGTTGAAACAATATTATTTATACAAATAATTTCTCGGTTTGGCCGAGATTCAAACCATTTTTGACTAATTTAGCACAGATTTGAAATATTTCGGTTGGAATCTCGGCTAAAGAAATTTAGAATGGTTCGTGTTTCAGCTATGCCGATTTTATTAAAATTATTTAACTATATTTTGTATTCATTGTATTTCTTATGCATTTTTGTTGTACTTGTTGATGATAGGAGTGAAAACATTAAAAAATTATAAGCTGCCCGTGAAATTCAAAGTGAGCCAAAATGAAAAAATATGACCTAAATATTTTTTGTACTTTTATATTTGTGCCAAATTATAAAGAAATCGACGTGTACTTTTTGGGTAGGTTTACTTATTAGTAACTCATTGAAATGCAGTTGCTTACAAATATAAGAATTCTTTATCTATAAGCAACGAATCGAAATGTGTGTGTGCTGTCGATGTGTATTCATATGAAATAGTGTGTGAATACTTGTACAAGTTGTATATTGTATAGGGTGTCCGTCGAAACTACGTTGTACAGGAAGATTAGAAAATAAACAAAAAAATTCTTCATTATTTCTGGAGGAATTACTAAAATACTGAACGAAGAAACATTAAAATTTTGAATTAATAATTAAAGAAGATTGACAAATAATTATGTGCGATACGACAGATGAGTAGTGATAGCGACGTCGTGTTTTTAGATTAAGAAACTGAACAAAAAAGTCCTCATCATTTTGCAAATACACAGGTTTTTAATTATTAAGTAAAGGACATTGGTGCATTATTGTACGCGATTATCCGCCAATCTTCTTTAATCAATAACTTAAAACTTTACATATTATTTGTAAAATGGTAAAAGACTTTTTATTCAGTTTGATTTTACTGGATTTGAATTAACGGACACCCCGTATACCAGGACGTTTAAGACATTGAGGCTAGCAGTGTATTATAGTACAAATGTCTATGGACGGCACACAGGAAAACATGAACGCTAATACATAAACAATAAGAAAATTATTATAATTATAATCAATTATTCTTGAATCACAAGAAATATGTCACCACTATTTAGTAACCAAGTATACACAGAAGAAAGACATTCTTATTGGAGAATATCATATCATTGCTTACAAAGATTGTTAATTTGTGTATATTAATTTTAAGAGAATATTCTCCAATTTTTTTCTGTGTAAAGAAAGTAATCGACTGCAGTTGGTCAAATTGCTTACTGCGTAAGCTGTATCGCTCATGTTTTTCCATGTACTGCGGCCTTAAACAAAACTCCCTCTTTGCTCTCAATTTCCACCGTATCTGCCAAAATTTTCCGCCTTTCAACAAAAAATTAGGTGTTACCTTCAACCCTGTATAAGAACACTCTTCAGAAAGAGTTTCATCAATTGCATTCGGCGAGAGATATTGAATAAAAAATAGTCTGACTTATATAAAAACAATCCCCCCGAAAGGTTAATGCCAGGGTTAAGATCCACGGGGAAGGATGTCATGCGTGTGATTTATCGGTGGCGCTTCATCCGCCTCATGGCCAGACATCCGGACCGACTTTAACCAGAAACATTTCCCCGTAATAACTCTCCCCCTCCTCCACTTAGTTGCGATATCACGTGACTCCGGCCCCGACATCGCAGTCGAATAATTGCCCTGGAAAGAGAGAGCTCGTTTCTCCTCCATTTCGCTATTAATACCTTTTCGCGCCGTAGCTCTGTTCACCCTGTTCGCTCGATCTATACAACGACGACGACGACGACTCGCGTCCGTTCGTTCGATTTCAGCGACAAGACGAGAAAGGAACGAACTGGCTAATGCCGGCTAAATATACACCCTTCGTGAAGTTTTCAGTGACCTTTATACGCGGTAGACCGAAAGCGTCAGCGCGCATATAAATATAAAGCATACAGATTACTGAACTGAACAGTTAATTGCGATTTGTCACGATTCCCAGTTACTCGTATTATAATTATTATTACTGTTCTCACTCTTATATTATCTGGCCGGAAGATTTCCTAACAGAACCTTTTTTAACGCCGTTCTCTTTATGCATATATGCACATTTCTGTAATTTCTAATGATGTTACTCATACGTATACAGGCGGAGAAAAATAATCTGCTGACCTAGCAAATTTTCTGCTGGTCTAGCAAAATCTTTTCGTTATTATATGGGCGGCAAAAAGATTTGCTAAGAGTACTAATCACTATTTGCTCCGATAGCAAATAAATTTGTTAAGGATACATTATTTCACATCAATAGCAAATTAACATGATTCTTAAGACAAATACACTCAACAAATTTTTTCTATCCTGGCAACGAAACTACTTCTGCTCTGATAACGAATAATTTGTAAAATTAGTTACGTCAACACAATTTTTTTCACTACGAATATGCAGTAGCAACGATGATTTTGCTAAAAGAGCAAAATTATTTTTCTCCGTGTACTTTATATACGAAACAATAATTGTTTTACACACGAAACAATGATTGGTAATTTGAATATATTAGCGTTAAGTAAAACCTAGGGCTTATAACTCACGTTTAAAAGCATCATATTCTTAATACAATATTTTGAGCCTTCCATTAATGGAAATTATTTTCGAATAATAAGAGCACAGGTTTTTCTCTTCTCGAAGAGTTGAATCATATAAAGTATATTTTTACAAGTGACTTACCTTTGCTATGTAATTTTATTCCAACATTAACATATCAAAAATAAGGATACTTTTCAAACAAGAATATTCTTTCTTTCTGTATACACGCACGAATATTTTCGCGAACTCTCTGGGAGTCATGCGTATCGAAGAATATCGGTTCTTTACCGCTTCGAAACATGAAAAATGCAATTGTACCATAACGTGATCCTAGTGCAATCCTACCACAATTTACAGCGACGTGCGATTGCCGGATTCTTAGTAATCGCTCTCGATATCGTCTCGCGGATTGTTTATTCCGCGCCGCTATCGCGCGGTGCGATAACAGTGTTTTGCGAGCGAAAGGTCGGAACCAATAATTTACGGACTCTATTGTTGGGAAACAAATCACGAAAGGGAGACGGAAAAAAGGGAGTGCAACGAACCGTCGCAGCGGGCTGGCCTTGCGCGCTGCGTTTATCGCCAAGTATCAAGAGGCAATTAATAAGCGCACCCGCGACTAGTAAACAAGCGATTTGCAATAATGTTCTGCACGGAGCATCGCGTTCACGCACGAGGCTCTCGATCGTGTCCCTTTAATTGCATCGAACGTAAACAACGTCGGTGTGGCGGTTCGCCTCTAGCCGGAGCTAGAGAGGACTACACATCATCATTCCACGTCATCGATGATCATCGATAGTTCTTAATGTTTCCATCGGATAGTTATTCGATAACTATTGATAACTTTTCGATAGTATTTCCTCACTTATTTGGACCTCCTTTCCGTATTTTAATTAATTTACCGTGGCTAATTGGGCTTCAATTGGTAGCAAATTGTTACGTAACATTAATAAGAATTTCATCTCTCATTAAAAAATATATATGATAAAAGGTAACGCAAAATACTGAAAAAATATTTTACGAAATCGGCCATTTATTCTCATTTAAAAATATTAACATGTCAATATTTTTTGGTTTTTGAAGATGATTCACTCACGTTATATGATATCATATAACGTGAACTGTAGATATTTTTAATAAAAAAATTTAATAAAGTTTTCCTCAAAAAATAACATTTCTGGATGCAAACAAAATTTGTGATTTAACGATTTATTATTTAGAGAAAAGAATGAATCTGTCTGAGTTAACTTGATATTTTTATAAAAGACAACTGTAATATATTTTGATACATAAATTATATTATAATATATTATATTATAATAATCTTTATGTGTGTATATATTTACATTTATGATATTGTATTATATTATTTGAATGGTGTAGAGTAAGTATTCGAAATATTTCAATAAGCATTTTGTTTTAGCTAACTTTTATTGTTGAAGAAACTGACGATTTAACGATTTTTAACTGATGATATAATATTTTCTTTACTGAAATTCATCAATGTATCAATTTAATTAATTAATTAATTCGCAACGTTAATTTACATATATATTTTCCTCGAACGATGTCTCACAAGGAAAGCGTAATTCGGACGCAGACGTGTCGTTATGCCGCGCGCTACTACCGTCTAATTCGCGTCAAATCTCGACACGCAGCGAAAGACGATACGAAGCCAGCACGACATGACGCAAATCCGTCGCCGATGTCACACGAGGCTTCTCGCGGGATCGTGTTGACCGTCGGATTAATCGAACGTCCCACTGTCTGATTTCTCTGGCCGCTTTTAATTTCTGACCGCTTGGCCTCAGTTACTAATCGTCATTTACATCTGGCCTGACCTCACTCGTATTATTTATCATAATTATGCAGCCCACGATCGCAAATTAAGATGCTAGATCGCACCTTATGAAATAGTCATTTGTTCACGGGAAGAAAAGATTTGTGACAATCGAAAATCTCACATTAGTCTGGCGAATCTATAGCTGCAATATACAGACAGCTAATTTGTTACAATAATCACGGCTGCTATTCTGTACACAACCTCTGATAACTGTCGCCATGATACGTTAACGACGTTTGTCATTAGCGTCTATCAGAATTATGAATAATTTTACAACAAGATAATAAGACATGAAAAAAGTAGCAAGTTTTGCCAAAAATTGTATCAAAATAAAAAAGAAGTTAAAGAAATTAAAACATTAAATTACATCCAAAAATTATATAAAACATTTGAAACACTCTCTTTTGCAACTTCTTGCTTGACTGATTTGTATAACCTTATAGGATAGTCTTTCAAAAATATTATCGGTATGCTATCGTTAGGTACAAAACATCTCGTTAAAAATAGTGATGTCGTTCATAAACGATAAACATCGTTAATCATTTATCGTTGTTACTGGCAATGTACTATTGTTATCATTATTATTAGAACGTTATGTTTCCTGTTAACATGGTAAAACAAGGCAACGCACATTTGTACAAGAAATACGAATAGTACGATCTTGTAACGGTCGTCTCACTGAGAAAAAAGCGATTGGATTGACAAAATCGGCGATCACCGACCATCAAAGAAATATTGGATCAATTCAACAAAATATAATGTTAATGCAGTAATAAGTTGCGTTGATATAGTGACATTATCTATTGAGTAATTACACGATTCGTTTGGTAATATTAATGAATTTGTTTTGCAAGCTGCAATTATCTCAAAATACGAAAATATTTATTGCAGTAACTGTCGATAACGTCGATAGAAATGGATTTGCTCTATAAGCAAATTAACACATCTGTGGTAGAACTATGTAAAAAATAGACGAAGAAATGGAAAATAATTTCATGTCATACAATCACGTGCAACGATTTGTAATGCAACGATTCGTCGAGTTGTCACACGTGATTGCATAGACAGGAAACTTCTCTCTATTTTTTTGCTATTATTTTAACGTAGTCTCACTACTGATATCTTAATATCGCCACTGCCCATAACATCTTTGTTGCATTAGCAAATGTGCTTATCAATTTTCCCCAACGGACCAGAGATATGCTGAATCAGCCGAACAATTTCTCTCGATGTTATCGTACGATGTCGAAGTTCGTTGCATTTTTGCCGACCAGGCGAAAAATTATCTGTCTATATGCGCGGGCGGATGTTGCGTCTTGTCTTGTCCCGCGCCTCTCATCGCGGAGATTCTGAGCGACCATATCGGATAACTTCTCTGGATAACCCGTACTGGAGTACGCAGATAAGCGGCGTCTGTGAACTTAATGTTTGTGTACACTGTGCGGCTTATTCTGCGGCGGGAAAGAAGCACGCCGTCACTGACATAGTCGTCGCTCTCGCGAAGAGAAAATCACGGATCTCGGTACCGCTCTCGCCTCTCGATGCTGTGAGTCTCGACGATAAGTGGCGAATGAACGCATCTGGCGCGCGTCGCATCCACACGGTGACTAACATCTGTCTTCGAAACAGGTAAAGTCCGCGACACATGCGGGAAACGTACCGAACATTTCGAACTCTTTCCCTCCGGGCAGGTCGTCCTCACGAGTAACGATCGATTCTCGCTAATTGCGCGTTGTTTCGTTCCGCTCTCGTCCAATTCCGCCTTCCGAGAAGGACGAGGAATCAGTTAAATCCCAGTTAACTTTAATTGACGTTTATGGGAACAACGGCCCTTACAGAGAAGACGCGACGACTTTCCTTTTCTCTTTCTCTCTCTCATCTTGACGACGATGTCGAGCGTCTCACATGAGCGAGATCGAAATATTAGATCGAGTATTTCCGCTTAAAGAGTTAGAATGAATTATTCAAGTTGTTTACTATTTAATTTCCGACCAATTGCGATAAATTGTGCATCCCGGAAGAGAGAGAGGAGACTTTTTCAAATATTTCACCCGGAATGACTATTAAATTATTTCTTTAAATCTCACACATACATACAATTATCCACTGCAATTTAATATTTATTTAGTATCCAGTCTACCCTGAGAGGAAAAATATCTAAAAGGTAAAAATATCTATTCGATAGGTACATAAAGCATATTTTTTAAATCTAAACTTTTTCACTTATTTAAGTAAAGTAAACAATTTTATCTTATTTAAATTTCAATAAAACGATTTTATTACAAATTTAAATCTTAATTAACTTTCATTTAAATAGAATAAACTTCCCTAAAAAACTTGCTTCTTCCCAAGTAGGAATTTACTACTGACATCAAAGTGGCCCAGTACCCATTTATGGTAAACGTTACTGGCATAATACCAGATGCCAGTACGGGTTTAGTATTGGTGTGATACTGGGATGATAGAAAAGGGCCAATATCGGAAAACAATACTGTCACAATACCGAAAATCAGTACTGTACCAGTATAAAAAAAGTTTTGGTTCCTAGCACCGGGAAAGCACCTATTCTCAGTACTGGACCAGTATCGATTCCTAGTAATTTTTATTATTTGTGCCATTGTTAATATCACAACTCTATAATACGGGAAGAAAGATCAGACCATGGTCGGGCTGCTCTCGTTTGTACCTATACATGTCTATTTTTAATAGTCATATGAGAAGGAAATCTTCGGGGCGACGACTGAAATCGAACTCGAGTCTTCCGCTTGTCAGGCAAGCGTTCTTATCACTGAGCTATCTAGGTTTTATGTTAATGACCTCTTCCGTTTTCCCATAAAGGACATCGGTCCGTTTTTCGGTTAACCGGCATAATATTGGCCCAATATCTTCCATTGGCAGATTGTATACGATTCTTACTTGAATATCCAGTATTGATTCTACGAACAGAGTCAGTTAATATAGCTTTTTTAATACTGGGCCAATATCGAAAACGACAAACACTTTTCGGTAACGCCACGTACGGTACGACTATCCAGTATCTAACTTTAGTACAGAGCTAGTACCAATAATACAGAATATTTATATTAGGCCCAGTACTGAGCCAGTATTAAAATCAGACATCATTTTTCCGCTTTTCGGAAAAATGGCCCAGTATTGGGCCATTTTTAACGTACATGATTCTTACTTGGGTTGTTTCCGTAAAAAGCTAAAGTTTTAAGAAAATGTATATATTTTCTTATTTAAAAAATATTTTATATCGGTGTAAGTGTATATGTTATTAGCAGCCAGCGAATAAATATTTCTTAAATATCTTTTCTCTCAATGTAGGCTTTCCTTAATCGTGAGAGTTCATGAATTACTTATTCATAGTAATTAACGAAGTACTTAATGGAGACTGCATGACTGCAAATACTGTGATGTTATGATGTTGCCAAATCTGTGAATTTCGCTCTAACGAGACGAGGATAACGACTTTGAAACTAGAACGCGTATCTAATCGGGAGGTACTTGTTCATGTGTTTTATTATTTCATATGTTTGTTCATGTGAATGTTAGTAACATTTTTTCTTCACTGAATTTTGCAACGTATCCGGTATTCGATAGGGGAATCTATTTATCGGGAATTGCTGAGAAGCAAATTCTCCCGTTACGTAGGAAGCGTGTCGTTCCAAGCGAGATGTTTAGCTGCACCGTGTTATTTCCGAAGTGCATCGACTAAACGTGTTTTATAAATGTCTTGTTTAGCTCGATCCACGTATTTTTATGTTTCTTTCCTTTTCTGCAAATCGATTTGCGTAATATGTCGCTCCAGCTTATACAGAAATAGAAAAGCATCAAGCATCGCTGATGTATATAATTATAAAAATACCAGATATATCTGTTTTGCTGAATGTCAATTAGTCGCTTTATCGACTTGTTAAATATTAATTGCATTTTTCTGTTGTCCAAAAACTAACAAAATTAATCGGCGTTATAAGAAATCGACTATCATTCGTGTAAAAATATCCGGATATATTAATTTCAGCTAAGCGAAAACACTGAAGGATTTAATTTATATTCGTATATTTTTCTAGCCGCTTAAATTATTTCTGAGATATCAGCATATGAGAAAGACTCGCTTACATTTTTTATCACAGATACACACTGAGAAAAATGCCTGAAAATTTATTTGCGGGATATAAAGTTTACTCCCGTGAAATATAAGGTTTATTTCTGTGAATATGAATTATATCCCACAAATAAATGTTTAGGTATTGTTTTCCCAGTGCATGTTTGAAAGACACCGGGTAAAATGAAAATCGAATCGTGTATCGTGGATTTAATAGAACTAGATGCTACAAACGCGCGCTTTCGCGCGCCATTTATACCTAATCTTTCTTTCCAAATGATCTCTCCAAATTATAACATTATTGATCGTACGTACAACTTTCGCACGGTGACTTTCCTCACCGGCAATCAATGGCTTTTACGTTTATTGCGTACATCACGTGATACGACGCTTCGTGAACGTTCAAATAGTGCGCTCACCTTTTCGCGTTGATGTCCCACGACGTCCAAGTCCAGAGTATCGATCATCTATCTTTTCTCCTAGCGTGAACTTGTGAAAAGTAAAAAGTTTTGCGTGAAAATTTTCACATTTCCATTGTTAGAGAAGTAACATGATCGCTAAAGTCGTCGAGTTTACGTGAAACTTTTCGCTCTTCACATTTCCGTTCTTAAGGAAAAGTTATATGATCGCTACCCAGCTCCAAGTTCCTAGAATTCAGCTCAGAAACATCCAGCTGTTCTCTGGTCGGTTCTCCCACGTCGATTGCGCTTTTCATATTTCACTTCACTGCATTCGCGGCTCTGGCGATAGTTTAACAACGCGTTAACGCTTTAACGAAAAATTACATAGGTTACCGACATTTCGATAACATTCGCGTGTAAACAAACCGCGTCCAGACGATCGCGCCGCGTTCGGCGACATCGCGAGAAGAAAAGTAAACATTCCGTTCCGCGCAAGATTGTGCTTTGTTAAAAGACGAGATTCCCGTTTCGCGTGAATTCACAATGTCTTCAGTCTTGAATTTTCAAACTTTGATTTCGACCGAACGTAACGTAATATTTTGTCACGTGCGCGAGAATTTATGGAACTGGCAGTCACTACAGAATTCGCTGCGAGGGAGTAGCGACTACAAATATTATTCGTGAGTAAACAGTCACGAACTTCACGTTTGCTGG
The DNA here is from genome assembly GCF_010583005.1 of Odontomachus brunneus. Lineage (NCBI taxonomy): Eukaryota > Metazoa > Arthropoda > Insecta > Hymenoptera > Formicidae > Odontomachus > Odontomachus brunneus. The sequence goes on along the minus strand of NW_022639466.1, from coordinate 870,276 downwards.
CGTGATTTTGAGGCGCAATTCTAACGCGCCATTCTATTGCACCATTCTATGGCGCAATTTTGATGCGCCATTCTGAGGTGCAATGCTGATGCGTCATTCAAAGACGCAATTCTGATGCGCTTTGTGCACCGCTTGAAACAATCAGGGAATCACATTTAATGAATAATTCTGTGTCTTGGAATTTCGTTTAAATTAATTTTTGAGAAATGATTCTGTATCTTGAATTAAATACAACAAATTCAGCACGAAAGAAAAATTTTGATTGGATTAGCCAAATGTCTGGTGAAATATGAACGGAGTAAAATTCCGGCTGAAGTTACCAGAATTCTGTTTAACTCAATAAGATTTTGATTAAATAAACAATGGTTAATCAGAACTTGCAACTGTTCAAATCTGCTTAACTAGTTCCGCTTAACTAGAAATCTCGTTAATTTGTAAACAAAATTCTGATAAGTTCAATCGAAATTTCTAACACGTCCGTGTTTCACTAGACATTTAGTTAATCCAACCAAATTTTTTTTCTATGAAGCATCTAAATAAAGCGATTAATTAAAAAGCTTCCCTTGATTGTTTCGAGCAGTTTATATTAATGAATGCGGCGCAAATACACACAAACTCTACACTGAGAGAAAAGTTTTAAATTCGATGCTTGTAACTGTAATTGCATAGTAAACTAATTGTAATTAGGAAACCCGTTTCTCTATAATAAATTCTATACTTCAGTGTTATTTACAGTTTATGTTGCATATTTCTATTAATACTTACACACTGCTATTATGATAATATTATAATATTATAGTAATTAAAGATAAATAATCTTTTCTTTCTTTCTTTCACCTTTAGGACTACGAGTTGCTACAAATTCAATTGCTCTACGTAATCTCAGCATGATGATTACACGCGCGAAATAATGTATAAGGCCCATCAGACTAATGATTGGAGACTGAAGATTGCAGATTGAAGATCAACAAATTTCGATCTTGGCTTACTTTGTTCTAATTGATCAAGTTCCAATCTTCAGTCTGCAATCCTCAGTTTTCAATCCATAGTCTGATACGGGCATGACGCGTACTACAAACGATTTGATCAATTCAGAAAACTCGGGAATCACGCGCGACGTCTCCCGATCCATTTACCGGCGTGTCAAGGACTGTTATGATGGCTCGGTTGTTTCGTACGTACGTATGTTATTGTTACCGAGGTCACGTGACCTCCAACCAGCAAAGCACGCCTTAGAGCACTGTTATCTTACACACATTTATTCATTAATTTTAAATTCTTCACAAGATACCAACGTTTACGGTGTTTTGTAATACATGAATTCCTTTTTGACATTCAAATCGTTGAAATACATAAGCCCCGCGTAAGCCGCTGTCGTGATAAGTGCCAGAATAAAGAACTCCGATCGAGATAGTCAACCGCTGGAAAAAGGCAATAATAAGATTATCTTTTTTAAGGAAAAAGAATATGTGTGGAAAATTGTGGAAAGAAATTTTACAGGGAGAACACACGCGTCGTATGAGACACGAAATTAAGAGAAAAATATCTAGAAAATAAAAAGTATTTATTCGCAGCGTGGATATTCATAACATATTTATTAAAATCTAAGTTCTTTTATTTAAATGGAATAAACAATTTCTTTCATGAAAAGCTACACATGGAAAAATTCATATCTCATTCAAATAAATGTTACTTGTTTTCAGTATTTCACAAGTTTTTTATATATCTGTAAATCTGTAAATCAAGTTTGTCTTAAGTATCAAATATATTCAATTTATTTTAAATAATTTTGAATCCTAGTGAATTTAGCACTTCTATCAAGAATATAAATTGTTATTATTATTATTAAAACCAAAATTTGCTTAGTGAATCGAGAATTAATTATTTCCTCTATAAAGTTTCATAATATCATTGTAAAGTTTTATAATATTCTTTTTTTGAGTACATGACAATGAACATTTATATGAACATTTATAAACTTTGTGATGGATATAATAATCGTTTTTCTTAGCAGTAGATATTTTTCTGTGTATGCAAGATTTTAAGAAAACGTATATTTTTTCATATGAAAAATATTTCATATTAATACATGTGAATATGTCATTATATATACACATAACACATATGTACAGTCCCGGAGCTCTTATGGAGGCATAACACGGATTGAGATAAACATAAAAGTCCTATAATATTTCGCGATATTCGCAATAATTAATTATTAGATATTAATTAAAGAAGATTTGTGAATGATACGAGATATAGTAGATAAACTGTAGTGGTGACATCTGTCATTGTGTGCTTGTACATTCCCACATAGCACAAATATCCAAAATACATCCTGGAGACATCTCAGAGATATCACATTACCTCTGGCACGCCTCTGAGATATATTTTTGACATTTGTGCTGTATGGATTAAGTTAAACTGAACAAAGAAATCCTCTACTATTTTTCTAATAGCTTTGTGGATTTTTAATTATTAATTAAAGAAAATCGGCGGATAGTTGCTCGCCATAATATATATTAATGTTCTCTAATTAATGACTAAAAATCAACTAAGTTGCCAGAAAAAAAGGTAGAGGATTTTTTTATTCAGTTTGATCTAATGTATAAACACACAACGGCAGATGTCGCCATTACAGCTCATTACCATATCTCGCGTGATCATTCATAAATCTTCTTTAATTAATATCTCCATAATTATTGCGAATATCGCAAAACGTTATAGGACTTTTATGTTTACTTTAATCCGTACTATGCTTCCACGAGAGCTTCGAAGGTTATTCAAGGATACTCTGTATACATATATAATACTCAACCCAACAAATACTCTTTACTTCTAGATATTTTTTCTCAGTATACAAGTACTTTCAGTGTACAATAGAGTAACGTCACGAGCGTAAAACTTCGTCCGCAATCACAACCGAGGAGGATAAATATTAAAACGGCATAGAGCGTGAAAGAGAGAGTCGCGCACAAACGGCGTAATATAAACTACTTCGTGTTTACTGTCTCTTAACTGTAATTCCCCTTCGAAGTTTGTTACAAGTGCGTAGAAAATTCTCGCGCAATGCACGATTTAACGAGATGCGCCCTCGACATTTCCGCATTTCGCATGAGACACCGTTCTACCGGGTAGTGGAAAAAAGAGAAAGGAAAAGGTGAAAGAGTTAAATCGCGCCATTGATAATAATTTAATAATCGAATCCCGGCTGTACACATCGAACTATTCGCTGCGCATCGACTTCATTACTGCTGCAAAACTGTGTCGCAAATATCGTTGGTAGCCTACGCTAACCTTTGCACTCTTCAATCAATCAGTGATAACGTATTCGTTCTTAATCACAAAAGTCTTTGAATCTACAAGCGCTCGAAATTTCAATCCATTTACATCAGAAGCGAATTACAAAAATCTTATGTGTCTTCTCTTTTATTCGTTTCCTTTTTTCATTACATTGAGAAAAAATGTCTGGCATAAATATAATTGGCGCCGAAAACAACTTTAATTTTAATAAGATTAACCATTCTTTTGTCAGTATATGTTTAACGTTGATTTAAAAAAAGAAATTCAGTAATATGGATATATTACTCAAATTTTCTAATAATAAAAATGGGTTAATGATGAAGAATTAGACTAAAATGGGTTAAACTCTGAGGCGAGTATTCTTCTGCAAACATCGAAACGTTAATTAATCGACATAGTTTGTCTCATCGCGTTTAGTTGGAAAATTGGAAAACTGAAAAGTGTCTACAACTTTGAGAAACGAAGTGGCTCTTTTTGCCGAGATGGCTGAACTTATTCGCAAGCATTTAAAGTAAAAGTACCAATTCCCGGACACGTATCCAATCCTGGACATTCTTACTATTTTGATTTTTAAGTAAGAATATTTAAACTTTCAACATAGAATATATTTACATACTTAATATATGCACATGTATTTTATGTTGAAAGTTTTATCTAAAGAGCAAAAGGAGTGTTACCTTTTACCTTAAACACGAATTCGAGAGCTCGACAATGTTAATGCACGTGAAGTATAAGCTAATAAAGTTGCGGCAAATTCACCTGTCTACCCGAGGAGGTACTCACAGGTGCATCGAGAGGCGCGCACGTGTGAGGCTCGGCTTGACGAGTTAGGGCAAACGCGGTATAGACAGAGACAGGCGGCAGGCGCGTATCGAGCGGTACCACCGCCGCCGCCACCGCCGCCGCCGCCGACGGCTGGTGGCGGCAGTGGCGGCGGTGTGGAAAGAGAAACTGGCGGATCGGTGGCGGCGTTCCGCCAGTGTCGGACAGAGACACGACTCGTTCGCGTCGGCTGGTCTTTCGCGTCGCGTCGCGACGACCGCGTGTTCATCTCCACTCATAAATTAAGAGAAGAATCATCTTTCCTTCTGCCTCGCGTGTGGCTGCCGAGCATTCTAAGATCCCGAGTGCGCGGTGTCACATTACCGGAACAACATCGGCCGAGAGAGGGAGAGAGAAAGAGAGAGGAAGAGAGCGTTAACCCCCGACGACCTCGGCGAAGATCCCGGCAGTTTGGCGCAAATCGATCTCGCCACCGCCGGCGCTTTCGAGGAGTCACGGTGACTCGATTCGAATTTGGATTTTCGAGGATGGAGTTTGATCCCGGTCGGCACCTGAATCGAGTTGCTCGCGATGATGAGGTGATTTAAAGACTCCCGACTGCCGGGGGCGCGCGACAGACGTCCGTGGTGTTCGCGTGAACCGATATATCGCGACTTTTTTCGCCCTGACTCTCTGTATCCGTAGGATACAGACTGTGCGACGAGTGAAAAGCGCGACGCTGGTCTCTCGAGGATGAGACGGCTCAAACACCCCTAGCGGTAGTCAGGTGGCGATCCGTCGATCCTTTGAATTATCATCCCCCGAGAGTCGGTCGGGGTTGGTTAAGTAGATCGTAAATAGAACGGAGTATTATCGGAGAGCGGACGCGCGCATGCTTCGCGAGAGGAACGAGGTGCGCTAAAACTGCAGAAAATCGGCACGGCTCTTCGTCAGGTGCTCGCGCGAAGTCATTAGCGGCTGTCGCGCCGTCGTATATCGAGATAAGAGGATTTCTGTGCGCCGAGAGACGTCGCTCACGCGTGATAAAGGATATCGTCGCTTATGGTGCAGCGGCCGATATTATTCTCGTAATATACATACATGCATAATACATATTCCCTCGATCTCATTCCGATTGTTACACCCTCTTGCGAACATCAGCCGATTGGCGCCAACAGCAAAATGTCGAATTCACGCTATTGAACATCGACACCTGCCGCGACATCGGCGAGTCAATGGATCAGCTGAAGCCGCAGATGTTAAAAGCAAAGTATCGGCTGTAAAGTGTGTCGAAATCTCGAATGGGTGCTCTCAGTATCGGAACAACGATGCTGGTTATTTCTGACACGGTGATCGATCGACGTCTGACCGGTTTCTAACCGGCTAAGAACTCCCGCTGTCAATACAGCAACGACTCCCTCGAGTTTTGTCTAACGTTTGTCGAGGAAAGTGAGCGAAAGAGGGAGAAAGAGAGAGAAAGAGAGAGAGAGAGGGAAAGAAAGAAGGGAATCAATAAAGTGCACGGGCTTCGTGCCTTTTTGTCGTTAGTACGCATCGGCGAGTGCTTTGCCCTTTCCTGGTTGTTGGCCTGGCAACCGCGTGGCGTTACCTTAAGGGCGCGACGCACCCCCGTACCTGTCGACGACGACGACGACGACGACGGCGGCGCAGCACTGCGCTGCGTTCTTCGCGTCGTCCCTCGAGCGAAACAGCCGAGGCGATTCGCGAAGGACGGGGAAGGAGCCGGACAATCAGCTGATCGAGAGCCAGTCCTTCGAATCAGCCGTTCCGCTGGGGGCTCGAAGTCGTCGACCTCGCATCTTCGAGTCCGAGCCGAGATATTGCTCATCGTCTGTCTCGCCTGAATCTCCGACACAGGGAAATCGAATTCGACCCATCTAAATAACAGAACCGACAAGAGCAAGAGGGTGCATTCTAGAGCGAGTCTCGCTGATCCGTGGCGGAGGGTCTTCGTTATCGCGTAGGCGACGGGAGTCCGGTACGCCGGGAATTTCGAGAGGTGCATGGGAAAGGTGCACAGTCCACCCAGGGAGCCCATAATGCTTTGCTTCGTGCAGGGGATCTACGCGAAGGACGACTCGTCCAAGTCGCGCCGGAGCAAAAGGTAATTGAGACCGACGCGAATTGTGCACTCGACGCGAGATCTTCTCCTCGAGAGCTGCGAATTCTCGTGATTTCTCCCGACTCGAAATAGTTTTAACCCTTTGCGCCGTGAAGCAACGAGTCTCTCTTTCTCGTTGCCGAAGCGAGCGGCAACGAGCCGCACTCTCGCGATGAGCAGATAAACTCAGTGAAGTTTCCGCGAGGAATTCTTGCTCCGTTAGCCATTATTTTGTCCCAGTTTTCAGCGCCTCTCAGGTCATTAGTCCTTCCCCTTAAAAACTGATATCATCACGCTGCGATTTCTATGATCATCCGCGTACAATCGAATTTTTTGGGGCATACAGCACAATCTGGGTCTGTTAGCGCCGGGCAACTTTCAACTGCCATAACTTTGTAGAAAATCAATACTTTTGGGCACATTTTTTTTCAAAAAGATATAGAAAAATCTTAACTATACGATAGTAGCGCAATAAAATCAAAATATATAAGCAGATATGCATTATTTGGAAATTTTCCCGAATCTTTTACAAAAATTGCTGAGCGATCGAATATTCATTTGGTATTACAGATCCAGCATTGTACACGGAAGATTAAAAACTTTAAGAAATCTTCTCGCACGTATTGCCATATGAATAGAAAACAAATAATTACTCTGGTAACGTCTTTTAACCCTTCATTAAGCACATGGTCTACAAGCGTAATTTAAAGATTACACACAGAAAAATACATACTGAATTCAAGTAAGTGTTAATTATTTCAAATATTTCAAATATCATATATATATATATATATATATATATATATATATATATATATATATATATACTCGTATATATATAGTCTATATATCAGCAAATCTATCATAAATTTACCACAACATCCAATTTATTCAAAGAACATTCTGGCTCCTAGTAAGTTTATTATCTCAATCAAGGATATTAAATTAAGAGAAAACTTCAGTTTGCTTACTACATAAAGTCGAATCAACTTTTTCTTCGGTAAAATTTTGCAATATTCTTTAGAGGGAACAATTAATAATAAAAAATAAATTTTAAAAGAATAACAAGTAATGAAAAATAATTTCTCTTGAATATATTATAATGAACTTTTCTATAAAATTTTCGATTTGAATATTATATATATTTTAAGACTATTATATATATTTATTAGTTGAATAAGATTATATATATAATCAAGAAAATATTAAAGATTACCTTTAAAAGAAAGAAAATAAACTGAATAATCACTTTTCTTGGCAGTAGAATAATATTTTTCTGTATACAGCATATTAGTAGTATACGTAGTCTATTGCTTAAATTATATGTATTTTTGAGAAATATTCATGTATATTTTTGTAAATCAGGCGACTAAAGTAAAAAATACACGTGCGTTACCATGCAAAAATGGTTGTTCGACTTTGCAATAGAACTCGCGTTGTACTATCATCTATCCCTTTTTGTGAAATTCCAAATCACCGACCAAGAATACACAAGCCAGCAAGTGTGTGCTTCTCGAGGCAGGGAGAAGGGAAGTTAATATAGCTTCGGCGAGAGAGTGTTTCGTTTCTTTCTCTTTCTCTCGCCTCTTCTCCTTCTCGTGCTCTCCTCTCCTCTCCTTTCGTCTTCTCTCTTCTCATCTCTTCTCCTCCTAGCTAGCACCGCTACGACCTATTTGGGTCACTGACGTCGCAGCGTGTAACAACTGGCACACGTTGTGTACGAAGGAGATGAACGGCCGACGACGCTCAACGCGATGAGACCGAACGCGATTCCGCGGCGGCCTCACCTTATCTTTTTTGTCTCCTCTCTTTCTCTCTCGTCTCGCTCGTATTTTGATCGCCTTTAATTCGCCTAATACACCAGCAGATTCGCGACTCGTCGCAATTCATCATGTGTACCATGTACTCTCGGTCGACGCTCCGTATATTTATTTTATGAGATACGATTACGATTCGTGACATTCTTTTCGAAATTTCGGGAAAAGAGAGAAATGACTTCCAATGTAAACAGGACTGAACATTATAGGAACGATCATTACATTGAAATTAAATATTGAAATTTTTTTATCTGAGAGAAATAATTATTTCTTACTCATATACACAGAAAATGAGTCTGTTAGTATCGGACAACTTTGAACTATTATACTTTGTAGAAAATTAATATTTTTGGATACATTTTTTCCAAAGAAATATAGAGATAAAAAAATTGCAAATTTATTTGTGCGGTATAAAGTTTATCTCTGAGAAATAAAATTTATTTCTATAAAATAAATTTTATATTCCAAAATAAATGTTCAAATATTTTTCTCTTAGTACGGATAAATTTATCCATGTTCAAAGTTTACGTAACTTTTTAATGTTTAGAGTTCTAAGGTTAAAAAAATTGTAAAATTTCGATCATCCATTCGACGATTCTATTGTCTTAGCTCACTTCTCTCTCTCTCTCTCTCTCTCTCTCTCTCTCTCTCTCTCTCTCTCTTTCTCTCTCACATTTTATGCATATTTCGACTGCCTTTGATTCGTCAAGTTTACCGGCGGATTTGCGAATTGTCGCAATTCGTTACACGTGTTCTACATTCTCACAGTCGACACTCTACATATTTTTTCACGGTTTAAAATTAGGATTCATAATCATGAGCCGTAAATGACCACGATTCGTCTACGATCGGCACGTTGAAGACAGAAAATTATCCGAAAATGTTCAGCGCCTATCCACGGGCGTAAATAAAACATTTAAAATCCTTGACACGAAAATTCACAAATAGATGAACAGATGAGTCGCATATATGTGCGTAGTCGATCGGCAAGAAGTTTCGCGTGACGAATGTCTACGTTACATGATCGGCAACAGTGTAAGGACGAATTCGCGAGCGCCTAATTAATCACAGGAAACGAGAAAAAATGACAGCGTTCTGATAGTCGCGGAAAAAACTGCAAATTCATCGTGCGTTTTTGTTGTGCTGTCGTGAAGAAATGATCGTTCTAATTTTCATGTAAGCCGCGAGGCAACAGTCCACGTTTGCACGTCCGACTGTCCGCGCCGACTAATTACCTGATGATCTAACATCGCGACGACAATTTTGCTTCCAATTAATACGACCGATTAGACTCGAGGGAGTAGCCGTAAGTGTTGATTTTGATCGAGCAAAGGAGAAACCGACTGTGGTTGTTTTATTTTTGTCTCATCTTTAAGCACACACGGAAAAGAAAGATTTGTTAATATATTAGCAAATCAAAAATATTAGGAGCAAATTTTCTTGTCAGCAAATCTTCTGAAAGCAAAAAAATTTATTCCTGCAGCTAATAGTTTTAGTTGTCCATATATTAGCAAATCTTTTTTTTTCGTGCAGTTACAGCGATACAGCGATTAGATAGATGATAGTATATAAATTTGATAACTAGCCAAAGAATGATGGATAAAATGGGCTACATTTTTACTTAAAAAATGTAACATAAGTTACTCATGTAACTTTGTTTCTTAGATCACTGAATATAGTCATAGCATTTTTATCTATCTGAATTCGTGAAAAAATAATCAAAATTCGCTTTAAAGAGATTAAAATAAGTCATTTTTAATAGTAATTTAATAGTAATTAATTAGTGACGATTTTGTATTAATTATTTAATTACTTATATTACAGTTTACTTTTATAACTTTTTTCACTAAACACTAAAAAGAAGACACTTCAAAATTAAATACTTCAGAAATGCTAAATCTAACATAACGAAAGCAACAAAGCGTATGTATATATCATATTAATTTTGCTATGTTACATTTATTATTTCTGAACTGTTTCATTTTAAAGTGTATTCCCTTAATTTTCAACGAAAAAAGTCATAAAACGAAACTATAATACAAATAATTAAATAATTAGAACAAAATCAAATTACTATTAAAAGTAACTTGACTCCTTTAAGGCGAATTTTGACTACTTTTCTACGAATTTAGACAGATAAGAATACTACCATCATATTCAGCGATCCAAAAACGCAAGATTATATTATAACTTACGTCACATTTTTAAAATAAAAATCGGTCTATTTTATCTATCGTCCCTTATTGATCCATATATAAAAATGTTATCTCTTATAAGCAGTTTATACGGCAATTATATTTATCATATAAAATCGGGAATTAGAAATATGAAAGAAATACGAAAAAAATGATGAAAATTTGCTCAAAACAATAGAAATACAAATAAATACAAAACAAAATTATCACTACAGTATGTCAATAAAATTTGATATAAAAATCTGAAAATGACTTTTGGTAAATTCGTTACTGCATCAATATGAAAAAACTCTACACTATTGTATGATGTGAATTTAATGATTATTTCATAAAGCAGTATATTTGCTATATGTTATTAACTTTAAAACTCTCAGCATGAATCAAATTTGCCCATATTAACTTTTTAAACGTTAATATTCTTAAAAACATATTTGTTTCTTATTACAACTTTTTAAATTGTATTGAATTGCAGAAATATTAATGAGACGATATTTCTCGACGATTTCTATTCTAATAAAAAACATTAAGGTAAAAATACTAATATCTGAACACGTGGCCTTATTATGGGCATTCTTGTGTTTTTGGTCTTTAAATAGGAATATTTAAACTCTTAACATAGAAAGAATATATATGTGGATATCTTCAATGTATATATGTATATTCTTTGTTGAAAATTTAAATATTTGTATTTAAAGACGAAAACGATAAGAATATCCAAGATTAGCTACTTTAAACTTCATCCTAAACTTTATCTTAAATATACAATATACTTTAACTTTCGATTAATTTACCAGGAGTTATGAACAAGAGAAGATACACTGGACAAAATTAACTCATATTTAAAGTTCGCTTAACTTTCTTAGGATTTTTTAGAACTTTTTTAAGGGTTTAGGTTTCTCTAAGGTTAAATAAATTATACTTTCAATTATTGATTGACGTTGTGACGATCATAAAAGTCTATCTGGGTAGTTCCTGTCGCGTCACAATACCTTTAATTTTCGACGTAAAATCTGACGATATATAGTCGAGTTTGAGATCGCGAAAGTTGTTAATTTTTAAATTAAATTTTTAATTAAATTTTTAATTAAATTTCGTTTGAGAACCCACGGTTATTGTTCGCGTGGAATGCCATTTCGGCAAAGGAGATTCGCGGCCAATCGTAGAATGCACATCTTCGCTTCGTGCCACTTTGGGACGTCCCAAAATTGTACCGTTCGTCTCAGCGCGTCGATGATCGGGACACCCACTTTACGAACGATCGAATCTCTCACGTCGCCGTTCGTAACCCGAAATAGCGTACGGTTTTACTCGACGCGAAACGGTCCCGCCGCGACTGCCGTTATAGTTATACGTGGCTCGACTTGGGCTTGTCGCGTCTCTTTCTCTGTGATAACGATTTAGACAACGGCCATTTGGAAAACAGCTTTAGAAGAAGATATGTTTTTTCCTTGACAGATGTCAAATGTGCGCGGCCGTACGATTTTACTACGAAATGGCGACTAAAATCGCGGAGTTATTTCCTCAAAATTATAAAAAAAATTATGCATATATCTAGAGGATATTATAGATTTCTCCGTTTTATATGCGAATTGTTCTCAATTTTACTATCCTTATAATAGTGCAAGAATAAACTGTCAGAATGTAAGGGTCTGCCTTACTAAGAAACACAATAAATTTTTCTAGAAACATAGCAACATTTTTAATAGCACGCCTCGATTACTAAAACATAAAAGCATGTACACTGTGTAGGAGAAAAAATATCTAAGAAATGAAAGAAATATTCAGTAGATGGTTACTAATAACATATTTACTTTATACCAACATAAAATATTTTATGTAAATATTTTATGCAATATTTGCATATGATATTTTATAAAAAAACATACATTTTTTCATGAAAGCAACTGTTTATTCTGTTTAAATAAAAGAATTTAATTTTAAGTAAATACGTTATTGGTACTCACCGAATAAATATTTTCTTTACCTTTTAGATATTTTTTTCTCAATGTCTGAAATAAAAAAATATAATAAATTGCTGCAGTGGTCAATCCCCCAACTAAACAAAATTTTACAATAATGTTTATTGTAAAATTCTCTGCTTGTATATTTTGCTAAAGAAATTGCTAAAATCAACATGCGTTATTTGCTTTATAAATGTTGACACTATAATACAACGACGACGAACTGTGGTCTTTCATAATTTACATGATTGGCGATAATCTCCTGCTGCGTTTCGCACAAACGCTTCGCCGAATCGCAACTCCCCTCTAGGGATGTGCGATTTATGAAATTATATATCGCGATGCGATCTTTTTTAGGAGCCGCAATGAATGCGAATCGCATCATCATTTTGCATCGTAAATATGATTTAAAATCGCTCTCAATTTTGTATCGCAAATGCGATTTTGAATCTCGCACGATTTTATATCGCTAACACGACTTTTAATCATAAGGAAACCGTAATATTTAAATAAATATTAAATATATTAAAAATAAATAAATCAACTTTTTTTTCATATTGCATCAAAATGTTATCTTTGAAATCTTTACTCTAAAAAAACATAAATTTTACTGTAAAAGAATAATCAAAAATGGAAACATAATGGAGCTAAATTATATTTTATAAAAACATCACTTTACTTTATTATGTTTTCTACACGGAGTAAAATGGGAGACAAAACTTGTTTATCATTCATTTTCAAACATTTTTAAAAGAAACATGCAATATATAAAAATGTGTTATTTAATTAATTATAATTATTTATTGACATTTTTTTCATAAAACAATAAGACTACTTTTTTATTATCTTTATTTACTAAAATGTTAATGACAATTAGTATTAAGTATAGCAATTTTTGTTCTAAAACATATATAAAGATATATGTATATAAATCATATATAAAAAGAAATAATATAACTCAAAATTTTAAGGCGTTATAATGCCATAATCCCATTATGTCTCTAAATATATAAGTTTGAATTAGATAATATAAAATATCATAGATTGTCGTGCGATATTTATACAAGTATTTACTTAACTAAGATACTTAACTAAGATGACGAGTGATCTTGAATTACAGGTACAATTTTGCGGTAAAAGTCCAATTGCATCGCATTGCGATTTAATAAAAGAAAATGTTTGTGATATATCGTAAAATCTTCTCGGCATGTTTCTTCGTTGCACTCGCGATTTCGCGTTTTTCGTGAATCTTTCGCCACAAGATTGCACGTGCGTCAGCATGATGCTTGCCACACACAAGTTTCCTAGAGTTAATCAACGGCGGGTTCGAGGCACAGAGGCGAAGTACCGCTAAGCTATTCGGCCGCGCGTAGAACGACGACCTCGCGGTACCGGCGCGTCGTTCGTTCGCGAATAAACGAGCGCGGTAGCTTTGCAGTAATATCAGCAGTAGTAGCAGCAGCAACAGCAGCAGCAGCAGCATTAGTAGCAGCAGCTGCTGCTGTCGTCGCTGGCTCGTTTTTACAACGCGTTCACGTGCTCGTTCTGTTATTCAGCGGCCGGCCGGCCGGCCGTATACCACGATCATCGTAACTTCCGCGCTTCATTCACTCATTCTGACGATGACGGAAACCGTAATCGCCGGGGAAACGTCTCCGCCGGAATTCGAAAAATTCCTTTAGAAAAAATCGTAAGTTCGTCATATCTGTCGATCTGTCGCTATTCGTCGAAGAATTACTGTGGGATTCGCAATTTCCCACTCGCAGAAAGACGCGCTATTCTTATAAGGGACAGTACCCTTTTTTAAATGGATCTATACTGAAAAAAGACACGGGGGGGAGGAGGAAAAAGATATTTGTAACCATAATTACAAGTAGTGAAATATTTATAGTCGGGGAAGCCACTTTTGTGATAAGTGCTACTCTACTTCGAGGAAAAGACATGGTAATGGCGACTATATAGGTTATAATTACACGAATATTGTATGAAAAAAATATTTGGTATTTATATAATCGCATAATTATGCAAAATGCATTTCGTCCGAATAGATATATATACATACATACATATATATATATATATATATATATATATATATATATATATATATATATATATGTCATGCTGCATGCTACTCCCTTTGAACAAGCGTTTTAAAGCTGGTGCCAAAAAATTTTTCGGCGCGGTGCGGAAGGTCCGCACTCGGTGCGCGCGATGTCGCTCGGTGTGTACGTTGCCATGGTACTTCATTGTGTTGCTTAATTACCATAAATTATTATTAAGAAAAAACTTTTTTATTAAGTTCTAAAATTATTTATTTTATATCTTTTAAGGCTTTTGAGATTTTTGAAGTCAATTTATCTCCGTTAAAAGAGTTTTTCATTTCGTATTTTTTTAACTGTTTACTAAAACTTTGTTTTTGAAGTCGGTTAAAAATAAAAATTTCGTCTTATAACTTCCCGGATTTTCAAAAGAGTAATGTGATTTTCCAATCACTGAACAAACCCGAGTAATGACACTAATCTAAGTATCATATAACTTACTGAACAAGTATAACATACTGAACAAGTTACACAAAGTTTTATCTCAAAATTTTTTAATATCTCAATGATTCTCGAGTTATGAAGCATACAAACAAACAAACAAATATACATACAGGACAAACTGAGAATCTTCTCTTAAAGTCGGTTAAAAATAATTTATTAAACTGTATACGTGTTAATTCTGCATACAAAACTCGTATAGTTGTCACTTATATAGTTGCCATCACCATGCTTTTTTTTTGTAATGTCAGTAATATTAATCTTATATCCCTATTATTATTATTACTGTTTTGTTAAAACAATAAAAAGATATAATTCGAAAACAGCATTGAAAACAGTCGAAAACAGTCATAATTTTAGTGGGATTAATTTTCTCTCTCTCTCTCTCTCTCTCTCTCTCTCTCTTTATATATATTATAATTAAATACATCTCTGATTTATTGCTACTTTACTTTTGTTTTATTAATTTATATATATATATAACGTGAATACACTTTATGAGGAAATACTAATGGCTTTGTACGCGGGAACTTGTAATCCAAAGTATCTGTCCATGTGTTAATTTAACGCAAGTTCGATTGGAAGGCGGTTCACTGTGAAGTTTAGTTGAAGTTGGCGAGGAGTTAAGTTCTGAACAATTAAGCTATCACGAGTCTATTCTGAGACTCCTGTCATTCGTGGCTTCTTTATCGACGTGGTAGGAATTAATTTAATTTCGCCTAGAGAGCGAGCCGTGGTGTTCCGATCGAACATACGGCCGCCGTATGTCGAATCGACGAAACGATATATGGAGACTCCAGTCGATCTATTCGCGACCCTATTACGCAATAATCTTGTCGAAGATCGAATTTAGCCTGACCTAATAATATATTCAACCTTAATAATGCATTCATTCTATTCCTGCAAAAATAGATTTCGCCGGAAACGCGTTGTTCCAAGCAATATCGAGCTGTATTAGAACCGACGATTCCCTATTTGCAAGATGGTATTATTTATCACAGAGGAAGAACACACGCGATAGACCGCTTCATCGAAAATGACGGACGCAGTGTGACTCACGGAAACGATATAGTTCCGTGGAAAATTGCCGTGACGTGACCAAATGTAAATTAGCGACTCAATTAAGTTTAATTGTTCAACTGAAGAAGACTTTAGATCGGAAATAGATTGATGAATAATCTAACGCGCGCGATGTGTCGATCACACACCAATACACTGTGAATTGCTGGCGGAAGTTCTGACGCGAAGCAACTTTGTTGTTAATTGAAATTATTCTAAAACATCGGACACTGCAAGTGCGCAATTAATTATTTTTTTTCGTCAAGTGTTAGTACGATTTATGTTTAAACATAGGCGTTCATGCGTTGTCTAATAAAATCCAAAGCCCAATATTCGGAAACTGGAACACACACACATACACACACGAGTTTCTGAAAAGTCATAATACCGAGACGATTTTCTGAAATATGATTTTCCTAAAATATACGATTGTTTTGAAGGAGAATTATTAACTCGGAAACAATTAACCTTTCATAAGCACACTTCTTTCTTGCTGTTTAATTTGGTATGTTAAACCCGTAAAGCCCAGTAACTTTCCTGACATGTCTTTGCTTAAATATCTATAAATATGCTTATCCAGTATACAGATATATTACAGTTTGGAATATACAAATGGTAAATTTGAAAAATTCATCGCGATCGTTATTTCAGAAATAGATAGTTTGAGATACAAAAGAAGATGGTGTTGATTCTACACAGAAAGAAGTAAAAAAATAGGCGTATGCTTTAAGAAAATAATTTTACGTTTACATATGCGATAATTCAAGATTCAGCAGCTATGGGATTTTAATTTTTTGCTTAAGTTAAGTTGATGCATGAGTTAATATCTACTCATTTGAATACACTCTTATCGTATTCAAATGTAGATGTCAGTAGATATCTGGTTATACAACAAGACATAACTGTTTTTATTTATATTTGTGTTTGCAATTTAATTAAATTGTACGTTTTTTCCGTGCTGTGTAGTTTTGTACACCAAAGGGTTTTAATTAAAAATAACGTTAACTAAAATAGCGTTAACTGAAAACAAATAATAAATTGAAATTGGAATATTTCAGTAAAATTGTGTTTCGGCGAATTGTCTCGATATTCGAATTTCGACTTTCAAAAAAATTGTTCCATTTTTTAAATTGCATTTCTTTCAGGATAGTGCATGTCCAACTACACGTATATGATGTGACACTTAAAAAATTGACTCACCATTTCGCGTTAATACTCAGCGATGCCCACCAATGAGACCCATCGCTGCATCTCGACGGTCGCTCTTCATCACTCACTTTAATCACTTCATTCACTTCACCGCGCCGCACTTGCCACCACGAACGTTTTAACGGCGCTTAACGATTTAATGAAAAGTACGACGAATTTCAGCGCTTCGAAATTATACTCATGAGTCGCGAATCGCGTGGAGAAAATCATGAACCACAGATCACGACGCTTTCGACAAAACTGAGATAGGAAAAGAAGATAACCCGCTTTGCGGAAGATTATACTCTGTCGTGTCGCACGCTGGTATTTTCATCAAAAATTCAGCTCCTCGTTCCGCGAGAATTTTAATTCACCCACAAAAATATAATCTTATTCTTAACGGAAATTTTCTAACGGAAATATATGGAAGATTCTCTTCTTTCAGAAGAATTCTCCTGAAAACAAATGGAAAATAGTCCAAGCGTAATATTTTTCAAGAATCAAAGAGATTTCGTCTTTCATCTACAGTACAAGTTTTGTTCTTAATAGAAATTTTTTCGAGTAAGAGGAAGCAAACATATTTTTCTCTAGATTAAAAAGCAAAAAATTAGAATCATATTTAATAGATTTGCGATCGATACTTTGTTGGAAGAAGAATACTCTCTTTTTAAGAATTTTCGCTTAAAATGTGGGTTTACAGGAAATAGCACTTTGTAACTATATTGAGAAAAAAATGGTTGATCTAACTAAAATTATAATTATATTTGACCCCAAGCATTTTTTTGGTTGTTCTAACGCGAAAATGAAAACATGCATATAATATGCATATATGCATGATATGATTATTAATATTATGGTAGAATTTAATAAAAAATAATTTTCTTGGCTATAATTTATAATAATTATTTCTTTGTGCAATTAATATATAATCACAAATATCAAACATTTTTTTTCATAGAGTCCCTTTTTTGAATGTTAGAATATTTCCCTTTTAGTTAT
This sequence comes from Odontomachus brunneus, assembly GCF_010583005.1. Lineage (NCBI taxonomy): Eukaryota > Metazoa > Arthropoda > Insecta > Hymenoptera > Formicidae > Odontomachus > Odontomachus brunneus. Next base: position 852,327 of record NW_022639466.1, on the reverse strand, counting down.
AGAAGAATCCCTTTGAGGCCATTTATATAAGATTTTCGCTAAGAATACAGTTTTATTTTTTTTTTTTTTAGTGAATTTTTGTGAAGTGATAAATACAAACATATCGAACGTGATGGTAATTTGAATTGAAACAACATTCTAAGTCGTTATATATAAGAATCTTAGAAAATCAATAATGGTCGTAAAATTTCTCACGAGCGAGAAGTGAGTCTGACGTGCAGTGGCACAGTTTTGATACTCGTTTTGTACCACTCGCAACAATTAGAAATCACGCTACACGAAAAACTCCATAAAATAGTTTTATATTTTGAATTAAATATAACAAATATCGGAATATGTATGTAAATAAGCTTGCTAAAGATTAAGAGAGGTCAGAGAATTAATAGGTACATTGGACATGTTGTTTTTCGTGCGCAACTATTTTCAGTATTGCACAACTTCTATTTCCGGCTTTGTTTCTCTCGATCGAAACATCAGATTACTCGTGGTACAGTCCAGGACAATTTGATTAACAAAACAGCCGCCTAACATATTGACACTGCTTGCAAAAATGTTTTCTCGTGTTCGCTAAAAATAGTTATCTTGAAGAAAGATGTATACTAAAACAGTTTATTGACGCCTATTGAGAAATATCTATTACGAAATTATATTATCAAGGTGATAATGTGGGTATTTAGCACGTTGATTGCCAAAACACGAGTTATCTCAATAGCTGATATACGAAAAGAATTATCTGTTGCCTACGCCAACTATACAAGTTAACACACACAGGTTTTTTATAATTTTGCTGGATAATACATATAAGGTTGATTAACGTATTAAAATAATATGCTACTTTTAAAATGATGTCGGGAACGATTTTTTAATTATCTTGAGCGGCGTATCTATGTGAACGCACAAACGCATAGATGCAAAACCGAACGTGCAAAAATCTACGAACTAAGTAAATCGTATTGATTGTTCGAGATTCACTTGAAATTTCATAAATATCTATCACCTTATCATTTTTCTGCATATATTTTTTAGACTTACCGGGAATTCAAACCACATTTCGCTACAAATCTGGAACAAAAGAGGTAGTTTTGTCAATTAGGAAATTTTTAAAAATTAATCAGAGTGATTCACGTAGATACGAACATGTTGACCGTTTGCTTTCGTATAATTGGACGATTTTCAGATGTAAGAATTGAATGGCAAATAAAAGTCTTATCTTAGTTCTACCGTGTCAAGGAAAAAAGTGATTAAGTCACAAATATAGTTAACCACTTTCTTCCTTAGCACGGCAGAGTTATCAATACGCCACAATCATATGCTACACAGTAAACAGTCAACTACTTGGCAATAATCAGACTGCACATGATGTTGTAATGGTTAATTATTTATTACGATGATTATAATGCGCACTAATGACTGCAGTCTCTTATCTACTATCCTCTTTTTATGTTTGAACTCGCCTCCAAGAGAGTCCTATTTAACACTTGTAATATCTTCCAATCCAATTTTCATTCCGATATCTATACGTCGATTTTTATCACAATATAAAAGGCTTAAAATTCCGGAAAGTTTATAAACCTACTTTCGAGCCGAGACTCGCAAGAATTGTATCCAACGCGTGGCCGTTGGCAAGTCCTGGCAAATCTAAAGCAGAAAATAAATTTCTTAATTAGTTGTCTAAGTAGACGTCAACTTATCGAGAACACAAAGGTTCAAGATTACATATTTCTCCCTTGAAATAATACCTCTAATAGATGGAAGACAGTAAAAAGAGAATCCTTGCTCAAAAAATTTAACAGAATTAAATAAGAAAAATCTATACAATTGAATCGTGTAAAAAGTCGTTCTCATAAAAAAAAATTACATATAAAGGTGTGTATATTTCAATAAATATTTAATTGTTTAATATAATATTTAATCGTTGAAAGTTACGACATAAAATGAAAAAAATTGATAATCTTTTTATATGAACAAAAATCTAAATTTTTTATAGAAATGATAAGTTCAGATAAAGTATTAGGTGGTTGAAAAAGTTCGTATAACATTAAAGCCATTCATTCGATTCGGCGTTTTTTTTTTATTGTAATCGATTATTTTATTTATGTACTAAAAAATGTCTAAACTGAGGCCGAAACGTATACAATATTACTACGTGAATATATGATTATTTTGCGCTAGGCCAACGGCGATATATTCTCATTTGCCTTATTATAATTATTTATTGATTGAATATTGAGAATTTGTTTTTTCGTTTTGCTGAAGCCATTTTTATTTATTAATAATAATGAGGTGACATATAATATTTTAATCGAAGTATTGGCCGTTGCTATTAATAACCTTTTGTTTTCTTTCGGGCAATATATTCCATATCGAAGTATATTTTATGATGCAAACAATAGTGTTTAAAGAAATAGATAGTTGCGGCTGGAAAATGGAAAGCAGTAATGAGTTTTTCGGATGTATTATGTTTTTTTACTTCCGTAAAAATTGTTAGAGTTTGACTGGGATATTTTGCCTCACCCATCACATTCATCCGATGTTACTCCTTCCGATTATCATCTGTTTAGCTCATTATAGAACTTCTTTGATGGTACAAATTTCACTTTTTTAGAAGATGTAAAATATTATAATACTTGAGACATTTCTTTTTTACAAAAATATGAGATTTACGAGAATTATAAAATTACATGAAAGATGGCAAATTATCGAAAAGAATGATACATATATTAAATATATTGGTTAAAATTCTTTTCATCAAGAATAAAATGCATCTCAATTTTGTTTAAAAATCCACGCAAGTTTATGGATCAACTCAATATTTCAATGAAATTTGTATATATTTTTATCAATTATATGGGTCTTCTTAAGCAGAAGTGGAGAATAATAACAGTAGTTATTTTTGAAATTCAGGATGAGTTGCTACGCGCAAGACTACCTGGAAAATCTGAGAATCGCGCGTGACGTCTTCTGATACATTCACTTCCGCATCGAGCACTATTATGATCGGTCGTTTGCTTACGTATCTACGTATTATTATTCCCGAGATCACGTGACCTTCACTTGACGAAACGCACTCGTTACTATTTACTCGCTAATATTTACGGTTCTCTGTATAGTGATAGTAGTTACATTATCTTATTTAATTTTGTTTCCTTTTTTGCTACTCGAACTGTCAAAACTCAATACCTCCATGAAACAAAGAGACTTATCTCAAAAATACAATCTTATCTTTAGAAAAATATTCTCATATATGACTTGAAAAGGATTCTGCTAAAACCAAAAGAAAAATATCTTAAGCATGGTATTTTTAAAGTTAGAGAAGTTTTATTTTTTATTTATAAGTCTTGTTGTTAACGAAATATCCTGGTTTGAAAAGTTGCAAGAAAGTACTTTCCTGAAATTTTTTGTAGGGAAACGAGAAAATTGAATAACGCCAAACATATTCTTTAAGGCTTCTGTCTGATAATTCGTATCGTCTATCTCTTTTTAATGACGTTAGAAGCGAGAAAACGTATGCTAAAAATTATCTCTCTTTCTCTCTCTCTTGTAAAATAAAAAATTGAAATAAAAAGATGTATTCATAAAGTGACAATTGCAGTCGATCAAACAACCAACAATTTTTTGTACATTAAGTAACAAAATTATGCAAAAGATAGGTTACAAAAATAAATTTTATGTTACACGTTAATTTATGGCAAATTATTGGTTGTTAGAGCAAAAACGAAGTGTTCGGATTATTTCACAAATCTGCTTGATCGATAGCAAGTGTCACTCTATGGATATATCTTTTTACTTCAACTTTTTATGTTGCAAGGAAGAAAGAGCTTTTAGCATATATCTGACCGCTTCTGACGTCATTAAAAATAAATGGACGATGCAAATATCTAGCCTTAAAGAATATGCAAAGTTTGACGTTACTCCATTTTTCTTTTTGTTTTCTTCTGCTTTATGGATATATGATTATTTCAACGTATTTTGCAAGAATATTTAGCATGCGTCTTTTTGTTTTTAACGTTATAAAAAAAAGATGGACAATGCGAGTATATAGGAGTCTTAAGCTTCATTTAAAAAATTTATATTTTATTGTCTAAGTAACAAAAACGCTCCTTTTTTGTATGTTATATCCTGGTTTACTAGGAGCTCGCAAAAAGACGTATATGGGCGATATAAGTGATTACATCGATGTAATAAAATAACAACACTGAGGAAAAATAATTTTTTTTAATTATTTAAAAAAAATTATACTCTAAAACTATAATTCTTAAGCCTAGCATAACTCAGAACAAAAAGATCTCGGTTGGAACAAGAAAGGAAGCATGTGTTTACTCTTGACGTTGAGTACTGTCAAATCGATTTTTTTACGAATTTTCGGAGAACGAATGATCTTATGAGTCTTATACTCTAGAACTATAATTCTTAAGCCTAGAACAACTCAGAAGAAAAAGATCTCGGTTGGAACAAAAAAGATAGTATAAGTTTACTCTTGGTCCGATAGACTGTTTGTGAAAAAATTTTTTTTTTAATTTTTCGGGTTTATAATTAAACTTATTGATTTGTGCTTTTGGAACAATGTTTGGAACAACTAGAACAATCTATATCGGTATCGGAATGCTTTATTTTCAAAAAATGGGGTGCCAGGTCAAAAACTTTTTTTTCATTTTTTGGACTTATAATTCAACTTACGGATTTGTCCTTTTGGAACAATGTTTGGAACAACTAGAACAATCTATTGCGGTATCAGAATGTTCGATTTTCGAAAAGTGGGGTGCCAGCTCAAAAAATCATTTTTTTTGTTTTATTCGAAAACCGTTTAGAATGAAGCAATATCACTTTGGAACAATGTGGTACAAAGTCAGAACAATCTGGAACAACTTTCAAAATTATAAATTTCAAAAAGTGAGGTACTAACTTCATACACTCCGAACAACCGCCGTGTACGGGTAAAACGGGTCAGAATAATCATAAAAGTTACATAACATTTTTAAATTTTCTCAATATTTATTCCATAATTAATTAAAATGTATAAACGAATAAGCTCACGAGAAGCGGTAGGATAGGCTCTGTATGTAAAAGAAATGGCTTACCTCTTAGCAACGATGAGTAAACAACTGATTTCGAGGCGGAGTAACGTATACGTATTGCTTGTTACTCCGCCTCGAAATAAGTTGTTTACTTATCGTTGCTAAGAGGTAAGCCATTTCTTTTACACACAGAGCCTATCCTACCGCTTCTCGTGAGCTCATTCTTTTAAATATTTTAATTAATTACGGAATAAATATTGAGAAAATTTAAAAATGTTATATAACTTTTATGATTATTTTGACCCGTTCTACCTGTACACGGCGGTTGCTCGATCAGTTACCGGACACCCTGTATATATACATTCATTGCTCTGCAATGAGTTTGCGTGCCTTTTTTTCACAGTAGAAAACATAATAGACAAAACACATTCCGAGGTAAATTATCATATGGATCACGAACGTATGTTGAGAAATAGTTAGTTATCGTGCTGTGGAACAATTCCACTGGGGGTTTCGACTATATATCATCCTTGTCCTACACGTGACATCTTGCGCTTGCCTCGCATTTCGTATAATTACGTAGCGATAACAGTATTACGAGAAAAAATTTTTGAGGCCACGATAAGATAGGTATTGCGAAAGGTTATTTGGAAATAAGAGAGCCCTGTCATGTACACACAACACATTCAGCAAACGTATTTTGGCCTTATTGGATCCCAGAGATGATGGGTCATCTGCAGCCTTTAACCTCCGCACATCGCTTTATTTCTGAACAGTACTTACTAAATATTGCTATACTGAAGGAATAAAATTCTATAATAATAGAGAAAACGTTTCCAATAAAAATTTAAATTGTAAATTGACCAATAAAAACCTGAAGTCGACGTACGGACATAATATATTTATTATAATATATAAAGTTGCTGCAGGAGATACAAAGAATGGAAAACTTTATATATTATACAAATAATATATATTAATATATATATATATATTATAATATATATATATATATTATAATATATATTATTGTATAATATATATATATTATACAATATATAATATATTATACAATATATAATATATTATACAAATAATATATATTATATATTATTATATATATTATATATATATATATATATATAT
>NW_022639466.1:837803-843986 GCF_010583005.1 Odontomachus brunneus | reverse complement strand
TATATATATATATATATATATATATATATATATATATATTATATATTATATTATATATCATATAACATATATTATATATTATATATTATATAATAAATAAATATATTTTGCCCGTGCATCTCTTACTGGTCAATTTACAATTTGAATAAAATTCCTAATAACATTGGTATATGAACTGTACGAACGGGATATTTTGTAAGCAGTTAGTGTAAAAAGGGTTCAAACAATTTGGAAAGCGCTGGTTTTCTCCGATGAAGATCCTAAGAAATTCCTCCGAAAGAAATAAGTCATAGAAAATAGTCTGGATTTTTTAACTAGTAAATTTATTTGCAACCGAACGAAATCCTCGCTTCTATCTTAGTTAACTGTCTAACCTGCAACCGACATATTTTAATATATTTGCCGCACGCGTCCATCGCGAAAACTTTCTGCCACGAGGCAGCCTTGACTGCGCCATGACCTCTTTCCTTAATGCGCCGCTCTGTTGGATGCCACAATGTCTCGCGATCCCTTCATCCCCGATTATTTCTCGTTTATTTTTCTACGTTTGACAAGCTCACCGGGGACTCTGCCAAGATTTTAGTGAACGCACATATCGAGGTCAGTCGCGATTTTATTGGCACTTCAAGGTCCACGAATACCGGAGAAACGATCCAGACCGTCTAAATGTAATTGAAGCATGCCATTTTCTGTCAAGTAACATATTTTCATGTCCTTATTCACCGTTGAATAATGAAAATCCTACAAAAGTGACTGAACTCGTGTTTAAAGGACGTGCTTGTTCAAATTTCTTCAAGCGCAATTTCATCTCTGAATGCAACTTCGTTGTAACGGCCAAAAGACAATTTTATTCTTAGAAATCTTATATATGGCTTTAAGACGATTTTCCTGAAACTAAGAGGAAAATATTCTAAAAGGAAAATATTTTAAGAAAGGAATATATTCTAACAGTCAAAAAACAAATTTTAGTTACTGTTTCCTATAATTCCATATTGTAAATGAAAACTCATATTGAAAGAATATTTCTCTTCTAAAAAAACGAACTATTAATCACAAATCTATTAGATACTATTTTAACTCTTTTCCTTTTAAATCAAGTGAAATATGTTTGAAGCAGTATGTTTCCTTCCTAGAAGAAATTCCTGTTAACAACAAGACTTATACTGCAGATAAAAAATTCCTCTAGTTTTAAAGATAGTGTGCTTAGAATATTTTCTTTTTGATTTTAGAATACTCTTTGAGGCTATGTGTAAAAGGAATCCTGCTAGATTATATTTTTTAAGGTAATTTTATGCTTCTTCATAATTTCGTGATAATTTCAAAACATATAAAACATGAAGTCTTTGTTCTCCCGAATTTAAATATCCCGAGTCAACATTTTTCTCCCAATTTCAGACCTCGATTTTTCGATGTTTGCAATTTGATCCTTATTTTGGACGATCGGAATTTTCAACTTCACTTTACCTGCAGCTTCTATTATGAAAGCTTCTGTTATTAAAGTTTATATGGACTTAAATTTCAATGGAGAAAATAAATCTTATTCCCCCTTAAATGAAATTAACTGAAATGTTCATTTTCTCGAAACACTCTTTTTTATTACTTATTCAAAACGCTGAGTGTAAGAACTCGAAACCCATATAAATCAAACCTAAAGTGCAATTCCGCAGAATCTGTGAACGTTGGAAAATTAAGGTCGAAAGCAGAATATCCCGACTCGGAGTCTGACAAAATGCATTCGGGGGTTGGCCAAACGAGAGGTAATTGGAACAGCGAGCGGAAAGACGGATAGTGCAAGGTAATGAAAAAAAAAAAGGAAAAGAGGAGCGAAGATGTCGAGAAGAAGAGCACGTGTGAGGACACTCGTTGTTAAAATTTCAAGTTGGAGTATTGAACGGCTTATGGAGGTCGAGTACAGGCACGTGTAACTCTACGCTTACGTATATCGCCACGTAGAACGGGGTTTCTCGATTGTGTGTCAGTAACAATTACAGACATTTCGTAGCACGAAGTATGACGGACAGATCAGCGGTTAATACTACAATGACATTCAGACAGTTAACATTTATCGTACGCCGGAAGGAATTGCATGCTTTATATATCGACGTAATGCCGATATCACACTAACGATTGGCGACTGCGTCTGCGTCGTGTTTATGTCTACGATTGACCAATCAGAAAGGAGCTACTGACGATTATAAAAAGTAGATGACTTAATAGATTATCGAAATTAAAAATATCTTAAGCAGTGTATTCTCAAAATTAGAGGAATTTATCGTCTTTCATCTGCAGTGCAAGTCTTTGTCGCAACTTTCGTATCGCGCGTAAAAGGGCGTTCTACTTTATATATCCTCTTGATACAAAAGAAAAGAAATTAAAATAATATTTAGTAGACTTTAAGTAAAGTTTAAGTAAATTTAAGTAAATTTTAAGTAAATTTAAGTAAATTTTAAGTAAATTTAAGTAAATTTTAAGTAAATTTAAATAAATTTTAAGTAAATTTTAAGTAGTAGTCCACTTCATTAGGAGAGAAATATCCTTTCTATAAAAGCTTTTATTCAGAATATGGGATTACATCAGGAAACCAATTCTAGTTGCACCTTATACAACTAGAATTCTTTTTTTTTAGAATATTAGATTATTTTCTTTTTGGTTTCAAAAAAATCTCCTCCTGAGGTCCTGAGGAATGTATAAAAAATACAGAGTGAGCCGATATATAACTATCGTTACGTAACTTTGAATATCTTCGAAGCAAGAACAAAAGTCTATAGATTTTCGAAGCTATTCCACAGGAATACCACAAGAAATGTTCTTGTATCTAATATACTCTAATGTAGTAAAGCTTTCTTCCTGTATCTTCAAAGTTCTTAAAATTATCTTTGTTGCGTGTTTCTAAGACATTCCAAGTGATAGTAGTTACTCACTCACTCTAGAGTTCTTCTATTTAAGACAAAACACAATAATTCCTAACTGATCTGTATTCTGCCCATCATTTCTGGAGGCGACGTGAGTGGCAATGAGAAAGAAACTCTAGCAAGAATGAGAAAGAAGTTCTAAGGTAAAAATGGAACACACGTTACAGCTTCTCTTTCACTTAGTCACTTCCTCTCTGAAAATGGCGGACGATGTTCTAACTCTGACTTGAGGAACTCCAAAACTCGCTCTATATAAAGAGAATTCCATTAAGGACGAGATAATATTTCTTGGGTGCATGAGACGCATTAATCGATGCGCCATGCAAAATTTGCAATGGCTCCGACCCGCAATCGTCTGGTGAGAGCGCGCAGAAATAATGGCGAGTGTCTCTCGCGAAGATTGAATGCACTCGCGTGTCGCCGGGATATTTATTCGCGAACGTATTGCAGCGATTCTCCGATCTATTTCCGAAGGCCAGTCGACTTTTCTTACTTACATATATAGATAATATTTTATATATAAACTATTTATATATAAACAAACGTTTATATATAAGATTTATTACCTATGAATGTAAGTAGGAAACGTCGAAGTGTCGATGAATATATATATATATATATATATATATATATATATATATATATATATATATATATATATATATATATATATATACACACACACACGCGCGCGTGCACGTGCATATATATGACGAAGATTACATATCCAGCATTTCGTACATAAATAGAAACGCTCGTGAGATCATATTTGAGCGACCGAATATTTGAACAAACATTAATAAATGATCGCAGGCCGCAGGCCAATATGCCAAGCTAGCTCGGAGGAATATTCCGATCGATATCACGTACCGGCGAAACTTTTACATTACCGTACTTTCCTCGCATACACTATGAACCCACCTCGGCTTCCGCATTTGCTGTGCAAATCTGCGTTACAAATGGCAATTTCCATCCCAGCTTCAGCATTAACGTTCATTGTGCACGCGATCTTGAGGTACAAATCGCGATATCGCAAAAAAAGTCGTGTCGAGTGGATTTTATGGATTAACCGAATTAGACACGCACGTGTACGACTCGCCTGTTTGATAAGTCGTAATGCTGAGATGGAATGCAATGGTTGGCTTGGACCTAACGAGACTCGTTAGAACGCAGAAACTGTGTGATTAAGCGACATTAGAGGAAAATCGAAAGGTATCGAAACGCTCGACGAAATTTCGTTAACGAGAATCGATCGTGCACATTGATTCAGCACATCCACGCCACGGGAAGTATATCTTCATGAATTATTCTCATTCGTCAATTATTAACGGCCCGAAGTCGATTATGTAGAACGAGGCAGCTGTCCGATTAACGCTAATTTGTTCCCACGTGAACCGCGTCATTGCAAATTCAAATATTAAACAGTTCTTTTAATATCCCTAGTAGAGTTCTGCATTTCTGTATCTCATCAAAATAATATATGTCTTGTATTTAATTTCTGTATTCAATTGTTAATATTTAATCTTCCGTATTTAATCGATATAATATATCAACCAAGAAAGCATAATCTTATCCGTTTAGATTTTGAACGTGTGACTTTTAATATTTCAATAATTTCGCAAATTGCAAGGCAATTTTGATCACATACACAGAAAAGAAAGAGAGAAGTATTAGATTCGAATAGAGTATATTAATTAAGTTAGAATTAGGGGATCACCCAAAATAATGTAATCTCATCTCTTCTTAGCGAAATTCTCTCTATGCTTCAAGCAGATTTTTCTGAAAGCAAAAGAAAAATATTCGGAGTATATTATTTCTTTTCATTAGAAGAGAAAAAAATAATTTTTTCGGTAAAAGTTTTTACTTTTAAAATATATGATTATAAAAAATAGCATCTTGCAACTAGAATTCTTGTTTCTTTGAATATTTTCCCGTTGGAGAATTCCCTAGAAAAATCTTCTTAAAGTCATAAGAAATTCCTCTAAGATTATGTTTTTTTTGGGGCGATCCTAATTTAATCAATAGTTTATTTTCTTCTAACTTAATCTTCTGTATTCAAACAAAATTATCTTCTAATTTACGAAATTATTTAAAATACACGTTAAAAGACAGATTGCTGGTAATGACAAGTGTCTTTTCCGTGACTTTAACGGCACGTGGTACTTTTCTTCGAGGATCTGCTGCTCGCTCTGTCTCTCTCTCTCTTTCCCCTCCTTTCCTTCCTCTCCTCTCTCATTCTCGATAGCTCAAACTCGACGTGAATTGTTCATTAATTCTACAGCTAGGATTCCTTGACCTCGTGATGCAAATCACGCGATCAATCAAGAGAGGAAATATTCCGTGACACGTTTCGCGAATGTTTTTTCGACGGTTTTTCTTCCTCTTCAAAGAAGGTATTAATACTCCGAGCACACGCATAATCGATCGGCTGTTGCTTCCATAATATGTGATAAGCGTTTACGCGACGCGACGAAGTTTTGCTTATCCGTATGTCGAATCGACAGTATGAACATGTATAAATTCATCAAATAAATAAAACATTACTCTCTGGAGAAGGTGGAGTATCTCACAGGAGACTATGTGATTTCTTTTATTCACCTTGTATTCGTTTAATGATACACTAATATCACACCTGTTAATTTATCTGTTACCTTTGGTCTGCAAAGATTTCCCTCTCTTTATCACGGTTGAATCATAGCGAGATATCGCGTAATCTTGATATGTAATTTAGTACTCTGTAACGTCAATTTCACATCATCTTGTCGCTATCTAATATCCCGGTATTTTTCAATGGTGCGTAATCGCGCTGCAGTCGACCTTAGGCAGACATGCGCTAATCGACAAGTCCAAAAATACATTTTATCATTACATCCAAATCTCCTTGACGCATTGACTGTTAAAAAAGAGATATCTTGTGGCTGAAGGACGAAAAGAATCTTGTCATCGAGAAATATATCGACACTCTGTAGTAATTGACTGTCCTTTTACTTTATATACCATTTATATCTTAGGAATTTAAATGTACTATTAAAAAACTGGCTGTTTCCAGCCAAATGTATTATGTCTCTTAATAACATAGACTTTATTGTCATAATCTATTCCTGTACTATATACTAGAAACAAAGCAAAATTTAAAAAAATTTACATGAAAAACACATTGTAATATTCTCCTAATGTAGAAGTAAAAAGTTTAGTTATACATGTAGAATAAAGATATTAACTTCTCTCTCTCTCTCTCTCTCTCTCTCTCTCTCTCTCTCTCTCTCTCTCT
>NW_022639466.1:831229-836556 GCF_010583005.1 Odontomachus brunneus | reverse complement strand
TCTCTCTCTCTCTCTCTCTCTCTCTCTCTCTCTCTCTCTCTCCCCCCCCTCTCCCCCTCCTTCCTTCTCTCACTATCTGTCTCTTTTCAATTAATTATTTATTTGACATTAGTAGAGAGACAAGGATCGTTTACGACCGAAGGACAAACAGAAAAAAGCACTTTTATTAAATGCTCACCGGTAAGAGCTTTCATGTGTATAGTCAGTTGCAAATTGGCTTACACACGTTTTATCGAATGAAGTTGCAACGCTTCAAGTTGACAGTATTGAAAGCCACTGCTGACATGTATGCACAGTAATCGATTATAACAAGAGTCGAAGTAACAATACAGAATGACATTTATGAAATTTTAGCGAAAGAATTTACTTTGTATTAAGAGAACATCATCTTGAGAAGTAATTTTTACATATTTATAACAGATTGGATACAAAAATCGATATTTTGATCGTACTTGAAATATCCGTTTGTTAATTTCTTATCGAATAATTTCTCACAGTGTATCCGATCAAGAAAGATCCAGTGAGAAATATCGGTTCATAATTTTTGGATCGCGGTTTATCTGATGAAATGCTATTATGATCGGAAGTATTCGACTAAATTTAATCGGATATCCTGATCGGACATAAAAATTCACCGGTATTTTGATCGGAAATATCCGTTTGTTAATTTCGTATCGAATAATTTCTCTCAGCGAACACTTTTCTGTGTGTATTGTTAAAAATGCAAATCCTATCGGATCGTCGCTACGATACCACCACGTGTCGCGGTGCAGGGACGAAACTTGTTCTTCTTCCGGAGTCTAACTTGTCGTTCGCGGAACTTTACAGGAGTGTCGTGTCATGTCGTGTCGCGTGACGTTTTTCCACGGCCTTCGGAGGGACTCCGCGATCGCGCGCACCTGGCGTATGTCTCAATAATGCAGAACAGCGCGACACTACGATGAGCATCGCTTTTGTCGGTATTCGCGCGGCTCCTCCTGCGGACGAAGCAAGCGTTCCTAATCAAATTCTGGAATATGTCCGTGACCGTTGCGCGGCATAAGATAATAACGGTAGGGCAAACTATACTTCTGCCGCGCGCACACACACTCGCGCGGTTCGCACGTGCGCTACGTTCGTTACAATTACGCCGAGGTAATCGCCGATCAATCAGGCAACACGGGAGATTAATGAGCCAATTAATTTTCCTAACGGATTCGATCGCAGCACAGGCGAGCCGTCATGCGTGCTGCATGTGGAAATCGAATTTCACCTCGCGAACTATAGCAGTTCTTGTTCGTTGGACGTGTTTCAATGTATACTATTTTTGTTTCATTAGACGTGCTTCGGTGCATCGGGTTTCCGTTTCTCGGTACCGATGTTTCTAGGCCTGTATTAAGTTACTTGAAACTTGCCTCACGTGAAATACTCCGATCGGAATGTGGAGTGTTAGATTCGAGTTACTCATTTGAATCATGTAATATATGCAACATTGCGCTTGTGTAATCGCGACTCAGCGGAAAAGTTCGCATTCTAATTCGAAGTTCAAATCTTAATATTTCAGCCGAAGTAAGTTTCATGTAATAACGACTGATATTAGTGGATACATAATATAGCGGATCCTGAACGCTCAAGAAAGCCTCACGCCTGCATAAATATTTATAATAACAAGAAAAACACTGAGACATCTCTTGAACCCTTGAGAGGCAATTTAAAATGTACACGGAAAAGAATGCTATATTAGCAGAATTGGTCAGGAGCGCCGTAATTTAAGTAAATCTTCTTGATTCTATAGCAATGTTATAGACACTCAATACACCACACGTTATTTTAATATAACTTGAACATATCGATAATATTGCTACTTTTTCAAGAGAATGTACTTCTATTGCTGTTGACAAATCCTTTTGATACAACATTTTCTTCTATATATTATAACGAAGGATGATAGTGAGAGGACGTGCTCGACATATTATCCTCCCACTATCATATTAATATTATTAAAACAGTATTATAACCGATTACCACGCATATATGTCAGCAGTGGCATTCAATACCGCCAACTTGAAGCGTTGTAACTTCATTCGATAAGATGTGTGTAAGCCGATTTGTAACCGACTATACACATCGATACTGTTATCGGTGATCATTTAATGAAAGTACGTCCTTTGATCGTAAATGCTTTTTGTCTCTCGGCTAATGTATAAAATTTTTATTATGTATGTTCGGTTAATATATATTAAATAAATAATTAATTGAAAAGCCAGAGAGAGAGAGAGAGAGAAACAAAGAAAAATTAACATCCTTATTCTACATATATATATGTAACTTATATGGAGAGAATATTACAATTTGTTTTTCATACAAATTATTTAAAATTTTACTATATTTTTAGTAGCGCAGGAATAGATTATCAGTAAAATCTATCTTATTAAGGGACATAGAAAATTTCGCTGGAAAGAACAACATTTTTTAATAGCACATTTTAAAGAATATTGCTGTATCTTTGCAACCCTTGAATTTAGAACCTTAGAAATGTATAAAAAGGTTGCAGAAAAATTTGTGTATATGCATGTTTTCCGTTAAATATGCTGAAATAAAGCAGCACACATTTATATAAAATCTATATGTACGAAAAATACAAAAAGGATAGCCTGCTCGTGTTAGCGACGATCATTTCTACCTTATCGACATCTTTAAGGTACGTCGTTCACTTTTGCATCGCTTTTAATGTCAACGAAATAACAAATTGAAAAGCACAAGAAAAAAAATTAATATCTTTAGTCTACATATACACGTGTAACTCGAGTGCTCTCTTCTACTCATCGAAGCATTGTTGTCGAGGCGCATCTAATGAGAGTAATATGATCGATCAAGCTCGCCATTGTTGCCCTGTGATTTCCAAACACGGAGAGTGCCGGCGAATACCGATACCGTCGATACCATTAATGACTCTTCTTTGTCTTTTATCGATGCGCATGGCACAAAATGAGAAAAACCTTTGCAAGATTGCCAAATAAACGACGCACAAATCGAGAAACACGAAAGAGCGCACGTATTTTTTTTCAAATTTAAAAGCACTAAGGCGACTAATGGCGAAAAATCTTACGCTTCCCCCCTCTCACTCTTTTTTTCTCTCTCTCTCTCTCTCAGCTCGATGAAGCATCATGTTGCGTCGCGTCGCGGGCAATTCGAGCGTGTGTCGTTTCCGCGCGCGTCAATTTGCCGGAATGATGTTTATTCAAACGTCCGAAGTGACGACGCGAACCGCCGCTCACCACCGCTTACTCCAAGCGTGACGCTTTTTCTCACATTTAACGATTACTCATTCCACTCAGCGATCATTCGATCCGTCTCTCCGCCAGAGCGTCGTTTTCCGCAGAACACACAGAAAAATGACATTCTACTCTTTTTGCTAAGAAAAACGATATTATTCAGTTTATTTTTCTTCTTTTAAATAATGATTATCTTCAACAAAAAATATTTTCTCGATAATAGTCTTGAAAATATATTTGTCGTAATATATTTTAGAAGAGCTTATTATCATTTTTTTCGGGGAAAAGTTGCCAAAATCGTACCTCGTTAAACGTACTTGATTTTTTAATATTTGTAACACGCACGCACAAAATAAGATATAATCCGAAAATATTATCTTTTATATTTCTCGTTGCTTACTTCTTTCTTATATTTTACCGTTAGATGTCATTCATATCTAATAATAATAAAGAAATTGATGAGGTACGATTTCGGCAACTCTTCCCTGCTCAAAAGAAGAATTTATTTTCTTTGCAAAATGTCATGGAATCTTATCGAAGAAAAAGTTGGTTCGACTCTGTACAGTAAGCAAACCAAATTTTCCTTTTAATTTAATATTCGCGATTATAAAATGTCAAACTTACTACATAGAAAAAAGAATAGACTTTTATTTTGAAAATATCTTTATGTTTGATATTTTAATCTTTAAATGAGATTATATAGTGTTAAAGGAAGATAAGTTATTTGCATTAATACCTTTTGTATGATTCAAGGAAGAAAAACATATCTTTATTATTCAAAAATAATTTTCACGAATAAAAAGCACAAAACAGTACATTACGAATATTATGTTTTTAAATGTCGGAAAAAATATCACTCTATCATCAGAACAATCATATCGCACTTCTTATGAAAAAAAACTATTATAATATTCAAATAAAATTCATTTTTTTTGTTTTTAAAATTTAAAACTTAGAAAACTTGTAACAAAATTATATATCGTTGCTCATACATAAAATAATAATTGATAATTTGAATGTATTAGATTTAAATGGATACAAATTTTCTTTTTTTTTTTGTACAGTATCGGGATGTATTTTGAATAAATCTGACGCTTATGATGAATTTATGATGAATTTGCGGATATGCAAATTTATGAAATACTTGAAAGAAGTAATATTCTCCACAATGTGTATTTTTCTACGTGTACTTATTACACCGCGTGCACGATATTCGATCGTCGCGTTGTGCCGCGTTGATGCACGAACAAAAATTGCGCGAAACTCGAAACTCTAACGTCCGCTATAGACGTGAGACACAGTTGTTTTATAGTTCTGCGGACACACGTTGCGGAGTTTGTCAATTATGAAAAAGGTCGTGGAGTCGATCGCTGGGTAAGGACAGCTTGACGTGTCTAACAGCGGTCAGTCTGACATCCCGGCTGGCCCGCGGAAGTGCCGGACTCGCGTTGCTGCTCGTTGCTCGTCGGCTCTTCTACCAGACTCGTCATATCGTCCCTTCCGCTCCATTTCTTCACCCTACTACTACTACTACTTCTTCTTCTTCTTCTTCTTCTTCTTCTTCTTCTTCTTTTGGACTCTTTGTTACGAGAGGATCACCGCTGGACCGGTTCGATCACTCTCATCGGTCGCAGTCTCGAGGAAGATCGCTCAGTCGGTTGACCTGCGCGTCGCCTTCGGGTCGTCTTCGAGCAAGATGAGTGTCTTCTTCCTCGCCAGGCTGATTCTGCGATCGCTAAGCGCCAAGTGGCGGCGACAGTCGAAAAGAGGGTTCTTCAAGAAGTATCGATACCAGCGCGGTTTCTATTGAAAGGAGAAATTCCGCCCATCCTCTGCCGGACTGCTCGTTGCGGACGCCCCTCTCGCGCGTTCGCCTCATTGTGCATCGTTGCGATCCGGCCGCTTGTTAGAGCAACCTGACGTGGCTCATTGAACCCATGAGATGTGGTTATTCTCGCGGCACGAGAACAGGTCGAAACTGGTTCATTAGTCATCGCTGTGTTTTTTCGTCCCGTTTGACTTTGCCGCGTCGATAGCTTTTCTCCTTTTTGTGTGTTCAATTCCCCCCCCCCC
>NW_022639466.1:758531-830423 GCF_010583005.1 Odontomachus brunneus | reverse complement strand
CTCTCTCTCTCTCTCTCTCTCTCTCTCTCTCTCTCTCTCTCTCTCTCTCTCTCTCTCGCCTAGTGCAAGAGAGGTTTTTCTCCCGTTGCCGCTCTTTATCCTCATATCTCTCTTTTCATTCTCGCAAAAGTTGGCGAGCAACCAACGCTCAGGCTCGACGTAGCGTTGATTGCTACTGTTTCTATTATTCTCACCTATCAACTATCACCTTTTGCTGTCTCCTTGATCCGTGCTCTATCATAGTCCAGGTCGAACGATAAGCCAGATAAGGTGACATCGCGTCGACCTTACAACATTACGCGATCATCCGTATCTTTCGCGTCGCCGAGAAGAGTATCGTCGTTGTCGTCATCGTCGTCGTTGTGGTTATGTGATTGTACAGCTGACGTTCGCGCGTCCTTGGATAACGAGTATTTTTTATCGAGGACTCTCGACATCTGTGAATTTTCGTTCAATCGAGCTCACGTCGATTGTCGACTGATTGGCAACCGCCGTTGAAGCTGTGTCAATTCGATATCCTTTGAGGCAGGAAATATCCTAGGGAGATCACGATATCCCGCCGATATCGGTCGTCATCACGGTCGTCATCCTCGCGGAAACGATGATGGAGTTTGAAACTCGAGCGTTGATCGACCTTTGCTTCACTTCCGTCCCGCTCACCAGAGCAAGGTACTGTCGTACGCGTGTGTAACTTGAATAATCATTTAATCAAGAATAATTAATTAAGGATGTAAAGAAGAAGGGATTTTATAGATTTTCCTGGAACCTCATAGAACCGCGAGGATGGATTGCCAAATCCAAAAGGACAGCTCGCTGTCTCTACTGAGACTGTCGAGATGTTTGTCGAGATAATTTCCCAGGATTATATGTATTTTCTAGAGAAGTAGGTTGGATTTAGCTAGAACTGATGGTTAAATAGGATTTTGCGTCCTGTTTCTATCTTACGTGCTATTCAGGATTGGCCATTAATGTATAAAAATTTTAATTAGATAATCAGCAAATCAATAACCAAAATTAACCAGTCGTCATATATGTAATAGAGATTAATCAAATCGATTAATGAAATTAATTATTAATCAAACTTATCCACTCATTAATAATTAATTCATTAACTCATTAATAATTAATTCATCAACTCATTAATAAATAATAATCATCAATCAATTAGGTTATTCATAATTACATGTATAATAATTGAGACATTTTGATTATTGATTCACCAATTAGTGTAATCAATTGAAATAAATGAATACCCAAACTAATTTTGATAGCGCTCATTGTATTATATGTATTAGCCTGACTGCAGATTGATATTCTTTTAAGAGTGCGTTAACCATCTTCCCAGTTTCTCCTATGTAGATTTTGCCACACGAGCAAGGAATGTTGCAAATTCTTGTTTCACTGAAGAGCAATTTAACCGGCGCAATGTTAGGCTCATTGCCGTTGATAACACTTCGAATTCGTGAATTCGTGTTTTTGATCATATAAATATCTTTATATTTACAAGATTAATATATATATATATAAGTATACCTTTGATCTTATAAAATAAATATTGAGTTAATCAAGAGATTTTGAAGTCATTTTGGAGTCAAACTTGATTTTATCGTATTTACACTGAAAACATTATTTTTGTATTATTATTTGTATTATTATTTGGAAATAAAATATAATATAGTACATACGATTTGATTAGTGTGATGTGTTTTTATCGTATATTAAATAGATACATTATTGAGAAAGCGAAACGTAGCGGTAATTAAATTTTTTAGCGCCTTGCATGAGCGTCCAACTTTCTTTGCTTACTTGATCCCATTACTTTAATTTGCAGGTCTGCGGGGTCCATAGGCGCGCGATCGGCACCCAGCACGCCCCTGCAAGCTGCCCCCGATGGGCCGCAAGCCGCGGGCCAACAATCGATCAGCGGATCCCAGCTCACCGTGGCTGGCGCCGGCTACCCTCAACCTCCGAGGAGTCCCAGTCACGCGGCCTTGAGATGTAACGACAGGTGGGGTCTTTCATATCTACATCCGCTTAAAGCTCCTTTCACACTCATTCGCGCACACATCCTTTAGTCTCGGTCTATAATATGTGTAGTAAGCCTTTAGCCTTTTGCTTCAAAGTCTATAAGCTTAATTTTTTACAAAAAGCATTACCTTAACGTCCGAAATATGGCCAGCTCGCTTAAAGTTTAGGGATTACGACTTCAGACAGCGTTGGGAAACTATTTTAGCCAAAAATTACGTCACAGGCTTAGAGCAAGAGGCTTACTACATCTATTGTAGACCTGGCCTTAATCTCGGTCTACAACAGGTGATTCAGGCCCTAAACAACTGATCAATCACGATCAAATTAATCAATCACAGTCAAATGTAAGGAGAATAATCGGGTGTGATGACTGGTCAATTTCTTAAGACTCAGGCCTCGAGGCATTTATTGTAGACCGAGACTAAATATGGCTACTACATCATATTCCATAATTTTTAATGGAACCATTCCCGAATTCGGATAACACTTCGAATTCGTGAAAGTGTTTTTGATCATATAAATATCTTTATATTTACAAGATTAGTATATATATACAAGTATACCTTTGATCTTATAAGATAAATATTGAGTTAATCAAGAGATTTTGAAGTCATTTTGGAGTCAAACTTGATTTTATCGTATTTACACTGAAAAAATTATTTTTGTATTATTATTTGTATTATTATTTTGTATTATTATTTGGAACTAAAATATAATATAATACCTACGATTTGATTAGCATTACGTGTTTTTATCGTGTATTAAATAGATACATTATTGAGAAAGCGAAACGTAGCGGTAATTAAATGTTTTAGATGCTATTAACAAATATTTGATCCTATTTTATGGTCCAATGTACCAAATTTTCGACAACAAAATCTTTTTTCCAAGATACAGTGAAAACAAATTACTAACTAATTAATAACTATCAAAGCAATCGAAAAATGACGCGTTTGTAATTCCTCAAAAAAATTACTTAAATTTACCACGGTATATTTTATACTTTTAATTGATATTAAATAAAACCATAAAATAAAATAAATATTTTTCCTCTACATCGCATGTTTTTCCAAAGACATGTTGTATTGGCCTCGTAGAAATAGATCGATAACTGTCGATAGTTCTTAGTGTTAATTAACTGAGTAATCACTGAATCGTTATCGTCGCCAACGTCTTGCGCAAAAAGCGGCCAGGTCACCGCCGAAAAAGTCATTGAAATCTAGTGAACTTTGCAACGCAAATATATTCCACTTTACATCTATCTTTAATCTTGAACGGAAATATTTTAACATCTGCAATCTCGACGCAAATACATTGCATTACCGAATCCAACGGTAATCTTTTCACAAGTAAACCTATCCAAGTAAACCTACTCAAGTAAACTTACCCAAAAGTTACACTCCGATATCTTTCTAATTTAGCACAAATATAGAAGTACAAAAATTATTTAGTTCATATTTTTTCTTTAGCCGAGATTCCAACCAAAATATTTCAAATCTGTGCTAAATTAGTCAAAAATGGTTCGAACTCGGCCAAACCGAGAAATTATTTGTAGAAATAATTTTTTTTAACTTTTAACTTTTTATATTTTTTTTAACGTTTTACATGTTTAAACATTTTGTTATTTATACAAATAATTTTACACATTTGACTTCATATTCATAATCAGCAAACCAAAAACGCCTATATTTAATTTTATTAATAATAAATTTTATTATTATTAAAACACCTTGTATATATATATATATATATATATATATATATATATATATATTCAATTTTATTTCTTATGCATTTTTATTGCATTTGTTGATGATAGGAATGGAAACATTAAAAAGCTATAAACTGCCCATGAAACTCAAAGTAGGCCAAAATGAAAAAATATAGCCTAAATATTTTTTGTACTTCTACATTTGTGCCAAATTAGAAAGAAAGCGGAGTGTACCTTTTGGTGTACAAGGTTTACTTGTCAGTCGAATCGTCTCGTTTAAATTCTTTTCCGGAAGGTACAAGCACGTGCGACTTTGCATTGCCTTTTGAACGATATAATTAACGCCGAATCTATTTGTACCTTTGCTTCCGCGAGATAAGTCATGTGCGGAATCTCGCGCTATCAGCTTTCTCGAAAATTATCGATACGCTTCGCTGATAATGCTACACACCTGGGCACACAACGTAGAAGGGGATCGCGGAGAGGAGAGATAGAGCGAGAGAAATCATCGTGAAAAATAAGATGTTGCTTTTTCGCCAGAGAGATAAGGCGCGGAATTAACTCGTCTACCAGAAAGCAGGAGGTCTCTACTGGAAATGTGCAATCTTGCGATATATCGCAAGCATTGTGATTTTCTTTTCTTGAATCACAATACACAATTGATCTTTATCGCAAAATCGTGCTTGCGATTCAAAATCGCACCTGCAATTCAAAATCACTCATCATTTTAATGAGGTATTTGTGCAAAAATCTCGCGACAGTATATGATATTTTATACTATCAAATCCAAACTTATACATTTAGAGGCATAATGAGATTACATATGCTACTATAATAGTCTTAAAATGTTAAGTTTGCACAATTTTTTTTATATATGATTTATATATATTTTTTATATATGTTTCAGAAAATTTCCAAAAATTGCTATATTTAATACTGATTGTCATTAATATTTTAGTAAAAAAAGGTAGTCTTATTATTTTTATGATAAATATTTTAATAAATAATTATAATTAATGAAACATGTAATAAGTTACTTTTAAAAACATTTGAAAATTAGTAATAATAAATTAATAATAAACAAGTTTTGTCTCCCATTTTGCTCCTCCGAGAAAACGTAATGAAATTAAGTGGTTTTTAAAAAAATATTTAATTTCATTATGCTTTCATTTTTAACTATTCTTTGACACTAAAACTTGTGTTTTCTTATAGTGGACATTTCGAAGAATAATTTGATATATTTAGTACGAACAAATAGTTGATTGATTTATTTTTAACATGTTTAATATTTGTTACGGTTTCCTTCATGTCCTAAGTTCTCTTATGATTAAAAATCGTGTCAAATATAAAATCGCGTGCGATTCAAAATCACACTTGCGGTATAAAATTGCGCGCAATCTAAAATCATATTTGCGATACAAAATTGTTATGCGATATATTGCACATCCTAGTCACTACAGTAACTAGCAACACAGCAACTTCTTGCGTCCAATATCACCGTTCACTGACGTTACTCGTAACGTTTGAATGGTTTCAACGATATAATTGGACAGAGTGACGCAGTGTAAATATCAAGGAAGGATAAATTTGAAATGAGGCGGCAATTAATGCCAGATGTACCGAAATACCGCGTATCGATTATTTTAACGGATAAGATAAAATCTACGAAACTAAACAGCAAAAAAATGTTTTGGTTGAATCAAACAAATTTCAAAATATGAACGGACCAGAAATTTCGGTTGAAGTTACTAGAATGCTGTCCAAGTTAATAAGATCTGTGGTTCGTTTATATTTTACCAAAAATTTGTTAATGTAACCAAATTTTTTTCCATGTAGTTTGTCTCTCTCTCCCTCTTTCCCTCTTTCTTTCGTGCGCGCGCGCGTGGCAAATCGACTCGAAAGAAACTGGAGGGACTCGAGGTAGACCGATATTTTTGCCGTGTGTTTAGTGCTAAAACGGGATATAGTCAGACGTCACACTTGCGGCGTTAAATCGCACTGAGAATAGAATTGTGTTTTGAAACGGTTCAATCACACATGCGAATGTTTTGCTGCCATTCTCGCAATAGCTGATCCAATGTTCCATTACCATACAAACGGCCATTACCGTACAAAGCGTGACGTCGTTTGTTCCGTCGATTATCCCGTAAAATTACTTTTTGCGAGATGCAACTGTCTCGATACACTGAAAAGAAATAGTTGCAAATTTATTCGCGGGATATAAAATTTGTTTCTGTGAAATAAAAAAGTTTATATGAGGTGAACTTTATGTCTCATAAATAAATTTTTAATTATCTTTTTTCTGTGTACGGAACATTAAACAGAAAAGCCTATGCATTCTTATGTACATTACATTCAAGTAAGTGTTACTTGTGTCAGATATTTCATAAGTTTATATATCCGAAATTCTATCATAAGCATTTAAATTTATTAATGCTTATGTAATCTTCAAGATACATTCTGAGTTCCAATAAGTTTAGCATTTTAATCAAAAATTTTTAATTATAACAAAAATTCGATTTGTCTACTATATTGAGAAGGAAATACATGAAAATTTTATTTGTGAAATATAAAGTTTATTTCTGTGTGAAGCCTTGTTATTTGACAAGACTTTTGTATTGTTTCGTTCTTCAGATGTCATTAATCAAGATTGTCTCAACAAGGAAATAAGAGCTTTAATTTTAATTAACGTCACTTTGCCTCCGAAAGAAATGGAAACAAGAGAACTTTGCGCAAAGTGAAACATTCTTCTTCGTAACACGTTGCTCTTCACAAAAGATGTGCACATTTATATTTACTTCAAAAGGGTTAACATTAGCGATTAATATTAAAGTTTCTTAAATATTCAATCACGAAGAATTTGTAGAACCAATAAAACTTATAAAAAAAACTTATAATAAAACTTATAATAAAACTTATAATAAAACTTATCAAAAAATATTTGAAGATTTGTGAGATATACAGCTCATTCACACAAAAATAAATTGTATTTCACCGAGGTGAACTTTATATCGTACAAATAAATTTTCAAACATCTCTTCTCAGTGTGATAAATTCAAATGATAAAAACGCCGTCGACACATTATTATCCTCCCGCAGGAATGATCACCCGCAATTTTCATCCTATGTCTTATTCATTCTCGTTCGCTTATTGACTTGAAAAATCCTTCGCGATTGTAAAGATATTAACTTGAAAATCTAGATATAATCTAAGATTCGATAAAATAGACACAAACTTCGATATTCAAGAGGAAAAAATTACTTTTGTTTATTTGTTGTCGTTTACAACGTCGAAAAATAAAATGTTCGAATCAACAGATACACACCGGAGGAATTACGTCGCTCCCGACATTCTCTTATCGATGTGCTAGTGTGAGCATGAAGCGTGGAAGGAATTTCTTTTTTCTTTTTAACGATATTGCGTCCGGTCTCACATCCGGACGCGAATGTTTACCAGAACGTCGGAAAAATTGGCGCGCCTGTCGACTCACCACACCTGCATTTATTCCTATCGATATGTTTCTCCTCCCTCCCCCTCTCTCTCTCTCTCTCTCTCTAGCGATATTCCCGCGCCTTATCATCAGACCTTTCTCATCTGTTCCACGTATCTAACGTGTCCTTATCTGCCGCACATTATCACGCACGCACGGTTATCGTCGCGTACTTTTGCAAGCGCCGATGATCTGCTCAATCGACGCCGATCATGAGGATACTTCGACCACTCTCTCCCACGTGTTATCACCGATGCTGGCAGTGGATTGTTAAGCCGCGGGGACGGTCCCCGCCATGCATCAGTTAAGAATTATGCCGCGCGCCGACCGGTCGACCGCGTATTCTCGCGTGCGAAAAGCGCGATCGGTGACTCCGGCTTCACCATCCGTTCGACGTTATTAGTTGGCGCTGTTCCTCGCGAGGGGTAGAAGTTCTTCCGCGCGACACGCGAATTTCGTCATCAAGAAATTCAGAATCCGGACGCGCTGGTGATACAATTGACACATAGACCGTTAGTCGGTGAACGGGAATACCCTCGTTTGATTATCTCGCACTTATTTCACTAGTGAAATTCGGGCGAAGATATCGGAAATTTGTAATAAAGGACTCGAGAAACTCAATACAGTCGTACGAAATGTGGGGCAACGATGTGTGGAGCATTACCTTCCCGAAGAAACTGAACGCTATCTCTCAGCGGAGCATCTCCGCGGAGTACTTAAATAAACTGTATGAACCGCTTCTTTATTTGAATCGTCATATTCCGAAAGGGTGCTTGGTCTATCTACCAGAACTTTTTCAGAGAAAACACAAAAGATTATTTAAAAACCCTATATTATTAAAGTCAGCAGTTTTTTTTTTTTTTATAAATAAAGGAACCTTGATTGTCTGTGAAAATGTTGTGATTTTTTATGCTCGCCAATTAATGTAGTGAATTTTCAAAACGAACTTCAGTTCTTTTTAGAAAATATAACTACATTTTCATTATTATTCTTACATCTATCTATACAAAACCTAAACTTCATCAATAATGATGAAAGAAAGAAAGTAGTAACACGAGTGGAGAGAACGCGGTTTACGGTAGCAATCAAAGTGTACAAGCTTGTTTTGAGCTTATCGTTCTTATTCTAATGTAGATTCATAGTCCAGTACTATATATCTTTTGAAATTTTACATTTCTTCGTTTTACGCGATATAAAACTAGACTACAATCTTTTTGCTCAAAAATTTATGTTTTTGTTTGTAGATTGGGAATCTAGTGGAAAGTTTCTTAAAATTCGTGACTATGTACCTTACAGAATATGGCGATTTATTTATTAGGGACCTTGGTTCTTATTCTAAAACCCTTATTATAGATAAAAGTGCCTCTAAATGGCAATTCAAAGGCAAGCATAAGGTTTATAAGCCACAGAGACACTTTTATTGATAAAAAAGAGTACAGGATAAAGGCCGTAGAGTGAAACACTCAATTGCTAATATTCCCTTAATCACTGATATCTTAGAAAAATCTGACTTTTCTTGCGACCAGCGACAACCGTTCACATTTTTAATTTTAAAATTTTATTTTGGAATCGTAGATGCAAGCAAAACATTTAACTACTAGAAAGATTATTAGAAAGACCAGGTTTTTCGAAGTATTAATCACTAAGGCATTCTCATAATTGAGTGTTTTAGATAAATTTTTTTCTCAAAAATTACCGCTTAACAAAATAATAATATTTTCCTGTGTGTACTAACCAGATGATTATTCCCTTACCAAAATTGAACTTATAAATCCTTTAAAAAACAAGGAGCTTACACAGTAAATGACGTTCGTTCCTTGCATTGACGACAATATAGCCTCGTATTTTTCACCCTTTTCAGTCATCTTTCGAAGCCGCTGAGTAGGAGCACACCATCGATGGCAGCTGGCGGTGGCGCGCAGACTCCAGCAAAGGTTAGCAGATCCTCGTCGAGGTCGTCGCCGACGTCTACCAGCAGCGCGAGACAGAAAAAATTCCACAGGCATTTTAGTCAGGTAAAACAAAGATCGTTATTTTCCAGATCGATTCATGCTATGTCGCGAAGTGCGTAATAGAGCGACGTTTACACGAGAAAATGCTTGTCGCACACGGGAAGAAAAGTTTGGTTGTCTTGACCAAATTTCTGGTGAAACACGAACGAGTCAGAACTTGCAGTTAACAAGATTCCTCGTTAACTCGAACAGAATTCTAGTAACTTCAAACCAGATTGAGTATCGAAAGGAGTCAAGTTTCGTCCCCTTCCTCTAGGATTTTGTAAAACTTTGAATATTCCAATAAACGATGAATGACGTCGATTTAAAGCTTAGGACGAGTAGATTGTATAAGAATATAAAATCCCAATATTATTCTCATATTATTCTCTGATAACATGCAAAGTGCCATGTGCTGGTGTAAATGTATGTAGAGATTGCAAAAGTTTTGGACCGTTTCTCCCAAGTGGCTACGAGAATAATATCGAGGCTTTATATTCTTAATTTACTCGATATAATCTTCAAATCAGATCATGAATTGAAATATTCCAAGCTTTTGAGGAGGGCGAAATGTCTATGGACACTTGGCCGCACTCTTTATTTTATCCAAACGTTTTTTCCGCACACCATTTGCAACTCTCTTACGGTACATACAAACCATTCGGTGCTTTAACCGCTCTCTAAAAGATTCACCATAATCACCTTGCCGCGTCGATATTTCCGGCTAGCCGTATTCGCTCCGCCAAAGCGTTCGGGTTTTATCGAGGCTCGTCGTCGGGAAAATACGAGAACTCGTTGAAGGGCTCCATTATCGCATTATTTACTCCATCCCCGTCCAATAGACGATGAATTAACGTCTCGGGATGTAGGATGTGGTCGCGCACGTCACTCCACGTCTCGTTTCGCAACGTTTACGCTCCCGCGTATACAATATAAAAATACCTCCCCTTATCCGCCGGTGAACTTCGGAGAGACAAAAGATCCATCGCGTCTGTCGTTTGCGAAAGGTATTCGTGTACGGAGCATCGAGGAAAGACACAGGCAAGTCGAGTTTCAAAGGAGACGAAGTAAAAGTTCTCGCTTTCTGCGACTTGGCTTGATTGTATTCTCAGCGTTTCATATGCAAACGATCCAGATGCATCTCAAGGATTTATAACTTCTCAAGCATCGCGTGAGAACAATTGGTTGAGTCAGCGTATCGTATTGTATTAATTGTGCGAACATAAATATGCAATTGATTTTATTTGAAATGCATATCAAAAATAGCTTAAAAAAGAAAGCTTAAAAAAGAAAGCTTAAAAAAATTTTATATGACTATTTCAACAATCAGTAACAAATCTCAATTTTCATAACTTCCCCCAGAGCTGCTGGTCAAACGATAGTTAAATGATTGGATCCCTCAATGAGCCAAAAATCATTCAACAATCCGTCCAAAAATAGCCTATTCTTAATTCTCCTTTGCGCGAATCGAGTTCCATTTCTCTGCTTTTAAAACTCTGTCATAGTAACAGCACGGAAAAAAATAATTTTCTGCAGAAGCAAACTAATTTGCTACATATGGACAGTTAAATGTAATTAATAGATACTGATGAAAATCTAGTTAAATACTGATCTGAAACTGTCTAGTTCAACTGTTCAGTTTTTGATGAAGTGAGCGTCGACCAAACCAGTCAGTTTCTAGCCAAGAAAACTGGCTAAAAACTAGCTAGTTACCAAAAATTTCTGGACAGTTACTGGTCAGAAACTGGATAAATTTCTACTCGGGGAATCGAAGAGTTTTTTTTATTTCGCGCCTCGTCGTAAGACCGGATGAGAGACCCCGCGAAACAAAACGACACACGCCCGATCGCGTCGGCAGAAGGGCAGAATCGACCTAATGCATAGTCTTCGAAATTTCGCGATCAGGTGGCTGAGGACGAACGCGTGCTCAACTACTACAGCTGCGCGCTGGTCGGCGACATCCTGCTGCAGGGTCACCTGTACATCACGCCCAACTACTTCGCGTTCTACAGCAATGTGTTCGGCTACGTGACTAAGCTGCTGATACCGACGGTGTCGGTGCTCAAGATCAGCAAGGAGAAGACCGCGCGTATCATACCGAACGCGGTGGCGGTGGCGACGGAGGAGGAACGTCACGTCTTCTGCTCGCTGCTCTCGAGGGACTCGACCTTCAAGCTGATGAAGCAGGTCTGGGACGCGGCGATGGAACCGCGGACGTCGGATGTTCTGCCACCGGACGTTCTCACCGACGATAGAAAGCTCCTCACGCCCGACGTGTCGCAGATAGACGACTCCGAGGGGGTGAACCCCGAGGAGGACGATTCCAGTATGTCCGAGAGCGGCACCGATATCACCTCAAGACCGCCGACTATCTGCACCGATACCGACGGCGCATCAATTGCGGTGAACAGGCCGAGTTTGCCAGCCGCCAGGTGAGTTTTCTTCTTGCTGAAGAGAAATCATGTCTATTGCAGGCGAACTTCGATCAGCACTACACTGGAAAAAAGAATTTCGTAACAAGTATCAAAATTTGGTAGCTATTGCTAAATTACTCAGTCAGATAATGCGGGCCAAACATAAAGTGATAATTAAAAGTGATATATAAAATAAATGTATAGAGCTCTCTCAGAACCAAGAACTATACATTTAAGTCGTTAAATTAGATTCTGGAAGTTAATATCAAATCTTGGTAACAGGCAATAAGATATTTGGTAATTATTACTGAAGCTTATGTCCGAAATGAAAATTTTTACTTAAATTCTGTAATTAAGTATATTTACTGATAATTATTAGTTGTTTTAGTGTAGAAGTGAATGCCTAATCCGGATATCCATGCAAAATATTCGGGTGGGTAGAATCCGTTTAATCTAAATACGAATCTAAATTGGAAACAATTCAGCAATAGTATATATAATTAATATAAGTACAGTCGATAATCACCAAATATTTCTTTGTTTTAAAAAATAAATATTAATAATTATAAAATATTTCATCAAACAGAATTGAATGATTTCATAACACTTATCAAATATCCGATAATAGTCATCCAATACTCAGTAACAGTTAAATATTTGGTAGCTATTACTAAAATCTTTACTAAAGTCTATTTAACTGTAATGAAAAGTCTTTCAAATCTACTATGTATTTGGTTAATATTATCATATTTGGTATTAGTTACCGAATTTTTACTTAAATTCTGTAATTAAGTATATTTACTGATAATTATTAGTTGTTTTAGTGTAGAAGTGAATGCCTAATTCGGATATCCATGCAAAATATTCGGGTGGGTAGAATCCGTTTAATCTAAATACGAATCTAAATATTGGCGGTACATCATCTGGATATCCGCTATCTGCATATATTTGTGAATAATCATTTCTCGTGAATATCGGAAATTTTGAATGATCCGTTTCCAAATGATATCGGAATACTATTATTTAGCAAAAAAATCGATATTAACGCGGATAACGGATAATCCATGGATTACGGATATCTGATACGAATAATTGTTTCTCGTGAATATTATAAATTTTGGAGAAATTACAGTCTCAAAATGATATGCATGTTTACTTGTTACAACGCTCGCAAAAGCACTATTCACTCAACCGTTTAATCCGTTAGCCTAGGATATCTACGATATCACATGGATGTATATTACTTTGCGCTATCTACGCATATCTGTGAATAATCTACTGATAAAAGAAAATCGATCACTTAGTTTACTTTTCTTCTTTTAAGTAATGGCTATTTTCAACAAAGAATATTTTGCTGGAAATATACTTAAAATATTTGAAATGAATATATTTCTTTAAATATACTGGACAAATGTTTCCTAAAATATACTCGTCCCAAATTTTAGAAAAGCTCGTCACTCAAAAGAAGAATATATGTGTGTATTCTCTTTACAAGAATACTATAAAATTTTATAAAAGAAACAGTTGGTTCAATTCTATGTAGCAAGCAAATCGAGTTTTTGTTTTTGATTGAATATTTTTGATTGAAGTACTAAACTTGCAGGGATTCAGAATGTATTTTAAATCAATTTTATGTTTATAATGAAGTTTATATATATAGACTAAATGAAACTATATGCCGTTGCCCGGGTTGTCAGTGTCAAGTGCTAAAGATTAAAGGATCAAGCGGATGAAATCAGAAGAAGGGATGGAGTTATATCCAAGTTTTATAGTTAGCCTATAGTGTTCTAGAAGGTAACTATGCAAAATTTAGTCCAGATGATAGTCAAAGGATTTAAAAATTTATAAGGAACAGACATTTTATTTTATTTATTTTTTATTTATTTATGATAGATTTACGAGTGTATAAATTTTTATGAAATATTTAAAACAAGTAACATTCACTTAAATGCAGTATATCTTTTTGTGTGTACAATCAAAATGATATACACCCATGTGATATTCGAGGCTAACGGATATTAAACGGTTAAGTAAATATTGCTTATTTGTGAGCGTCGTAAATAAGTAAAGATACATATCACTTTGACTGTAAATTCTCCAAAATTTCTAATATTTACGAGAAACAGTTATTCACAGATATCCGTAATCCGTGGATTATTCGTTACCCGCGTTAATATCGTATTTTAATTAAATGCAGTATTCCAATACCACATTTGAAAACAAATAATACGAAATTTCCGGAATCCGATTTATCGGATACTCAGATAAGCAGATTTTCCCATTTTTCTTTAATCGTCACGGATAACGTGTCGCTTCGAAATCCTTTGCATTATTCGAAATTGCACTAATCAAGACCTGCTTCTAAGAGCAATAATTGCACTAAGAGAAAATAATTGATAAAATCATCCTTGATTGTAATTATTATTTTGTTAGTATTAGTTGCTGAAGATGGTCGAAAGTCACGATCGAAACGTACATGATTGTATTCTTTTTGTAATTCTGTTTAATTGAAAATGAGAGGAGAAAAATTCAAGCTCCATAACAGCGTTCTTATTAGCCCCTTATTTTTTATTAGTAAAATCACCCTTGTGTATTCAAAGAAATATTGTATCTCCTGAAAAGAATCATAGGTTTACATTGATATAATTGCAAACCGAATAATTGAACCAACAGATAACTCATTGCAGCAATTACGTTGTTCAATCGACTAAACTTTGCTCAAACAAATTTTCTTCGTGCGCGTCAAGTCTTGTTGGTTCTACCATTCGCTTTTCTCAGTGTGTGAATTGATGAGATGACATTCTTCCACGTCGGTAATCTTCCTCCACTCAATCTCGTTTCTCTTCCTCAGACTGGAGAGCGCAGTATTGACGAGGCCGCCGATACCGGGCCGACTCGGCATATTGAAATCCTTGTTCGCTGGATGGAAGCCTGGCACGTTGATAACGATACTGATGCTCTTGGCGATTCTCCTGATGGTTCTCTACGTGTCGGCGGCTGTGATGTTGATGCGCATCGAGAATCTGCACACCGTGTACGTTAACCATCCGCTCGTCTCGCCGGAGCGTTTTACGCACGACCGACTGCTGCATTATCTCAACACGAACTTGGATCAGATAATCAAGGTGAGATGTCCCCTTCACATTCGTCAATCGATCGTCGATACACGACTCTCTCGCAGTAATGAGACGGAGAGACAAAGCGAGAGAAAGTTGCTTTCCGGCGAAAAATAGCAAAGTCGTTTCATCGGCTAGATATCTTCTCAACACTTTGACTGTCGATGACGTATATAGGCGCCATGAACGAGATGGGCCCGCAGTGTTGATAACGCATACATGTCATAAACGGATTACGCAGGACCAAAGAAATAAAAAACTTTTTTAAAAGAGAATCACTATTCTTTATATACTTCGTGCTGACGTGCTGAAACCGAATATGACTTTTAAAATAACGCAGCACGTCAAGTTTTTATAACATTTTATAACAGGTAAAAAAGGAGCTCAAAAACATTTTTCATATTTCTACATAGGATATATGTATTCTATTCAATGTACATAGTACACTGTAATTAAATTTTCTTAGCTTAAAAACAATAATCATGTACATTTATGTGTTAAAACATATAAAAACATTTAATAAACAAAATATTGTTATATTACAGGGTACTTAATTTTCGTGAATCCTCTTACCTCTCATGTACGGGATGCTTTATTTTCGTGAATCTCTTTGCCTTTCACGTATAGGACATTAATGATATATATCATTAATAAAAAAAATTTTTCTTTTCGTTGTCCTCTGTTATTAACGTAAAATTATAAAAAACATTTTTTCTGAGTTACTATTTACTATATAAATAGATTTATATTATTTTTAACATATTTACTGTTTAAAAACTAATTAAATCATAAAAATTATGAAGAATTTTTAGTTAACTTTTTAGTTTAGTTTGTTCGAGTTTAAATTTATTTCACTCTTATAAATTTCGTTGATAACAATAGTGCTCATATATATTTTTGTAATATTTGCATACTTTAGCTCTCTATGTTGGATCTGTTATTTTAAATTCGCAGTCAATGTGACTTTAAACAAACTTATATCAATTAAGATTTAAAAGAGATAAATAATTTTTTGTTATTTCATATTTTCATCCTATTATCCACTATATTGGATCAGCTATTTTGAATTTATCAATTTTAACAGTAGTTAATTATTTAGCTTATTTAACGACCTCGAAAGTCTTTTGTACATATATATTCGTCACAATTAACTTATTTAATGCTGGTTAATGCGGGGAATTTGGTTCCACTCGTGCCGAAGATACTGATAGCGAAGGGATTGAGATTAAGCTAATATGTGGCCAATGGAATGACTTTGCTGCCTTTTGCTGGAAAGCAACCTTCTCGTCTTATCCCTCCGTCTCCCATTTACTCTCTGAAAGGACGAATGATCTTCTCCACCGGTTATTTCACAAATCCGCTTACTTGCAGGTACGTCAAAGTCTGCAAACGCTGTCGCAGCAGTTTGTGACGATGAGCCAGGGTAGCGAGACGGGCCCGGCCATGTCCGGCAACGTGGTGGAGCCGGAAGACGCGCCGAGTTAGCCCACGATCAGGCTAAACGATTCAATTCAGCGGAACAGCACGAGGCCCCGTTGCCTCGCTGTCACGCGGGACGTCGCCTCCTGAAGAATGCCGTCGTCGTTATCAATGTCTCGTTGCCATTGTCTTCGTCATCGCCGCGTTCTTACCGGCGAAACGGGACCGGTGCTCCGCCAAGATTCGTCGCGGTGCGTCAGTCGCGCGGTCGTTATCACGTTATTATCATTGTAGCATCTAAGCTTCCGAGGTCCGACAGTCTACGAACACAGCTCGTTAAACGAGACTTTGGGGCAAATCTGCGTATTTTAATACGAGCCTCGAGTGACGCGAAAACGACCGAATAGAATCGAGCGTCTGCGTCTGGTTTAGACCGCTTTAACGGCACACGCGCGTTAAGCATCGACGCATATGTGTAACGTAACACACACGCATACACACATAGGCAGACATACAGATACACAATCACATACACAAACAGACATGATACATATGTAAAGGCAACACGCGAAGCGACGAGGGTAAGTGCGCGGCGAGCGAAGGTTCTCACTTTTGTTTTGTTTTCTTTTCTTCATGAACTAGTCACGTGTGTACCTAAGCCCCGGGGTACGGCAGAAGAAGCAGAATGAACAAAATGATATATGTATATATACATAGTATATATACGTATATATATATACATAGTTATATATATATAAAGTATCTATACATACAGATATAGAATAATAATGCATATTTCGCGATTATACTTGTTCGTTAATTATATATTTCGAGCTAGTCGGGCAAAACTACTCTATTTCACCGCTGCTATACTAAAAGAAGTCGACACTTATTACATAGCGCATCACAATTGTGTGATTAATTGTATCTCGACATCAAGCGCGCATGCGCGCGCGCCAAGCGAGACGATGCTTCACCTTCGCGATAAGTATCGACCGAAATATAAGGGAATTCGCTTTTTTATCCGCCACATTAACTCTTTCAGTACCTTCTTCAAACTCGCATTTGACAATGGTGAAACTTCGATCAGGTCATCGCGCTTTCTCCCATTCATTTCCGGGTTCCGGCAAAAACAGCCTCGACTTTGATTTTCCCCGCCATCGCTGGGCAATGCTTCGAGAGTGCACTGTTAGTGAAGACAGGGAAGGATTGTATGACACGTTCTACACTGAATAATGATAAAACTACAAATGTAAATAGTGCGAATAATGATAAGAAGAAGGCGTCGCGATGTTTCTCACTTCAATTTCAAATTCGACTCGGTTACCCTGCAATTTTTACGATTCAAACTCCCAGTCGAGTGAAACGATCCCTTCAAATTCTGCCAATTACGTTTTCGACCAATAACACCATCTTGAAATCGTTGATTTGGATTCGTACAGCATTATGTGGCCGATTCTCGTGCATTTTCGCACGTCATAGCGTAACTTAAAACGCAACACAAATTACAAATCGAGGAAGGTCTAAACGAAACAAAAGAGAGAGCGATGATTCTCGTCTGAGTATTAGCGTTTGTATATTTGTATCCCACGGTGCGCTTTGGAAGAATACGTGATGCTACGCGAAACAGGCACAAAGCCTATCATAAGGAAACTCTATGAATCAGGGGAAACTGTTAACGTTCTTCTATGTCTAACTGAAAGGTACTGAAAGGGTTAAACTGCGCATCCCTCGGATGGATCCAGAGATACGCGAGAATTCGCGTTCTTCTGTGCGCGACTGTTCCTATTGCGTTCTCGATTGTTTCTGGAAGTAACGACTGCGTATATTTCCTTCTGGATTCGAGGTAATTACGCGAGTCTTCTATATCGAAAGTGGCTCTATCTCGAGCTCAGTGAACACGCCAAATCTTGAGGATCCGATTAAAGCGTAGATATGCGATGTGGCGAATACAAATTCGCAGTTTAGTCTACTTGCATTCAATTGGCCATTAATAACGCGTCGGGTATAAAATCTTAAACTTTTTATTTGTGTTTGTTTCTTTTATACGTACAATGCCCAAAGAGCTGAAGAGGCACTATAAGGACACGAAAATGGCTGTGATTAGAATTTTTGTTATGTAGTTATCTCGTCGTTACTTGGAACTTTCAGCGTGAAAATGTTGGGGAGAATATCTAAATAAAATATTTTTGTAGTGATTTTTAAAGAGTTGGGACACTTTTGATTTAACTATTGTATTTGTATTAAGGGGGAAATTTTACTTTATATTGTGTTTTCGGACGCGTATCGATTCGAGTTTCGTGTTGAGGGACAGTTTCGGGCATAAAGCAAACCCGTTACTTATTCTATCGAGGTTTTATCCCTTGGCGCACTTTCGAGATAAACGACTCGCACGTGAAAGTGCTCGCGAAATCTTTCACTCGTTCGGACGAATCGCGAAACCGTTGCACTCCTACGTTGCTTTCCTACGGAACGAGGAATGTTCGGAAAAAAAAACAAAAATAAAAAAAGAAAGAAAATCAGAGGTGTTATTATATTCGTGGTTATGGGAAAGGAGGTGGTTGACTGTGATAATAGGATCGTGGATGCGTCTCGCGGAGCAACGATCGCGCTTGACCGTGCGAATTCTCGTTCCTGAATAGGAAATTGAGCGCGAAACCGCTTCTTGCGAAGAAAGTGTCGGAAGCACGATTTGTACGCAAAACGCACGAACACGCGCCGGGACGATGATGATTGTTCAAAATTTTTCGCTCGCAAAAGAGATGGAACGAATGGAGGAAACAATCGGTAAGCGCGATCGTTCTCTTCTCGAGCTCAATATGGGATCTAAGAGAAGTGCTGTTACATTAATTAGCTATATTTAGGAAAGTGTAAAGAGAAGAAACTCCCTTAAACGTTGTTTTCTACGTTGGTACACACATACGCGCACACACACACGCATATATATGTGTATATGTATGTAAATATATACGTGTGTGTGTGTTATTTTTAATTATTATTAATTATATATACGTGTATGGTGAGACATATTCGATAAACACGGTATATATTGCGGTTATTTTAAATTTCGATTCTCTATCGACCGTTGCTATTGCCGTTTCCATTATTATTGAGTGGCTGTTGAATTCGTTGAATTACTCGCGCGAAAACGCGGCGTGGTGCCGATCGGACGATCGCATTCGGAATTCACTCGTTCTCTCTGCTTAATTTCTCCTTCGACAAAATCACGGAAACGTAGAACGGGGCAAGAGGTATTCCTATTTGCGTGCCAGACGGGAGACGCGCTTGACTTCATGCGCGTCGATATTCCGTCTCGCGACGCGCAGAAAAACAAACGCGTACGTTTCACAACAGCGAAATCGGTCTCGTGGAGGCCGAGTGAAGTGAAAGAGAGAAACATATACACACATATACATACGCCCGATACGTCTCATTGTTACTGACTCATTAAAGGCGGAAACCGGTACGTTCCGATGTAATGCGCTAATAAACGCGAGCACCCGCACGAGAGGCAGACACGAATCGCTTTTAGTCGGACATCTCGATAAGCTTTCAAGCCCGCTCTATCGCGAGCCTTGTCACGTGCTGCATTCTCGGAATTTGTCATCTATCATCGTTTTTTTTCAATTCGCGTATCGGCACGATGCACAAAAGAATCGCGATAGATATCAGTCTCAAAACTCATCTCACTTGTCTTGTTTGTCTCGATAAGGTAAACCCGAGAACTCGTTTCCGGCCCGTCTCTCGAGAGACTATCAATGAGATCCGTCGAATTTTTTATTTACAAACAAGAGGAAAGATTGTGGAAAATCCAACGCGGAAATGACGAATAGATAAAAATTCTTCCTTCCTCTGTTATGATCATTGTCATCTATTGTCATTGTGTTTCTCAAACTCCTCAATGCGCAAGAGAGAGAGAGAGAGTAGTCGAAGTTGCCAGAGCGATCTCGTGCCGGAAACTGAGGGGAATCGATTCCGAGATAAATTCGCAAAGGACGTCGAGATGTTTGCGGGGATTGTAGCCAATAAACGCGACAGCCAAGTCCAGTGCCAAATTTGGTAGAAACCGAGTGAGAAGTCACACACAAACGAAGACACGCTTGCTCCTGTGATTGTCGTGCGCTCGTACAGCTTTTCCGCCATATTAGGACTTGATATTAAAACCCGCTATTTAGAAGAGAATTATGCCAAAGTGCACGTTGGAGACGGACTTTCATAAGACGGCGTTATCTATATCTAGGGTGTCGGTCATCGACCTGCAATCGCAATGTAGAAATCCGATGGAATTTTCTATTCGGCAAAATACGATTTATATTATATTTATACTCAGGTCGATATCCTACGAGTCTAAGGATTTTTTTTCACCAAGAAATTCACCGAATAAAATTCATGATAGATTTTTTTAACACAGTTGACGAATATCTTCAGAATTCTTTCAAATTAAAATTTCACTTCGATAATTAATCAATGTTTTATCACACTTAATATTTGATTTATATATTAATATACATTTTAATATATATAATAAATATTAATACATGCATATATATATAATATTACATATACTATATAATTAGTAATATTACTATTATATATATAAAATATTAATATCAATATATAAATATACGTACACTGAGAAAAAAATACTTTGGAAATTTATTTGCGGGATGAAAATTTATTTTCACAGATATAAACTTTATAAGGTAAATGTCCCAATAACTAAACTAATAAGTAAACACGATCAGTTTTGCTTTTTTATTAATAAATAATTAATGAAATTACAAAGAAAATAAATGTTTATATAAAACCTTGATTTTTTTATCAATGATTGAGAAATAATAAGAAATAAAATAATCATTAATAAATAATAAATATTAATATAAATATTAGTTATAATTTTAATGAGATATGTTAGATAATGCCAATTTTGTACCAGTAATTAAACTGAAAAATATACCATGTTCTAATTACTGAACAATATACGCTTAGTAATTGAATAATTATTAAATAATATTACAAATTATAATTAAATTATAAAGAAATATTTTCTTTCAACAAAATTTCACAAAGACTTTCAGAAATATTAAATACAAATATATTTTTAATGTTTCAATCATTGGGATAAGGTTCAATTATCGGGACATTTATCTTATTCCACAAATAAATTTTTGAGTATTTCTCTCAGCGTAAATATGTATTTATATGTACTCATATATACGATTTATATTGTAATAGTCAATTAATTCTCAATTTACTTCCGCGTTATATTTCTTCGCTCATCTTCGAAGGTTCGCCGATTGGCAATTTTGTCGGATTTCCGCAGATGATTGCGAAATCGTGATCGACACCGCGAACGAATCGGCGGCATCGGAG
Organism: Odontomachus brunneus; assembly: GCF_010583005.1. Classification (NCBI taxonomy): domain Eukaryota; kingdom Metazoa; phylum Arthropoda; class Insecta; order Hymenoptera; family Formicidae; genus Odontomachus; species Odontomachus brunneus. Next base: position 808,880 of record NW_022639466.1, on the reverse strand, counting down.
GGTGTGCTTTGCACGTAAACGGCGCGATGCGTGGAGGCCGCGAAAGCGCGAGGGATGACACGAAGTAAGACACGAAACATACACAAGACGGTGAATCCCCGATCCGGAAATTACCCGAAGCGAATGTTGCATTAGTTGATTGTATTACGTAGTCAGTAGTATCCCTCGTTCTTGTTTACGTACGACTGCTACTTGCCTTACCGTAATGTTTTTAGACATTTTAGATGGGTGCTCAACACACGGTCCATTTATCTAAGGATACGCGAGTGTGTGTGTGCGGCGAAATTAACGTCAGACAGCTGCGCTTTGTATGTCGCCATGAAGTGACTTCGCCATATCGAAGGCGATATATATAATGCAAGTAGGAAATTCAGTGACACAAGCGTTCACTGTCATTTTTACACGTATCACTTTCCGCACTCTACCTCTGCGTGTTACAATTGACTTGTTATTCGATATTTAAGTGTTGCAATTTCATAATTTCTCTTGCATGGGTATTTCTGTCGCGTTTCAATTATTACTATTCTCGTGCGAAACGAATTATACGATAAATTGGAAAATCACACATTAAATTGGAAGCTATTAATAGTCGTTCCTGTCTATGTTGGAAAATCATAGTATGCGGAGGAACTTCAGCGCGATATCCGAAGCGCAGCTCGCAGATCGGGAGGAAGATTTAATATTTGTTAAGAAATTTTTGCGTGGCCGCAAAATATGTAGAAAGAGAGAGAGGGAGAGAGTGTGTGTGTGCGCGAGAGAGTGAGAGAGAGAGAGAGAGAGAGATTCGTGTCCGTAATCGGATCTCATAATTGTTGCGCGCACGCGAACACGAGCGTGGCGAGAGGGAATCCAAAAACTACAGACAGACCAATAATTTATTACGTAATTTGTGTAGCTCGATACACAGAACGCAAATAAATTTGATGAAAACATTATGTATCGTGTTCGTGTAAGCTCATACTCAGTTTCCTTCCACGCATAATTTCCCCGTCAATGCTTTCGGGTAATCGGCTGCTAACCGCAACTGGAACCCACCCACTCACGAGAGTCTGCGATTTATCGTGTTAATTACCGCTACATCGTAGGTGGATAAGATAAGAACGACCCTCCAATTAAGGATCTCGTTCCGGTCGACAATGCATTATTGAACCCTGCAACCTTATCGCGCGTTAGGGAGTCGAAGGAAGTTGACGATTCCCATTTCCAGCTTCATTTCCGTGTAATTAAAAAAATATATATATTCTACTTGTGCGCGCTGCAAATAATACTGTGAATACAATTAATTCTACTTTCTCTCTTAATTAAATAAGAGATCTTATATAAAGTTTTCCACAATTCTATGGCTGCGTCCTCTATGATTTGAAATTAACAGAAGCCCAGATTAGTATCCATACACTGAGAAACAAATACTTAAAAATTTATTTACAGAATAAAAGTTCATCTTACAGAAATAAACTTTATAAACTATAAATGTCTTACAAATAAACTTTCAAATATTTTTTTCAAAGTGTACACTGAAAGAAAAAAAATATCTAAATATACTTATATTCGATGAGTACTAATAAATTTACTCGTACTATTATACATATTTTTACAATAAAACAAAACTTTTTTAAAGAGAGAACATATAAATTTTCTTAAAACCATAGCACAGTACCTAAAGAAGTGAACTTAAGAGGATCTAAAAGTACACTAAAAGAAAAAATAATAATAATCACTGAGAAAAGAAATAATTATAATAAAAAATAATAATAATCTGAAAAATAAAAAATATTTATTCAGTGAGTACTAATAACATATTTACTTATACTAATATACATATTTTTACATTGAGAAAACATTTGCTTCGAAAGAGAAATATAAATTTTCCTGAAATCGTTATTTTTCATGAAAGCCATTGTTTATTCTATTTAAACAAAAGAATTTTTAAACTCCACGTTAAGGAGGTTATTAAAAGTTATTAATACCCCGCAGAATAAATTTTAAATTAAATTTAAATATTTTCTATGTTTTAGATACTTTTTCTCTACGTATATAAAATCTATCTATGAATATCGCCCTTACTTTTCTCCTAACGAAATTAATTTCTCTTAAGGAGAAGACACGTCGCAACCTCCACTCCGCCCCGAGAAGAAATCTTCGAAACACCGTTTTTCGATCGGTTTTTCGGCTTGAGCGATAGATAAACGATTAAAGACTTGATCGACCGTTCTTTTATTCAGGGTTACGCGCAACTCGTTTGCTCAAGAGATCTAAAAGTTACACACGATTATTGCCGTGTAGTGGGGACTCTGCGGTCACTTCGTCGGAAGCTGCGCCTCATATAAGAGGCAGGACACGTTTGCGAACGTCAGTGCGCGTTGCTGTGTAACTTTCTCATTAAACGTTTGTCGCTCGTGGTGTTTCGTGATTCCTTCTCCGTTGCATTTTTACCGGATCCGAGTACAAGGTTGGTCGGAGAACATTTATCTTATTCATAACAATCTTTAATTGAAAACACCCGCTTCCTCTCCCTTAAAACAAAAGCGATAATCCGACAAGAAAATCTCAACGAGTAGATCAATGAGGTAAAATCTTCCAAGATTCTGAGATTCTAAAATCTTCTAAGATTTGATCTGCTTTGTCAATTGACACGTAACACGTCAAGCGATGATTAGTTAATCGTTTTATGTTCACATCTAATATATTGACTGCCAAACTAGTAATCGGCGTTAATTGATCGTAGTTATGAAAGAATGATTCAATTCACATGAAGTATATTTCAAAAAAATAAAGATAAAGATTTGACACATAATTTAAAAAGTATAGATAGCACTGAGGTTCTTCGCAATCTTCCAGGAAGTCAAAGATATTCAATTTTCTTCTCTTTAAGAGTATTCATTGACACGTTTAAGTTATAAAAAATAAGTAAAAAGACGCAACTGATAAAAAATTGCGCAACTAGTAGAAAATAAAAATTATTTTTTAATTAATTTTAACATAAGGCGCGTTTTTTAATTAATTTTAACATAAGGCTTGGACCTTTCTCGTATACAGAAAGACTACCCATTGGTAACAAAAATTAAAAAATCGTGATTTCTTGGGTTGGATCATTTTTGTGTAACTATGACCAATTTATATCCAGAGTGTCCCAGGCTCTCCTCCGCAATTTCTATAGGAACGTAGAACAGATTGAAGTGAACAGATTGAACATAAATGCCCCATGCCGTTTTACGATATTCGCAATAAATCTCGAGATATTAATTAACGAAGATTGGTGAATGATTACGCGTGACATGGTAGATGAGCCGTAATATGATAATGGTGCCGCCTACCGTTGTATATTTAGGTCAAACTGAACAAAAAAGTTCTCTACCATTTTGCAAATGACCACATAGATTTTTAGATATTAATTAAAAAAGACTTGTGCGTTATATATATCGCGCACAATCATGTAACTATTTTCTTTCATTAACAACTAAAAATTGTGGTTATTTGCAAAATGATAAAAGGCTTTTTGTTCATTTTAATCTAATATAAAACAGCATACAACAGCACACATCGCTGCTACAACTCATCTACCATATCGTGATCATTCACCAATCTTTTTTAATTAATATCTCGATTGTGTGAGTTAAGGTATAAATTGTAAACCAAGTCCCTATTTCTTGGCTGTAAGCTGAAGTATGAATAAAATTGATTGATTGAATTAATATCTCGATTGTTAATGGGAATATCGCAAAACGGTACAGGACTTTCATGTTCATCTCAATTCGTTCCTACAAAAATTACGAAGAAGAGTCTGAGATATCCTATATAAAACGTAACCGACGTAATAAATAACGAATATGTGTACCGCAAATTATAACTAATTAATCACATTTAACTAATTTATCACATATAGTGATTCATACTTGAATTGAACATTGAAATAATCAATGGAAATCAGCATGACAGTCAACATGTTAATTACACGGAACATATGCGTTTATTTAAAATGACTCTTAGGAGGAACAACGCATACATTAGACCACGTGCCTAAGTCGTGCTAAGCGACTCTGGCTCGTAAGTAGGACATATAGGAGACAAAATTCCAACGAAGAGAATTAAAATTGGTCACTGATCCATCGTCCATACGACTTTATACATTGAATCACTGAAAGTCGATTTTTCAATAATAATTTAAATTTAGATTTCTGTTTAGACTCTGTTCCAACTTATCATTGGAATAGAGTTTCAATTTATTTTTTCTATAGTTGTAATAAAAAATTAAATAATATGCTATCATACTTAAGTCATTTTTAAGAAAAGGATATACAAAAAATATAGTTTTTACAATGCTTAGCAATACAATGCTTAGCATATCGTACTATCTTCACATTTTCTTTGTTTCTTTCTAAATAATGGATTTTTATATTAATAACAAATATTGAAATTGTATCTTTGGGGAAATGAAAATATTTAACGCCAAAAATTTAAATTTTACCTATATAAAATTTTAGATAATTTAATTGTTATTATTTTCGAATACTAACTCTACGTTCTTTTTAATCTTATGTTCTAAGTTAAGTTTAAATTTAAATTCAAATCTAAACTACCATATCGAAAAATGAACCCTAAGCAAAAACTAATAAGAATATTAGAAATAAAAATCGTCCGAATAAAATGTGACTTAATTCTCCTGAATTGTCCGGTAATTTAAATATAAATCTAAGTTTAAATTACTATTGCAAAAGATATCAGCTCTCTGGCAGAAACTGATAACTAAGATAACTAAGAAATGTCACGAAGAAAAATCGTCTCGCAATAAAATGTGACTCAATTCCGAATCTCCAATCTATTCGTTTATCAAAAAGAGTGAAAGGTCAAGCGAAGCGCTCGATCCACGTTAGCCGAGAAATCACTTACACACTTGCCTGTCTTTTTAATCATACGGACTTTCGAGTCGCGCTTGAAGTTAACAGCGATACGCGCACAAAGTCGATCACAGCGTCACGGTATACAAAACTTATCGATAAAATGAACGGACGCGCAGGTTTCTTACGCAATATGATTAATTCGAACGAGAAGGATCCGGAATTGAATACCGGTTTCTACTTTTACGATCGATACACTATGCGTGAGATGGCTTCGCAGTGATTTGCCGGAAGGTCGGGAATGCTTGAGCCGAGTAGGAACTTTGCGATATATCGCAAGCACTGTAATTTCCTTTTCTTGAATCGCAATGCGCTACGCAATTGGACCTTTATCGCAAAATCGCGCTTGCAATTCAAAATTGCGATTGCAATTTAAAGTTACTCCTCATTTTAGTTCTGCGAAAATATTTTGCGATAATCTAAGGTATTTTATGCTATCTAATCCAAACATACATTTATAATGGAATTATGTCATTATAACAGACTTATATAAAATGTTAAATGCAGTATTTCTCTTTATATATAATTGTTATATATATTTGTTACATATATTTCAAAGAATTACCAAAGATTGCTATACTTAATATATATATTAATTGTCATTAATATTTTAATGAAAAAAGATAATAAAAAGTCATCTTATTGTTCTATAAGAAAAATGTTACTAATAAATTATAATTAATTAAACATGAAATAACATATTCTTATATATTGCATGTTTTATATTGCATATTCTTATTGTATATTGTCTTGCATAAAAAGCATAATGAGGTGAAGGGATGTTTTTCAAAAAACACCATTTAACTTCATTATGTTTTCATTTTTAACTATTCTTTTGACAGTAAAATTTATGTTTTCTTATAATGGACATTTCAAAGAATATATTAATGCAGTACGAAGAGATATGTTTAATATTTATTTAAACATTACGGTTTCCCATGTCCCAGATTCTCTTATGATTAAAAATTGCATCAGCGACATAGAATCGCACTTACGATACTAAATTGATTTAAAATTATATTTACGATACAATTGTGATGCGATATATCGCATTCATTGCGATTTTTAAAAAAGATCGTATCGCGACACATAATTTCATAAATCGCATATCTCTAGAGGCGAGTAGAGTGCGTTTGTCACGTTCCTACGTGGAACCCTATATTTCACCGATCAAATCGGTGTGAATCAGCGAGATCGAGGTCGCGCGCCGCGATCGATGTCGCCAATCGATCGTGGCCTTTAGGGGATGTGGCTACGCGGATCGGCCAGGTGGATCACGCATCCGTGTGATTTTTCCCGGACTTTTGCGCAACGAACGCTGGGTGAATCAAATGCGGATACCGACCGCACGTCCGAGATCCGCAAACGGGTCTCTATTCAGGCGCAACAGTGAATCGCGGTCAGTGCACTGAGTCATACTTATATGTACACAAAGTCTGTCATTTTAACGATAATCAGACATTGGGTCAGCTAAAAAGAATCTCGACACTCAAATCTCTGCGGTTTTCTGCTATGCGATTCTCTAACTTCGTAGCGCAGGTTTAATACATGGTAAGAAAAACTGCACGGAAAGAAAAATATAGTTGCTTTCGGCGTCCACTATACTTTTTGTGATTTTAACCATAAAAATAATTAGAAAAAACCATCTTTCTAATAACACTTACTAAAACAATGGTTTTTCTAACTATTTTTTTGTTAAAACCGCAAAAGAGTATAGTTGACGCCAAAAGCAACTATATTTTTCTCTCAGTGTGCGCAACGACACATCATGCTAGCGACATTGGCTAGGAAGAATTACAGAATAAGTCTACTAAGTTATAACTTCGAAATTTTCAAATATTATTTTCATATAGCCCCGATCTCTCCTGCTATTTATTACTAAACATCGATATACCTTCTCAGATGTCATCGCAAGAGCCGCTGGAGGTGGTGGCGGTGCACATGTACGAGAAGGAGAACGCCGAGGCGCATCATACCTTCAATTTCGAGATGGTGCATCAGGACATAGCTATTCCTATCCTCCGACGCGGCCAACCCTTCAACGTCGCCCTGAGGTTCAACCGTGAATACGTGGACGCGACCGACATCGTGCGACTGCTCTTCAGCTTCGGCCCGAACCCGAACGTGCTGAGAGGGACCAGAGGTGTGAACACGGTTACCAACAGGGACGCTTATCTCACCGACCTGGAGGCCTGGGGCGTCCGGATGATCGGCTCTCATGGCATGGATCTCTCCATCGAGGTCAGAAGCCCTATCGACAGTCCCGTCGGAGTGTGGCAGTTGAATGTGGAGACCAACACCCTTGGCAGAAAACAAGCGCCGAATACCTATAATTACGAAAAGGATATCTATCTGCTCTTCAACCCATGGCTCAAAGGTATTGAAAGCGTTAATTGAATTATTGTTCACTCCTTGCATTTTTGTTCATTCATGATGCGTCTGTTATGACACACATCGTAAAAATCTTATTTCATTTGTATCACAAAAATCTAATTTAATTCATATCATAAAAGTCTTATTTATCTATATCGAAGATTATTATTTACATCCAAAGGTTTCCCTGTTTAAAATAACGAACCCAACGATGACACACACATTACATAATTTATAACCTAAATTTTAATTTAAATTAATGTGAACCAATAAGGTAATGATCGATTTACATTGAATTTCAAACTGTAACGTTCTTATCATTTTATACCCAACATTTTAAACAGAGTTATTCATTCATATCGTAAAAGTCTTATTCTTAGGTTTCATGATATTTTTTGAGATATGTATTTATCTCAAAAAGTTAAGAATATCACACGATTACTTTTATATCAAAATGTTCGTTGTATACGTGAAAATGATCTGAACATACACAGAGAGTTCCAAATTAAACTCTCTTTACGAGTTAAATAACAACAAATTTATATAAAATATGCAAATCAATTACTTTCAATTACTAATGTGTCAATCATTACTAAGATTCTCCTTGACTGAATCGCAAGTGAAGACCAATTGATTTTTGGCTCATGTTGGCCCGGAATTTAATTTTATATAGCATTTTTTTTCACGAAAGAAACAAGCCAACGTTTATTCATTTTTCAATAACAGAGGACTTAGTATACCTGGAAGACGAACAACTACTCGACGAGTACATTCTCAATGACGTTGGGAAAATCTGGGTGGGTCCAATGGGTAGTTCTCGTGGTAGAGAATGGATCTTTGGACAATTTGACGCGTGTGTGCTGCCTGCTTGCCAAATGTTGCTTGAAAGATCCGGTATCAAAGCGATTTCCAGGGGCGACCCGGTCCGGATGGTTCGGGCGATCTCGAGAATCGTAAGTGCAAACAGCGTCATGAGTAAGTTCGATACAAATCTGGAGATTTCGCTAATTGACAGTGTGGAACAATGTTCCTAAACCAAGAATTTCTCATTCTCCAAATACTTACCTATATACCAAGTATAGAAACTAGGGATAGGATATTCGAAACTTCGGAATCACAAAACCGGAAATATAACATTTTATTTAGTTTTAGTTTTTTTCATAATCAAAAATAATTATTTTCACCTAGTTCCCATATAATTATGTTTAATATTCTACCTAAATATGTTTAATAAACATTTCAAACTTGATTTCTGTTGAAAAATTTTGTTAAGAGAACTTCTAGTTTCTGTATACTTTAAAAAAAAACTTGATTTTTTAAAAACAAATTTTGTCGAGTTTTTAGTTCCTGACCAAAAATACTTCTCTTGAAAATTGTGTATTAAAATGTTGATAAAATTGTTTTCCACTAATAAAAATAATCATATTTATCTGTGAAAAGTGTAATTATGTAGGAACCCGTTTTATGCACAACTACTCTTCCTGTTTTTAATCAGCATTTCAAGTTTGGATAGTTTCAAGTTTCGGACTCGAGTTTTGAGGATTTAAAAATCAAGTTCCGACGCATCTCTAATAGTTTACAAAAGACAACTGTAAGATTAAAATTCCGAGAAGTAGGTCCGATGCTTTGTTATTACTGACATCTTCACTACTTTCCCCAAGAAAGCTCCTTCTTCATCCAGCAATCTCGAAACGTTAGGTGAACTCCAACGACGACAAAGGCGTGATAACCGGCCGCTGGGATGGCGAATATAGTGATGGTACCGCGCCGGCCGCTTGGACCGGCAGCGTGCCTATCTTGGAGCAATTCTGGGAGACCGGCCAGGAGGTGAAGTATGGTCAATGCTGGGTCTTCGCCGGGGTCGTCACCACAGTGTGCCGCGCCCTGGGCATCCCCTCGAGGGTGGTGTCGAACCTGGTGTCGGCGCACGACGCCAACGCCTCGCTATCGGTGGATCGTTACTACGACATCAACAACGAAGAGCTCGAGTACGACCCGAACAATCTCGAAGGTGAGGACTCCATCTGGAACTATCACGTGTGGAACGACGTGTGGATGGCGAGGCCGGACCTGCCCAAGGGTTACGGGGGTTGGCAAGCGATCGACGCCACTCCTCAGGAGCCATCGGACAGCTTCTACCAGTGCGGCCCAGCGTCAGTGGAGGCCATCAGACAAGGCGCCGTTGGCTATAACTACGACGTGACCTTCATGATAGCGTCCGTGAACGCAGACCTCATGAGATGGAAGGAAGACCCGGAGAGCGAGCTGGGATACTCGAAAATCGACTGCAACAAGTACCAGTAAGTACACTAACAAGGGAAAGTCCCGAAGTGTTTCATCTATTCTCAGTTTAAACCAATATAACATTGTTTTAGGAAATCTATATATAAATAATACAATTTATTATACAATACTAATATAATACAATTCTATTTTCTATTTGCATCTCCTAACTTTGTGTTAAAAAAAATGACAGCATGCAGAATCTTATAATTTTCATTTTAAAACGTTATAATTCACTCGACTTGATATGAATAGATATAGACTTTTTAAAAGCAAAATTTTATCGTACGATAAAATGTATGATAAAAATTGAAAATTTAAATTCTATGATGTTAGAAAAATACATCAACTTTGAGAAAAACATTTTATTATAAATATTTCAATGAAATAACAATGAAAAAGTATATCAAAACACCCTGTGTGAGATAAAATTTATTTTTTAATATCTTTGTCTAAATATCTATAAATTTTAATATCTTTGCCGGTAAATTAGTCGCACTGTAAAAAAATGTGAAATTTATTCGGTTTTAAATTCAATTCAAGAACAAGTCGATTTAGCACTCCCATCATATTTTTTACAGTAGAACAAGTTAGAATAAAAGTTGAAAATAAGATAATTATCTCTATTTTGCATTATAGTGCTTAGATAGAAATTAATTTCTGTCAATATTTTCAATTAAAGTTAGCAAAAAATTTATTATTACTTTTTATTTATTAAATTGTTGAAAATTATAAAATTCTGCATTCTGCCATTTTTTTAACGCAAAGCTAAGAGGTACAATGGAAAATTTTACTATTTAGACCCTCTATATAACAGTTTTATATTTTGTATCTAAACTTAGAATCGATGAAACACTTCAAGAGCTTCTCTTATAAGAAAAAAAAACTTGAAATTTTGGTTGCCAGATATAAAGTTTATTTCTGTGAAATAAAAAGTGTGTGCGTAAATAAACTTTATATCCTACGCGCAAGTAAATGTTCAAGTGTTTTTCTCTCAGTATACGAAAAGCGTTCCTTCTTCATCTTCGCGATGACTTCACTTGACGACGTGATGCACTCGCGCCGGGCGAACGTTCGTCGTGCAGGCAAATTCGTCGCAGATGGAAATAGCTATGATGAACAGTGCAACGTGATGAGATGCAAAAATACGAGCCGGGCACGCAGGAATGACGGCTGAAGTGCTATGACGAAAACGGAAGCGCGAGCTGCTTATTAATCGTCAGCGACGAGTCGCGGTCACCGCTATCGTCCTTCGAAACGTGGAGCGCCGTAAAACGCGCGTCGTACAAACTACCGTGCGATTTGCATAATTCGACGATGCTCAGAGATATTTACGTCGTGGTTGTAGACAACGTAAAGCGAAGCGCCGTCGAGTTTCTCGGTAAATTCCCGTCGAGATGAATGTAACCGTGTATGTGATGTATTGTCTATCATCGCACCTCGTGGATTTCCAATGGACGTTGCATTTCGCTTGTTTAATCCCGCGAAAACCCGCGAATTCTTTGCAGCATCGGCCGTATGATCCTCACAAAGGCGCCATGGATCTTCGATCCCAACGGCGACAAGGACAGGCAGGACATCACGTCGATCTACAAAGCCAAAGAAGGTACACTCGCTTCAAGATCTCGTCGTGCAATACGCGAGATCGATTCACTCTTGTAAATTCGTATACCTGCATTTCTGTGTGCTTGTTCTGTAACTTTTAGACAATATTGTTATCGTTAAACGTCGTTGCATTTATTATGTTACAGTTATGACACGCATGCGTTAAATAATTACAAAATAAGCTTGCTGGGAACCAGACGAAAATTTGTGGACGAAAACTTGTAGGAACAGGGCGATTCCTGTAAAAGATCTCTATTTAATTAATCGCAGGGTTGTACCTTAGATTTCAAGATTACCTCTACGAAGATTGTTTACGTATCGTCTACGTGATGTATATACGACCGTTTTTTATATAGACAATGTTAAACTACATAGAATATTATATTATGAATGAAAGAGCATTTGAGATTGCTTTAGCGCACTTGTAATTATCCGAAAGATACTTCTTCCCCCTGATAATCAATAAATAGTCGTATAATAAATGATGAAATAAATCTGTTTTATCTACATGTCACATTTTACCATTTATTATACGACTATTTATTAATCGTCAAGAGAAAGGGATACCTTTTGGACAATTTTACAAGTATGCTCAAACAATCTCAAGTGCTCTTTCATCCATATTTATCTTTATTTATAAATGGCACGCAATTTTCGTCAATATGTAATTCTTCGTTTCTGGCATCACAATTCAACCGCGCCAAAGTACAAAGAGCCTTAAAATATGCAGAAAAATATAATTAAATTTTGAAACAGTTACCACATTTGTTTTGGGTATTAATTATAAATATAATGTTTAAAAAAGATAAATTGCATGAGATTTTGATTTCATTATATAGCAGATTGAACTCTGGTGGTAAGAACGTAGTCAGAAAATTTTGTGGTCTCCAATTTATTTGGGAAACGTTTATAAATTTACATATCAGGATTCTAAAGGTTAAATAAAAATATTCTAATATTAAAATGCTCTCGATTATTTCAACAGAGTTTCAATGAAATCAAATGTTCAGACAAATGTTTTCGCTCACAATAACGGAGGCATCGATATTCCCGTCACCGAATTTTCGTCCGATTCCTAAGGAACCGAAATTCAATTACACGAACTGAGCTTTTCTTCCCCGCGGTAATTTCTGTCTATTGAAGCGACTACAAAGCGGGAACTAAATCTCACGTGGCGACTCGCCAAGATTCTTTCATCGCTCTCGAGTTTGTCGGAAATTTGAACGAAATTCACATCCGACAAGTTTGAAGCTGAGGATTCCCGAACGGTTTGGCTAGTGTGTCCGTCCTGATCCCGTTTTGCCCAACTTCCAGGCACCGAGGGCGAGAGACTGACCTTGTACAGGGCAGTACGCAGCACCGAGATGGCGAAGAGGTTCTACTCGTTGCCGTCGCCGGGTAAAGAGGACGTAGAGTTCGACCTCACCGAGCTCGAGCGTGTGAACATCGGCGAGTCATTCGCCGTGACCGTGAATATCAAGAACAAATCTAGCGAGCGGCGCACCATCCAGGCCATCTTGTCCGCCGGCAGCGTTTATTATACCGGGGTCAAGGCGCACCTGGTGAAGAGAGCGTCCGGCGACTTTGTGCTTCAACCGAACGCTGGTAAGAAACAGAGAGAGGGAGGGACATATCATTTTTCACACGTTAGTCTTTTGCGTCTGTTTGATTGAAAAAATAGATAAAGTCGATAAACTCTCGCGTAGAATGTAATAAAGAACGTTCATTATTAGCATTTCATTGCAGAAACGTTGCAATCGCGAATGTCTTGCGAAACCGTCCGATGACGATTGATTTACTCGGCTTTTATATTCATCGTTAATTATGTCGTTGGAATTCTTCGGAGACAATGTGATTAATATTCAATGGCTAATTGGTGAATGAAAAGAATTATAAGTTTATTCTTTACATCGTTGCATCGTTGTGCAATGTGATTCTATTGTGCGGGGATAGTCTGGTGGCGATAAAATGTGCATATGCGACGCGCAATTGTAATCATACTTTTTGTCCGACGTAGTCGAACAATTAAGACTCACGGTGACGGTGGATGACTACTTGGACAAGTTAGTGGAGTACTGCATCATGAAGCTGTACTGCATCGCCACAGTCAAGGAGACTCGTCAAACTTGGGCGGACGAGGACGATTTCCAAGTTCTGAAACCGAATATCGACGTTAAGGTGCGGCAATGATAAGTTAAAAATCTCAGATTGTCGTACACGTGCATACTTCCTCTCAAAGAGCATAAATATTCAAGAGATAGGTCTTATGTTAATAATGGAGATAGGTCTCCATATTAATAATTGTTACTTGAAATGTGCCTCACGTGTGATACCCCTGCTGAAAATGACGAATACAAAACGACAAGATTATATTATGTTCGACTTGAATTTTAATCTAAATTAATGGTCGTCTTATTGATTCACATTGATTTAGATTGAAATTCGAACTAAGCCTTATATGTCATTGTTTTGTACCTAACATTTTAAACAGGGACGCAAATCTGAATTTAAAGTTGTATACTCTGATAGCTAAACCTGCGCAAACAGATTTTGAGCAGAGCCTGCTAGAAATTTTTGATAGCAGAAAGGCAGCAAATCCAACACAGCATTTGTTATATCTGATTATGTTGCCAAACTACCTCCAAACTATCACATTTTTGTTGCACTTGATGATAGGAGTAAAAACATTAAAAAGCTATAAACTGCCCGCGAAATGAGCCAAAATGAAAAAATATAACGAAAATATTTTTTGTACTTCTACATTTATAATTCTACATTTTATAATTTGTGTCAAATTAGAAAGAAATCGGAGTGTAACTTTTGGGTAGGTTTACTTATAAAATACTAGTTTTTGGATATCTTAGTCTTTTGGATGTCTTAGTTTTCTAAGACACATTTCAACTCCATGTTAATAGTTCTTACTTGAAATTTGTCTCGTATAAAATATTTTCGAACTTTAATTTAGAATTAAATTTGAATTTTCTTAGTTGAATCATACACATTGTATCTGTAATATATCGTATAACGCTTCAACGGAAAAATTCACATATAACTCTGAATTAAAATCTAAGTATCTCACTTGAGACAATTTTTGCAAAAGTAACGATTTAAATTAATATAGAATTTTAATTGAAATAATATAATAAAAGCAAGAGCTTATGCATTTGTGCTGTCTGGCTAACACTGACGCTTATGAATTTCTTCTTGCTCAACACTACAGATCGAAGGTGAACCGATGGTCGGGAAGCCGTCGTCCATCTCACTGAGCTTCAAGAATCCCTTGAAGAAGACTCTGACCGACTGCAAGTTCAATTACGCCGGGCCCGGTCTTAGCAGAAACAAGACTCTGGTGTTCCGAGACGTCGGGCCCCAGGAAGATGTTTACGTGGAGCATCAGCTCGTGCCCCAGAAAGCCGGGGAACAAAAGATAATCGCCACTTTCACCTCGAAGCAGCTGGTTGACATCACCGGTTGCGCAACCGTTGACGTCCTTGATGCCGAGTGAGCGCCTGGATATGTGATTGGAGCGAAACTTCGATTCTAATTCGGAGCAAGCGCATCCTGCTAGAATCGTCATTTTATTCGGATACCTTTACTGTTTAGTGTTATAATAACATTACGAATGTACAAGACAGAGTTCTTACACTAAGAAGACCGAGCGAGGTCTTTGGTCGCTCGCGTGTTAAGTCAGCGGCACACGATGCTTGTTTTTGTGCTGAATTGCTTGCTGGATGAAAATACTCAATTTTGATTGGTGCATTTCCATCTATCTTTAGGAATACACCAATCAGAACAGAGTATTTCCATTCAGCAAGCAATTCAGCACGAAAAAAAGCACCGTGTGCCGCGGGTTTTACAGACATTAGATTTAATCTAATCGGTCCTCTCTCAGGATCATCACAGTATCGCCAGATTCCTTTTCACATTCGCAAGTTTATATTTTTCTATATAGCATGTAAAACGAAAAATAAATGACAAATAAATATACGACAAGCATTATGAAAACGAAACGCGTGCGGTATACAGAGAACGTATTTATTGAAACAAAATGAAACGTAACGTCAATCCACTAGAAAAATTAAAATGTGATTATATTTTCATGTCACTGCATATAAAAATAAACGAACGTGTTAATGCTCCTGATACCGCGATAGACGATTGCGAATAGATCATTAGATGGAGTTGCACGTGAACGAGAACTGCAAGTACCAGAACACTAAAGTGCAGAAAAGGCAGTAGATAAGAGGAATCAAGTGTTTGCGCAATATAACCGAAACGAGTTCGCTTGCGAAGACCGCCGCGGTGCCATTCACTTTTTCGTCGTCTTCAAGTTTACCGTCCTCCACGAGTTCTTCCAGCTTCAACACTTCCAGTGCGTGCTCCTCTGGCGTGCGATGTACCAGCAGTCGCACGAACGACTTCACGTCCACAAGCATAAGGTCGGAGCGTTTCTGCACTAGCTTCATCGAGGTTTCCACTCTCTGCGGAAGAATGACGTTCTCCTCCTCCAGATTGATCTCGGGAGAACTGGTCCGACGAGCCTCGAAGTTCCGCAGTTCCAACTGATGCGAGTGAAGGGAGTATCTGCTGTTTGAGGAGCACGCGGAGAACTTGTCGAAGTCCTCGTCGCTCGTCATGATCAGCTGATATTCTGTGTCACGTTTCGATTTAGGTCTACCGTCGCTTTTGCAACTCAGGAAGGAAGCGCTTCTGTGGACATAGCATCGATTGTTCCCGAATATCGTTCTGTGATCCTCGCTAACTGTTTTGCTCTGTCTCTCGGATTCCTGTGACATCAGACTTTCGTTGTACAGCAACACAGCTTGATGAAGATTGCGTGCATACTTCGCGGCGAGCTGGAAAGCCACGAGCACGTCGCTCGGTATACCGTTCACACCCAATTCCGGCGCAACCGCGTCATCATGCCGGACGTCGTCCTCGAAATGTTCCATGGATTCCTCGGAATTGTCGGAGCAAGATGCGTCGTAATCATAAAGCGACAATGGTATCCAACGAGACTTCGGGAACTGATCGCACGCGGAATCGCCAGTCGCATCGTAATCGTTGAGACGCTCTATGAGTTCCTCGCGCCCGTCAACGGCAATTCTCGTCGAGTCGCCGTGATTCCCCGACGATTTAAAAGGAATTTCGTCTTTGTGAGCTTGCTCTTTAGCCATGATTGTCTTCGTTTCCGCGACGAACACACGATTAGTGTCTATCATTTCACCTGACGTTGCTATAGTTTCTGCGCTAATACAGCTCTTTAATTCTGTACTATCTCCAATCAGCGTCTTATCATTGATGCTGCTTGAAAGTTTCTCAATGTCATCGCAACATTCGCTTTCATCGTCGGTTTTAGTATATTGAATAAGTCGAGGCCCCACGATCGTGTGAATAGAAACATCTTCTGAGACCAGCTCATCTCGAATCACCAACAGGTCAACGTCTGTCTTCGAACTTGATGAGCCGACTAGATCGCAGGAAACCTCAGCATCTTTATAGAAAACCTCATAAGTCATCGTATTGCACCCAGCTTCGACAACATTCTTTTTGCAACAAGGCAATGTTTGCGTGCTAACGGTGCGAGTTGACATCGAAGCTTCTTCGCTTTCAGAGATTTTCGCATTTCCCTTTACATCTTCGTTATCTCTTGAACTATTAATGATCTGCTTCAATGTGTGCATCACCTCCGAAGGTGTCGATCTCTTTTTGTAAGTCGGAGCAGATTCGATACGATCGCCGTTGATATCTCGTCGAGTCTTAGAAGAATTCTTCGGTGTAGCCAATCGCGATTGCCAGCGTCGCGATCTTGACTTCGACCTTGACCTCGATCTCAAGCCCCGCGGCTTTGCGTCGTCATGTTTGCCCGAGACCGCTGTTAGATCGCTCGACGGGAAGCACACCACCTTCCTCGTCGATCGTCTTTTCTTCAACAACATTCCTTCATTCGGCATTCCTCGCTGCTTAGTATCCTTCGCTTGACTTGTCTCTCTATAAAAAGAAGCAATCATGCAAATGTTAAAATATAATATTATAATATCATAATATAGATTGCTTTTCCAAAAAAAGGATATTTTATTCCCACTTAATAAATATATAATGACAAACAAGGTTAGGTGAGTATTTTTATAAACTAAGTTAAGTTTAAATTTTTCTTTATTCAAAATTAATGATTCTTGATTTAATTTAATTTATATTAAAAGTTACATAAATAAAAACTAACTCAATTAAAAGTCATTAAAATTGAATTAACTATGCAAATAATGCAAATCTATATTTTTGCACAATTAACTTTTAAATAAAGATTAAATTTTTTGTGAGTTATTGATGAAAAAAAATAGACCTTTATAACAAAAGAAACTACTGACTGTGCACTCAGTTGCACTCTGTTGCACTCAGAATTTTATATAAGACGAGAACACTGGTATTCAGAAACACAAAAAAATTCTGCCATTATTTGTTTTTCTTATTCTACATTATTAGTAGCTCGCAGTGATTTAAGTATTGGTAGATTATTTAAACTTATGTAAAAAAAAGATTAATGAGTTAATGTATATTTTAAAATAACTAGTTTAAATTAAAGATTGACTTATTTAAATTCAAATAAACTAAATTAAGATAAAAATGATTGACTTTATAACGTTTTAACTTAATTTTTAATTGATTAACTAGTTATTACCCAATCCTGATAATAATAATAAATGTCTTACACGAGATGTTTGCAAAGTTTTGACGCGCAATTTATACGCAAGCTTGCGCAAGGATCTCTGTTTTCTTTCACCGATAGTTTGGACAGCTTTCTAGACTTCAACACTCTCGTGGACTCGCCCACGATTGACCTAGAATTTCACAGCAAAAGAGATAAACTCGAAATTATCCCCGAATTACACGTTTATTCTGTTGATATTCTGTAATTTAATCGCTATTACATGCGCTACATTTGCCCAAACTCTTCAAAAGAAAAGACAGGGGCTAGATCCCCTATATTTTAGAATTTCGAATTTAGAATTTCGAAGTTATATCTTCCCAAACAACTAATTGTCGTGACTGATTGTATAAACATAAATAGAGGCTACTTTCGTCTATGTATTAATGCCCGCCATGACTCTGTTAACCGTATATTTTATTTTGTAATAACCAAAATATGAACATACAGCAACATAGCCATCTTGCCCTGGTATCAGTTGCTCAATAGCTCAGGGTAAGAAGGCCACATCTAAAATATCTATCTTGATTAATAATTCCAATCTCCGAAAGATTTCCACAACTCTCCCGTCCTTAATTATAGGCCAACTCTCTGCTCATATTCTATATTTCAATTATTTTATGAATGAAAATTGTATGTATTATCAGAAACAATATATCATAAACTTGCAAGAAATTTTATTCTAGTTAGTACATCGCTTAATTCGGTATTCAGTCACGATGGAGAATGACAATATAAAATTTCAAAAAGCTCGAAAATTTACTTTGCTGTTACCAAATCAGTTTTTTCTATTTCTTAACTGTAATATTATTCTGATTTTAATGAAAGTCAGGGAAAAGTATTCCTGTTTTAGAAAAATCATTTCGCGATTTTTTATCCACTATTCTCTGAAGATAATTATTTAAAAAAAAGCACATAAATAACACTTTTGGGGTCTTATATAGTCCTGATCTCCCCTATATTTTATATATTTTTTTCATTTTTTAATTTTTTCAATGTAGAGACAAAGTTCCATGATCTAGAGGAGTATACAAAAATCAATAATCCGAAGAATATAAAGACTAATCTAATATGTAAAATGGAAAATATATATCCTAAAAAAATATTAGTTGACATACTCGACTGACGAATGTTTACTCGGCTCCTGGTTGCTTCTCGAAGCGATCGATTTCATTGTCAATCGAGACGATTTCTGCGTTAAGGACGCTGTGTTTTCCACGGTGGACACCTTGTTGACTCTAGCCGGCTTCCGAGCTTGTAAGTTAGAAACGGGATTCCATTCGATACACTTCTTCCGGTTCGACATCCCGACATTACTCGTGGCCAACTGGATATCATCGACCTGTTTCACGAACTTTTTATCTCCTAAGTCGTACTCACGCGAGTCGCACTCACGCGAGTGATCGACACCGGCGTCTTCGATCTGGATCGCAGCTCTCTCGTTTCTCCAGGTCTCCCATCCGCGGTTACAAGTGACATACGGCAACACACCGTGCCGGTATACTTGAGCCTCGACAGAGTATTCTTCGTCCAAAGCACTGTCCTCGGGCTTCCCTTGAGATTTTAATTCATGATGAGATTTTATCTTATGACGGAAATCCTCGAATCCGTTGTCGCTTAACCGAGTTCCACGCCGGGTTTCCACGAACGGATGATTCTCGATAGAGATAAAATTGGCCCTCGACCAATTGCTTCGAAGAGATACGGAGGACGTATTTTCCATATCGCGTTGAATATCGCGACTATGCTCGCTCCTTTGACCGTCCTGAAAGGAAGCCTCGCGCGACTTTCCTAGATGTTCCCCAATTTGCACGATCTCGTCCCGAGAATCGACCTTGACTTCTGACTTGGTCAGACGTTCTGTTTGTTTTTCAAAATCGTAGAACGCACTTCCAATGGAACCGTTCTGAAGAGGAACGAACGAATTCTCCGAGCGATCTTTCAATCTATATACCGTTTTTATCAGTTCATTTGAAAGAGAAGCAAACACCTCACGGGAGTCTTTCTCTCGGAGAATTGTCTTCAGCGCCTGCAAACTTTTGCTCTGCTTCGTGAGTCCACTTCGTTTCTTGCAAACGCGATTTCCTTCAGAAATTCTGGATTTTTTTAAGGATATTGTTGTATACTGTTTCGGCTCCTTCCTTTTCATCAAGGACGACTGTGTGTGCAGCTCAAAGTGAGGTCGGATGTGCGTTCTCCTGTTGGTCGTGTCGACTTCTGCGAGTAATTTTTCATCTCCTATCAAGTCTATGCATCTCACTTCCCTTTGGAATCTCGTCGTTACTTTGTTTGTTGACATTTCTGTTCTAAGTTGTAATAAGAAGTCGTATAAGAAGTGTTAGTGGTCGATATCAATCTGTATACATGTGTTTCTAAAGTCACTACATGTTTAGTTAAATAAAGCAAATTTCAAATGATTTAAGATTAAGATTAAAACCAATTTATGTCAGTGATAACATTATATTAATAACATTTATTTCTAGCAGTGTCACTTTGATAAATATAGATTGTCACATTCCAAATAGATAAAAACATATTTTTTTAATAAATTGCAAAACAATTAATGTGACATTAATCATATTTTGCTATTAACTTTGTCATTTTGGAATGAAAAATGTTAATAACATTTGTTCTCAACATTTTGTGGAAAATAAATGTTATTAGCAGAAAATTAAACTAGATATGTATTAGCAACATTGTTAATAGCATATGTTTACTAATAATAGTGCTATTAATCGTTGAGTTTTCTAATTTTATTGAAAACATTTAAGAATATCGTTTTTACTAATAACATTGCTATTAGCAATGTAATTATGGTAAATCATTTTTCTAACTTTGTGACATTTTTTGTTTTCCATATTGTTAAAAACATATTTTACTAGAAACATTCAGCAAATTGTTTCCTAGAGAACATAGTTTTGCAAAAAACATTTTTGTTATTAGCTTTTTGTTATTAACATTGTTACTATTACTTTTTTGATATACATTTTACATATATATGTTACATCCATATTTATATACAAAATAGCCTTCAGTCTTAAATTGTATGATCTCTTAATTTAACATTATTAGATTCTTTTGCCTGAATCTGTATTAAATTAAATGTAGATAAAAAAAAGAGAGTATATGCATATCTTAAAAATCATATTAATTAGTTTAAACAATTATGCCTTAAATGGTTATAAGTGATTTTGCAACGCAATTTACTAATTTAAAATCTATAGAAGTACTATTGGTACACACAGAATATAATGATTAAATATTGTCATTAATTTTTATAATTTAGAACACTATGAACATTATGAAATAATTATTTTTATGATTCTTTTTTTCTATGGTTCATACAAATATACTTATATATTCTTAAAATTAAACTATCACTTTAAACTTTACCTTATTTCACCAAATAAATAGCAACTTTAAAAACATCTTGTATTTTAACTCATTAAGTGCGAGTACGTATATTTTTCTAAACATTATTTTTATTTTTGCAAATAAAACAGAGAAGCAAGATCTTTCTCCAATCTCATCATTTTATCTCTCAAGGATCCAAATCTTGTAATTATGCTTTACAACACTTTATCCCCAGTTTTATTCATCCTCAAAACATTACATCCCATATAGCACAAATCTCTAAAAGACTTCTTAAAGAATTCCAAAAGTATTCTGGAAGACTTGGGAACTTTTTTGGAACCCTTTAAGATGTCTTTTAGAGATTTGTGCTATATGAGATGTCATAAAATTCATAATATATCAATTTCATCGCACATGAAAACACAGAAACGAAAACATTTTCATTCTCGGGAATGAGAAAGAACAGAGCAAATACGCAGAAATAAAGAAATATGCAATATAATAATCTTGCGTCATACGCAAATCAGAGAATTCACAAGAATTGCGCAGATTACGATTTGAGAAAGGACTTACGATTATTGTACTTGGTGATTCACGATTTCAAGGAACATTTGCAGTGCTACGAAAAAACTTGCGGAAAAAAGAAACGGATGAACTGTCGCAAACACGTTTCCACGATGGAAAAAGTCAACTCATGTTTACCACCAATTCTGTAAATTTTCAACGCCGTAAACGGATCTCGAAAGTAATAACTTTGGACCGCTTCTCGTTTGTTTCGACACGTCAGACACTATTCACTCGTTATTTAATGTTTTCATCCCTTATTAGGATCATCTCTTTTCTTCTTGTTTGGTGATTATATCATCAGTCTTCCCCGAGAATATTTACGGCTGTTTGATACACTGGGTTTATTTTCTAATGCTGAACTAGTGTACACTTTCGGAATTTAAAAAAAGATAAATATACAAATACAATTTGGTGGAAGAAAGTAAGAGAAAACTGCCGGTTCAACAATAAAAAACAGACAAATGGTCTGTTCTTCTCAGCTGTACTGCTGAACTGATGCAATAAGTTAGAGTGAGAAAGAATATACTTGTCTCACTTTAACTTATTGCACCAGTTCAACACTTAGCTGAAAAGAACAGACCACTACTATTTTCTTCCTTAGTAATGGCGTTGGGGTCTGAGCCGTTGCAGCGCCTCTAGCTAAATATTAAAGGAAGGAAAGGATTATTTTCTTCCTCACTTTTGTCAGGACCAACCAATTAAAAAGGCGCCAAGAAACTAAAGACCGATTTATGATGGCTGTAATCCGTTAACTTATGCCAGAACCGTAAAAAAAATTTGACCAATTACAGTCGATTATTCTTCTATAATTCGACTATGATTGATCAATTTTTTACGATACCGGTATAAGTTAACGGATTACGGCCATCATAAACCAGCCTTAATAGCGTGCAGTGCTGCAGAAAAGTGCCCGCGCACGCCGCAGCGTGCAAGGAGAAGTGTTCCCTCCATGCGTCTTCTTCTAACGCACACAACGCTGCTGTTCAGTCTATCGCTGTGAACTTCACAACAGCAGCGTTGTTGCATTAAGAGAAGACACATGGAGGGAACACTTCTCCTCGCACGCTGCGGCGTGCGCGGGCACGTTTCTGTAGCACTGATAGTGTCGAGTGGCCTTGGGTTAATCGCTCCGACACACAGATGTCTCGGATGGCCGAGTGTCAGCCAATCAGCTACGCTGACACAGTTATTTCGCGTTCTCGACACTGGTAGGCGCCATCGTCAACTCTGACTTTCTACGCGGAGATAGCAGAGCATTAAAATTAAACTCTTTAAACATTGCCTTATTTCACCAAATAGATAACAACTTTAAAAACACCCTATGTTTTAACTCATTAAGTGCGAATGTGTATGTACACATTTTTCTAAACATTTTTATTTTTGCAAATAAGACAGAGAAGCAAAATCTCTCTTAAAACTTATCATTTTCTCTCAAGAACTCAAATCTTGTAACATGCATTGTAATTATGCATTGCAACAGTTTATTCAGTTCTATTTATTCAGTTCTATTTATCCCCCAAACACTATATGTTATAAAATTCATGATATATTAATTTCATCATACATAAAAACGAAAATATGTTTATTCCTGGGAATGAGGAAGAATAGAGCAAATATGCGGAAGCGTAATAATTTTGGGCGTCATATGTACATAGAAGAATTCACAGAAATTGCGCAGTCTGCGATTTAAGAAAGGACTTACGATTATTGCATTCAGTGACTCACGATTTCAAGAAATATTTTTATTGCTGCGAGAAGACTTGCGGTAAGAAGAAACGGACAGTTGCAAACACGTTTCAACGATGGAAAAAGTCAACTTATGTTTACCAACAATTCTGTAAATTTTCAACGCCGTAGCCGGATTTCGAAAGTAATAACTTTGGCTTCTTAATTGTTTCGACACGTCAGACACTATTTACGATTTGTTATTCGTTATTTAGTGTTTTCATTCCTTGTTAAGATCATTTTTTTTCTTCTTATTTAGTGATTGTATCATCGCGCCTCCACAGTTTCTTCTCCGAGAATATTTACGGTCATTTGATACACTGAGTTTATTTTCTATTGCTGAACTAGTGTACACTTTCGAAATTTAAAAAGAGATGAAGATACAGATAAAATTTGGTGGAAGAAAGTAAGAGAAAACTGCCAGTTCAGCAATAGAAAACAGACCTACTGTTTTCTTCTTCACTTTTGTCAGGACCCGAGAATATTTACGGCCCAATTAAAAGAGCGCCAAGAAACTAAGATCTGTTCTTTTTAACTGAACTGTCTGAACTGATGCAACAGGTTAGAGTGAGACAAATATATCTTGTTTCACTCAAACTTACTACACCAATCTAGGCAGTTCAGCTAAAAAGAACAGACCTTTAGCGACAGTACTTTCAATTCTTCGGTGACTAATACAAAAATTCTCAAGATCTCGCGAATGCACAATACAAAGGAAGTTAATCGTATTATGTTCTTTATATTTCGTATTACATATGAACGGATCTTAAGGTCGAAACGGAAATATATATATATATATAATTTGGAGTATTTTTATTAATTTATTAATATATTGAACATCCAGACGTTTTACTTTTACGATGTAGGTGCCGACTGGCTGGACGATTTCGAATCGCGCATAGAGGCGCTGCGCCTTCGCTTTAACTCCTCTTGGCGTCTGTTTTTTGCCTCTTTTTGTCTCTGCGCTAAGAGTTTTGCGTATTCAGCAGCCTGCTCCTTACGTGCCAGGCAACGCTTCTTCTTCAACGCCAATCTATGTCTTTTCCTCTATAAACACACAATAAATGTTTTTACACTTAAAACTGCATTGAATTAGTGTAAATTTTATGTGAATTGTGTAAATCGTTAAACCTGCTTGAATCAATACTAACTAATAGACTAATTATCACGTTGAATATTCATCTTCCTTTTCTTATTACAAATATAATTCGAATTAATTTAAATTAATCTAAGTTGGTAGTTACATTTAATGCAATTAATTACAATTAATGCAATCTTATTTTTAATATTTCGAGAATAGGTCATTTTTAATCTACGTCTTAATGCTTTTAAATAATATCACACACCTGAAGGACAACTGGAGTAATAAGGCGTTGAATTTTTGGCGCCTTCAATCGCTCCTTCTTGCCTTCCTTCTGTACGGGACGTTTCACCACAAATTGGCGGACGTCATCCTTTTTAGATAGATTGAAGAGCTTGCGAATTTTGCTCGCTCTCTTTGGTCCTAAACGACGCGGCACGTTCTTGTCCGTTAACTCTGGAATTTCCTGAAACATTTAAATGATACTATTACACTACATATCAGATTTGGTTTCCGGGTTTGAGCCGCGTGGATTCATCTTTGTTTGATTCCAACGTTTCGCGAACATTTCAGTCCACTTATATTATATATCAATGAGACTAAATGCTTTAGTAATTGTCGACTTTGATAGAACGAGTTATTTTTTATATAAATTTTAGAACCATGTAATACAAAAACCAATTTATATAAGCTGTTACGCGAATTAAATAACAAATGAAAAGATGTCTCGTTCGTACACTGAGAAAAAGGCACAAATGACGTAACGCAGTTTCCCAAATCAAAAAACGAGTTTTATCTTCCATGCCTACGATAGTATTCGAAGAAAATTGAAGATCATCTTGAATACACCCTGAACTGCATGGAATCATATAATAACATATATCACCTATAATATGCTACAGATTATATGTCACCTGTTTTCCTTTTCGAACTATAACAAGAGCCAATACAGATAAGTTCGAGTCCACGATGCAACCTCGAACTGATTTGCGTTTGCGCTCTCCATCACGCCTGGGTCTATAGCAAGAGTGTCCCTTTGACAGCAATAAACGGACACGACCTACATACAGACATTATAAACATATTAAAAACACATTATTAATATATCAACTACTGAGAACTCTCTAAATGTGAAACTGCTGGAATGATTTCCTGACATACAAAATAGAATTTTTATAAATAATTTTGTAACAAAATTTGCCACTTACATCTAATTTCTAAGAATTTGCAGATAACTTTAATATTACTGATATCTCACTTAATTCTTTAACTCTAGAAAAGTAATATAATCCTTGCTTTTACTCATACTGAAAGGTGCTTTTACTCATACTGAAATTCAACCCTAAAAAGGTAGCAATAACTTATGGTACAATTAAGATAAGGATGAGTAAGTTTAATCATTCACAAATTAAGTTTAATATTTCACAAAAAAGCAGTAGTATTCATTTCAGTGAGGAAATATATAGTTACTATATATCATAGAGGAAGCTTAAGGCTTTCAGTACAAATAAAAATTATTCATGCAATCTTTCTACAGTTAAATACAGGTTTTTCTTAATATATACCAATAGCTGCATTCAACAGAGAAAACTGCTTTACAACTGTTATAAAATTTGTGGTTTTGACTGATATATGATCTTAAATCCAGCCAAGGTTAAAAATGCATGCTAACCAGTGGTCTGTTCTTTTCAACTGCACTGCTACACTGATGCAATAAGCTAAAGTGAGATAAAATATATTTGTCTCATTCTAACTTATTGCACCAGAGTGCAACAGTGCTGCTGAAAAGAACAGACTTCTGATTCACAAGTTTTACAACAAAGTAATTTTCTCCAGTAAACACAGCTAATGTGTCGAATCAAGGCCAAGTATATTCAAACTCACCATTTGTTAGAACACCTTGCTTCATCGGAAAGCCTTGTTTGTCGTTGCCGCCGGCGATGCGAACAACGTATCCCTTCCACTCATCTCCAAGTGCGTCGGCTTCAACCTCAGCACCCATACGCTTTTCGTAAAACATTCTGAGCTTGTGCTCATCCGAAATCTCGAACAGTTTCTGACATCCTGTCGCAGGATATGATACGTTTAACTGTAAAAGATGTAACATATTTAAGGAGCATTTGGAATATCTCTAAATTAAATTTAGATTTTACCTAATAAAACATAACAGCTAATAAATTTCTTCGTTAAACCAACAAAATAGAAACAGAGCAACAATGAAAAAACGTTTTATCCACGTTAATCGTATTTGAATACCAAACAAGGCGATTCTAGAAGCCCGCACGATCACTCGTGGGTGACCAGCATTGCTGCCACGTGTAAATAAAAACTATGTGTAAGTGAATAAAAAAATAATTTTACGATGATCATGATATTCCGTAATATCGCGAAACATTGATTTGGCGTGAGGAACGCAAGATTATTAAAATATATGTGCATTTTTACCTTCATTGCGGCAAGACTTAAACGGTACAGGACACTACGAACTAAAGCAGAGAGAAACCTAAGAACGGCCACGCCATAAGTTTTGGCCGACACCGATTTTCACGCTGTTCGATGCGCCATCTGCATCCATTTTTGAGGTACAACTACGTTCCTACACCCATTTTCAGAGGGTGTATATCAGTTGGACACGGGGCAATTGGACACAGTCCAATCACAAGTCGCTGTTCCAAGGAACCCTACAAATGTCTCTAATCACACGGTGCTGTGATTGGCTGTGTCCAAATGCACCGTGTCCAAGTGCACCGCTCCCTTTTCAGACGCTGTCGATTTGTTGCGTGTCCATTCTACGCCTATTTTCTGGCGATTCGTGTCCGTGCTAAGCGCATAATTGCGTGTTAAGAACATGGGCCTCTATTCTTGAAATATACGTAAGTTTTACTGCACAGGTTTAATCATAAAATACTATAAAATAGTTGCGCAATGAAAATTACGTATACGCAAAAATTTTAAGAATAGGGGCCATGGACAATCCATGTTTTCAATCACGCAATAAGTCTTAAAGCCGATATTCGTAGTCAGATCTTATATCTTATTATCTTATATCTTATATCTTATTTAAATCTTAAGTTTATCTTCAGATGATGTATGGATTATCTCATTGGCTACAGACTAAGACCGGTATTCATAGTCCAATCTTATATTCAAGATCATCTTAAGTACTGTCTTAAGATGTCATGAACCAATCACAGAGCCGTATTCGCATCTTAAGACATTACTTAAGACGGGGTGTATATCAGTTGGACACGGGGCAATTGGACACAGTCCAATCACAAGTCGCTGTTCCAAGGGACCCTACAAATGTCTCTAATCATACGGTGTTGTGATTGGCTGTGTCCAAATGCACCGTGTCCAAGTGCACCGCTCCCCTTAAGACGGTCTTGAAAAATTATTCGACTATGAATACCGCCCTAAATATAAGACCCGATTATGAATATCGGCCTTAAGTTTAACTTTTTCTATGTGTCACTAGCCTTAAGCCCGTGTCACACTACAAATTGATGATAGAGGATTGCGGATTGAAGATTGGAACTTGACCAATTGGAGTCAAGCAGGCCAAGACCAAGGTGCATTGGGCGCATTCAGCAGAAAACTCAGTGAGCAATCAGCGATTTTATAACATGAAACAGTTCTGTACTTTATAATTTACTTGAATGATAATAAAGAAATAATATTTACATAAAGATATAGTTTTTATCAATTTAAATTATAAATATAATTATAAATTTATAATATAAATTATAAATTTATATTTATATTTATAAATTTATATTTATATTTATAAATTATAAAAGTCCTGCCTCTTCTTCTGCTTTTAATGCATCCATCATAATTTTAGTTTCAAGTCGTCTTCTATTTTTATATGGCAATTTTCTTAAAATATCGTTTAGTTGAAACAAAAATGCTCCAATAGTATCAGGAACTTTGTTATCCTCTGATAACACATTTAGTGAGACTTTATTGAGTTCAGAATTAGATGACTGGTTCCTTGGTCCTGAAACAATATAATAATATATTTCATCAATTTTGTTTGATAACAAATAATTCACTATATACATATTATATACTTATATTACATATAATATAATCAAAGTAATCAAGAATAAAAATAATCCTGTTTTGGAAAAACATTATTTAAGTGCCAATGTAAAACTATTTACTTACGTTTAATGTGCTCTAAGAAGTTGGTACAATTGGATACGCTTAAATTTATACCTGGTGTATTCTTATTCCCATCCTCTTCATCTTTTACTGAATGTTTGTTGTTTAAATTACTATTTAAGTTATTATTGCTACTATTGTTGTTTGAGTTACTACTTGTTTTGCTGGGGTCGAAGGCATGTGATTTGTCCTTTAAAACCTTATTTCGAGAACTGCATATATGTATTTAAAGACAATTATCTATTTTATTGTAAATTGTTAGTATTAAAATTGACTTAGTAGAATTGTTGACTTACAGCCTGGAAATTATCGTGTCATTCAAGAATTTCATTTCGTCATAGTACCGAAAGCCATCTTTCTTGTCCTTGATTATTGGTGCTTCTGAACCACTAGATATGCACTCGGTCATTTTATGTCTGGCTTTCTTGTAAGAATCACGAAGGTTTCTCCAACGCTTTCTAATTATTTCTACTTGGAATTTATCTGAAAGTTTATAAATAAATATGGCAAATATGCAGTATAACGCCCCTACCATCCACTTTTCATTTTATTGTTTTTTTTTTATTTTTGTTTTATGATGTCAGTAAGTAGGAAAGGCAGAGAATAGTTCATACATGCTTTTCTGCTTTAATCAAAAGCATAAACTTTGTTATAAAACAGAGAATAGTTTATACATGCTTTTCTCTTAACCAAAGCATAAACTCTGTTATAAAGCAGAATAGTTCATGTATGCTTTTCTCTGTTTTAATCATATACACTATCTTATAAAACTTAATAATTACCTTTTTATACAGATTAAAATTTAGATCTAATTGTACATATGATTACAACGTTCTCATTATACAGGAACTATTCTTTGTTTTATAACAGAGCTTGTTTTTTATTAAAGCAGAGAAAAGCATGTATGAAGAATTCTCTGCTTTATAGCAGTTTATGCTTTTGATTAAAGCAGAGAAAAGCATGTATGAACTATTTTTTGCTACTTACTACTTTATTACTTACCAACATCATAAAACAAAAATAAAACAAGAAAACGAAAAAAGTGAGCAACAATTTTTGTTTTCAGAAATCAATTCTACGCATAAAAATATACAAATTTATAAAGTTAAAAAAAATCCAAGATGAGTACGTTATACTGCATATTTACCATAAATATTTCATAAAAGATTTTTCCTAGAAAAAGGGATTTAAGTTACACACCTATATTTTAAATATTAAAATAAATATTACCGCCTATTTCCTTCTTAATTTCAAGCCATGCTTCTTTGATAATTATTGAACTTTTCTTTTTCATTGTGATGGTAGGATTCCATACACAAGGTCTTTTCTTAACAGCATTTATTAGTAGTTCATCGTATTCAGCCCAAACTTTATCCTCCTTGTTTCGTTTTTTTTTCTTTCCACCAGACGAGCAAAATGTATTATTGTCGCAATAATGCACAACAACATCTACATCATCCACTTTCCCCAAGTACACTACTTCCTCTTTAATCTCATCTACCATACTTGTAACCATCATCTTATAGAATGCGCAACGCTACGCACGCTGATTGAAAGCAGTGCGGCTTCAAAAATTTATTCCCTAGATTTCGGCTTAAAAAACCACCAGAATAGAACTTTAATTCACCAGATTTTTTTAAATATATATAAATTCGAATAAAAAAAATTTTAATGATTTTTAATGTTTTAATAAACATATTTAAACATAAATATAAACAAAATTAACATAATATATTTAAACACTCATGAAAATATGAAAACACAGAGAAAAAGAGAGAGAGAGAGAGAGAGAGAGAGAGAGAGAGAGAAGGAAAAACTTATTTTGTTATTAGTTTTAGCGTATTGTAAATTGTTACTAATGGCAAATTCGATTGAATGTGCTAGTGCGTAGTGAGTGTACACTAAACTTGTTTATAATTCGTTCTTATACTTAAAAATCATCTTAAGTACATCTTTAAATACATCTCAGCTAGCAAAATTATCTATACAACATCCGTACAAATTGTTTTATTAGCTAAGAAGTTTTTGGAGATGTATTTAAGACGACCTTAAGAATAAGAAAGATCTGTGAACAAGCCTTATGTAGGATTTACACCGCGTCCGATGTCTGACGTACGATATCCAATAGGAGAACAGCTTTCTAATAGAGAATTCAATTCTCAATTGGAAAACTGTTCTTCTATTGGATATTGGACGTTGTACGTCGGATATCGGACGTGGTGTAAATCCTGCATTAGTGTGTACTTAGTGCGCACTGATGTATTTAATCGAATTCGCCATATGATAGCTGCGTCCCGGAATTCACTGTCAGTACTGAAAATCTATAGTTCATGTTACATATACTATAAACGCTGCGTTCCAAAATTCACTGCCAGTACTGAAATTCTATAGTTTATGTCACGAATACTATAGAATTTCAGCACTGGCAGTGAATTTCGGAACACAACCATTTTTACTACCAAATAAAGAAAGTTATTCACCAAATCACCAAAAGTTTAAAAATCCCCAAAATGATGAAAAATCACCAACAACGGCAACCCTGATTGAAAGTTTGCTTGGTGCGGAAGAAGGACAATACAAATCCGCGGCCAATCATTGGATGCTTTCCAATTGCTTAACACACTTGACACACACGTACACAAACCAGTTTATTGGTCACATATTATCTAAAATATCTTGTAAGATAATATACAACCAATAAGCTGGTTTTGTGTTAGCCTTAAAGGCCAAATCACACTAACGATAGATGATTGACGATTGAAGATTGGAACTTGACCAATTGGAGCAAAACAAGCCAAGGCTGAAGCTTATTGACTCGTTAAAATCTAACCTTCAATTGTTAATCGTCAATCGCCAATCGCTAGTGTGATTGGCCTTTAGACATACTCTCAGAAGATCGATTGTTACAGCAGAATTCCGATACTTTTCCTATTTCTTGTCATTATATATTGGCCGATAATGTTACTAAGGAAACTATCGTAATAAATAATGGCTCCTGGGTAATTATTCAGTTTAGCTGCCTCACCTCCGATTTCGATGAATGTAGGCTCATTCGAAAGGTATTTGCACGAGTAACAACTTTTTCCTTTAAGAAAATCGGAGCTCTGCCCCACGAAGCGAGATATTAATCGATAAAGTTGAGGACGCGTTAGGTTAGAAAATCTGTCATACCATCTATCTCTAGCTATGTAACTGGGGGGCTTCGCCCCCCAGACCCCCCTATCACGGGGATGGGGGCTATAGTCTCTTGTGCTTAAGCTAAAGAGTGAATTTCTCACAAAAGACTACAGCCCCCACTCTCGTGATAGGGGGGTCTGGGGGGCGAAGCCCCCCAGTTACATAGCTAGAGATAGATGGTGACAGATTTTCTAACCTAACACGTCCTCAACTTTATCTATTAATATCTCGCTTCGCAGTAGAGAGATATTAATCGCGACGATTTTATCAGAGGAAAAAATTTGGCATGCACAAACGCGTCGATTGAGCTCTCTTTTATTAAAATCGGAGGTGAGGTAGCTCTTCTGAACAATTACCCTAACGCGTCTTCAACTTTATCGATTAATATCTCGCTTCGCGGGGCAGAGCCCCAATTTTCTTAAAGGAAAAAGTTGTTACTCGTGCAAATACCTTTCGAATGAGCCTACATTCATCGAAATCGGAGGTGAGGCAGCTAAACTGAATAATTACCGGCTCCTGCACACAGGACGCGGTAATGCTTGCCGCGCGGCAAGCATTACCGCGTCCTGTGTGCAGGAGCCATAAGACAAGTCCTACTTAGGATCTGTCACTAATACATTTCGTACATATTATCTAATAATCGGCATTTTTTCCAAATTTAAAATCACTGTCGTCATTGTAATTAGTTGAAAGTAAAAGTCTAAATGTATCATGAATTTGCATATGTAGAAAAATGAAATATATATTTCCTCTCCCTCGGGTTGTTTATATTTTATAAAAATTTATTTTAAAAATAAATATATTTTATAAAAAAGTTATTATATGTACATTATATATACAGTATTAAAGAACGTTTTCTATAAAATTTCAATAAAAAGCCTAATTGGTGACTTTTCTTCCATAGACATAAGAAATAGATGCAACATATCATATATACTTCTTTAGGAAATAAATTGGATTTGGCAGAACGGAAAAGGAGACAAAACATCAGTGATCCTCTGTTCTTTGTTGTGTGTGCATTAATGTCAGTAATAGCTGGCAAGTGACAATTTAAATGTAATTTAAATGTATGATAAGATGTAGCGCCTAATTATGTAAATGTTATTCTATATTTTCTTTAAAACCTTCATTTAAATAAAAATTTATGTAATTTCATTAATCTGAAGTTAGACTTTTGTTCTTATGTGATGAAATAGGGCACAGTCCAGTAACCGCTACAAATGCTGCGCAGTGTTTCTCTTGTTTTATTTCTCGGATTCGAAAAAAGAAAGTAAAAACGTTACAAAGCATTTGTAGTGCTTACTGAGCCGTACCCATAATATAAAAATTAAATTAAGTATTATAAGGCTCTTGGATACATAATCGAAATATCAAATTATAAGGCAGTAAGAACCAACACAAGAAGAACAATGAAGAAAGTCGAAACTAAGGCTGCTGCTGCGACACGATTTTCGGGTACACGTTTAAATGTTTTTTCGTTTAAACATATTATATGGAACTCTAATTGAATACCGTAAAACATCCGTTGTGTACAATGATATGCATGAATATACATACATACATACATACATACATATAGGCTGTGTTCGCTTTGGGCGCTTACGCACTTACGCTTACTTTAAGCGTCATTCTATCTTTATCGCTCATTATATGCGGGAAGAAGATAGAATGACGCTTACAGCGTATAAGCGCCCAAAGCGAATGTAGCCATATAGTACATAACTATATACGTGCCGAAGTATTTTGCGTAACTGGTTACTTTTTGTGTTGCCTCTTACTGGTTTATAATTTAATATTTTAATGAAATAATTTATTTATGCTACACGTTCTTAAATGAGGATTTATGTAGTTTCTGTCATTTTTGTCAAAAAACATTTATGTCTTACCTACACAGATAAAAACAGAAGTCTCCCTATATTTTGCCTCTCACTTCGTTCTGCCAAGAATATTCATGTAGCTGAATCTATTTTATGATTCCAAAATATTTATTCTTTTTCTTCTTCGCTCCAATCTTCTAGATCCGTGGAAGAATCTTTCAAGATATTGATCGAATCGTCATTATCCGACTCACTGTCACTCCATGTATGTTTGGATACGTCTTTCGTCGATTTTAGTTCTCCTACACTCAGTATATAATTCAACGTATATTGGTTAAAATCGCATCTGCAAGAATAATATTCCAAATCAATTCAATGTTTAATATTAATATATAATAGATAATTCCAAATATACAGTTAAACCGACATTTTACTCAAGTCGTCGTATTTTTTCTGCATATTCTTCTGCAACATTAACAACACTGGCATCTGAAGCGCAGTATTAATCTGTGATCCACGTTTTGTCAAGATTACTTCTACCCAGA
Source organism: Odontomachus brunneus (assembly GCF_010583005.1). Classification (NCBI taxonomy): domain Eukaryota; kingdom Metazoa; phylum Arthropoda; class Insecta; order Hymenoptera; family Formicidae; genus Odontomachus; species Odontomachus brunneus. Next base: position 774,588 of record NW_022639466.1, on the reverse strand, counting down.
GAAGATAAAAATGTATATGTCTAGTTGATTCCAGTTCGGATGCTATAAATTTCAATAACTTCTCTATGTAAACATCTGGTATACTCGCTGTCGTTAATCCAACTGTAATAGTAAAACGGTGAAACCAATATCTATCGTGTATGAAATTATTGATGAAATCAATAGCGCGTTTCAGAGATATTTATGTATGGACTTACTACTTTTGTATGGAACAGCCTCTAAAACTTGTTGTGTTAATAACTGCTCGTTTAACTTCAACGCCATCATCAATGCTAAAAGAAAAATATCGTTGGTTACGCTCGTCACTAATCGCATATATAATAATAACAATAATTATTATTAATGTTAAGCTAATCTAATATAAAATTATACCTTTGGCGTAGTCTTGTTTTTCAAGCGTTTCCTTTACCGTGTCTGGTGTAACTCCAAGTTCTAACTCGAAGGGATCGAACATCAATCCAATATCTAAAGAGTATATCAATAAACCCTCTGTTGTCACTGCAGCCCACGCTTGCCCTATTTTACAAAATTTATATTTTATAATTAAACTGATAAGCGTACTTTTATAAAACATAATATAACATAATATAACATAATATAACATAATATAAAGACTACAATAGAAGATGAAATATATTTACAAAATCACAAAATTAATACTTAATTATCACGTTATACATTCTTACCTGTAGGCGAGAATTGTAATCTAAGTACTCTCACTTCGGGTTTAACTTTCCTGCTTGCCATATCACCGGCTCTAACACCTGGCAAGTGTAATGATATATTCCCGCCTTCGCGATGCTCGACTAGGGCCATGTTCCCAAATTCAGTCATGTATCTTCTGTTTATAACATCCTATTTTAAAAAAGAAACAGTACATGAAATTAAAAACTGAAAATAAGAACCGACTTATATTTTTGTGCGACATTAATACTTGCCTCTACACCATCCAAAGATCTGTTCTGAGTGATCTCATATTTTTTCAACAATGTACACACTTCAACATTATAAATGCATACATTTTTCGAGCGGCCACCGGCTAATATGCATGTACCATCAGCCGAGTAACATAAAGTAGTAAAAGCTCTGAAAAATATAAATAGAATAAAATATAAAGCTAAGATCTAACAACATATTCGTTAAAGTATATGTGCATTCAATATACAATATTCCTCATACTCTAACATGTTTTTATTACTTACTTCCCCTGCAAATTTTTTTTTGCTGTAATGAGATCGGTCTTGGATCTACCAGCGCCTAAATCGTTCCTGCCCTCGATATAGCCCGTCTGTCTCGCAGTTTTACAATTGAAAAATAAAATTTGTCCGTCCAACGTGGCGACTGCGACTTCTTCCCCGTTTGGTTTATAAGTTACGCATAACGCGTCAGCCGTTAATATCATAGTTTCATGTGTGGAACCATGCTCAATGGCATTCCATATTTTCAACGTTTTATCCCAGGATACAGATGCTAATTCTGTGCTGGTAATATTGGGGTTAAATGCCAAACTCGCAACGGGTCCCGTATGACCGCTCAATATCTGAAATTTACAGCAGATTTTACCGAAAAAACCGTCTAGTGTAATATTAAATTTGACATGTGCAGATTACTAATATTATACACACCTCTAAGAGAGTTCCAAGTTTCATGCTCCACAAGAACACCTCAAAGAAATCTTGGTCACCCGCCGCGAGAAACTCGTCACTCGCATCGATCGCCATACAAGTAAATTGCGCTGGTCGTGGCGAAGTGAGAGTACGAAAATTTCTGTACCTCACTAGATCATATGCGCGAATAGTTCCGTCCAGCGAAGCAGACGCGATGAATTTACGATTATGACTGAATAGCACATCCGAAATAGCCGAGGTGTGTTCGTGGAATGTGAGCGTACAAAATCCAGACACTGTATTCCATAATTTCATTTTACCATCATCGCCACCAGTCACGATGTACTGGCCGTCCGGACTATATGCTAGACAATTCATATTAGTTCGGTGTCCCTGTTGTTTCATGGCATACGTCTCGCTCTGCCATTCCCAAACTAATAATTGTCCAGCATGAGAGCATCCTATAGCTATCCAATCACCAGTAGAATTTAGAGCGATTGACGAAATACGCTGTCGAGAAATACTATAAGACAAAACCAATGGTTACATGTAACTCATTAGTGTAAATTGAGTGTAAACAATATAAATAAAATCTATTAGAATGAAGCATGTAACTGAAATCACTTTGTTTTAGAAATGACGATAGTTACATTAAAAAATACAATAAATCGGGGTGTTTTAAATGTTTAACATGGTTGAATTTGTTTTAATATCATCTATAACATTTTTTACAGAATAAAAATTGATTCACTTTTAAAAAATTGAAAATGATTTTGAAATTTGGAAAACTACAAGCAGCAAAAAAATTTTAATAATACATTGCATAGCCCCCTTTAAATTAAGCAATATTTATTTAGATCAACTTTCGCTAAAATCAATATTTATAGTATTATCAAAATAATTCCAGTGTGTATATGCTTCATCCTGTACAAATTGTACATATGCATATACATACATATATAAATACATACATATACATACACACATATATGTACATATGATAAAACAATATAATTCTATATAAAGATAACATTATATCATCGATTATATTTTTTCTTTAAGAATTAGATATTACCCCATACCTCAATGAATGAATCATATTGACGTCAGGCATTTCGTATAAATAAAAGGAACCAATATTGAATCCAACAACCAATATATGTGTATCTCGATGATAAGCAGCTGCAGTAAGTCTTACATCCTTGTCGTACTTTCGAGGCTCATCTGCTAAGTAATGACGCGCCAACTTCTTGTAAGCTAGCCTTTTGATTTCGTTAGCAGCATCAAGAACACTTTTTTCTGCAGCATCTTCTTCTATACCCTCTTCTTCTTTTACATCATTATCTCGTAGCAAATCCTCTATAAAATATACGCTCTTATAAGTAAAATAATTACTTATGCTCTCTCTAATTATCTTTATATAATTATTTAAGAACTCGTAAGTTAGACTGCAGAAACTTCTAAAGTAAAAATTATATAAAACAAAAAAATTTCTCACACCTGATTCTAACAAATTACCATCTGAAGTATGAGCTTTTGGCTTCTCTATAGCTTTACTTATATCAATATCATCTTCACTGTCACTATCCATAGGTCTTCTCTTTTTTAAAGGTGGATTCCATTGAACTAAATCGTCTGGATCAATTGTACATTCCCAGATACAAGTCCGGCCATTTCTATAAAACAAGTTTGTACACATTTATAGAACGTGATGTATAATATTTAAAGTAACGATTGATATATTATCGCATTTTGAAATATAATGGAAATACTTTAAAATTTTTCACTTACCTGCTAATAGTATATAGATCATAATTCTTATTCTCAAAGAAACATCCTACGATTACATCAGAGTGGCAGCCCAATGTAATTACCCTAAAATTCGCCCACTTTTGTAAACTATACACTCTTACAGTAGTATCTTTGGAACCAACTGCTAATAGTTTTGAATCAAAAGACCAACTGAGGCATGTTGTTTCAGCAGTAGGTCCATGAAATGCATGTATCATAACAAATGGATTATAATTCCCACTTTGTAAGCAAGGTGCATTAAAGACAACAACTATAACATGAAGATATAAGTTATTTTAGATAATAATTGCAAATATTATAATTTTATACATAGTTAATGCTATACAGGATAAATCCTGATACTATTTACAAGTTTATAAAGTTACCACAAGTTTATAACACATACCACCACCTCCTTTAGAAACTGCAAAATATTTTCCATCTGGGGAAAATTTAACACACTTTGGACGTCCTTTAAATCTGTACTTGTGTAAAATAACTTTAGTTATCAGACTTATTATGTGAGCTTCACCATCTGTACAGATATATTACAAATATATATTTTTTCTTTGATATTACACAAATGTGTTTAGAAATATGTAAATAAAACAAACCTGTATTAATTGCAACCAACATGCTACCATTTGGAGATATATCAATAGTAACATAATTATATCTGCTTTCCACAGGAAGTGTTCTAGACTTATTACTAAAAAAATTTTTTTTAAATATATAATATTTTATAATAAATATTATATATAGAAATATATAGAAAATATTATATATATTAGAAATAGAGAAATAGACTCTCTAGTTATTAATTAATTAATGTAACATATAGAGCTCTCTTGGCAAAATTTGTAGTACAAAAAAAAGATAATTCCTTGTGTAAATATAAGTAAAAAATATCAAAAATATAGGATAAATCTTTTTCATACAAAAGCTTCATTCTCAAGAAAACAGATTCTGAACATCTATCTGATATGTACTTAACTCCATTATTATATTTAACACATTCCATTTAACTCCATTATTATATTGTACCACAAATTTTCCTGCACTTATAATAACCTATAATATAAAATTAAAGTTGTAATTTACATAAACATTAATACATTTTGTTGTACTTACTTCTTTAAGTCATAAATTGTGATTCTATTACCTACAGGACTAATAACTGATGACCCATCTGGAGAAAACAATAGATCTCCTTTACGATAAACTGTGCCAAGTAAATTACTGAACTAAAATAAAAATTGAATAAAAATTATTACTGTGACAAGCAAAAATATCAGAAAATTTTTGCAACATGATCTTTCAAATATGCTAAATATTAAAGCCATTACATTTTGGACACTGTTCCTTCAAAAGTAACATTGCACATTATCTGAATAGCGCTATGATGAATAATATAAATATATAATTTTGTCTTTAAATCTGGCTTTAACGTTTACTATATATAAAAACTATATTGTAAAAATTCTCTATTTTGTTTCTCAAACATATGTTCACACACTTCCTAATAATGTAAAATTCATTTATATTCTTACTTAAAAATATATATATTTTTTAAATTATATTCTTCCTATCATTTTTATATTTATATTCTTCATATTATTTTAACTTTTGTATTTATATCCACTTCACGTGACGTTCATATAATGCTACCGAGAACAATGTGTACTAAACGAGTATACAAATTTTTATATTAATATTTTTACTTTTATTTTTAATATTCTTACTTTTATTTTTATATTTATATTGCTTATATTATATGTATCTTAATTTTTGTATTTTATCCATTTTAAGCACGTGATGTTCATGTAATGCTACGGAACACAATTTGCTTAACAAGAATATAAGGTTATAATAACCTTAAATTGAAAACATTAAATTCACAAAACGTTACTTTCGGAATTTAGCAGAAAAAAGAAATATATAGTTTTAAAAACAATAGTATTTACCTTGTATGAGAATTTCATCTTTCTTCAAATAATGTGAAATAAATATTTCCCGTGAAGCACGTTTCACACTAAACACCTAAGAGTAGAATAATGGCTCCTGCCCACAGGACGCGGCAATGTTTGTCGCGCGGCGGAAGTTTGCGTGACAGCCAATCAATATGCTGCTTTCCATAACCTTCTAGGGTGCGTTCAGATTCTTCATCCGGGTGCACTCTATTACTAGAAACACTATAGTATATGTCACATATACTGTAGCATTTCTGGTAATAGAATACACCCGGGTGGGGAATCTGAACGCAGCCCTAGCTCTTACGGAAAAACAACATATTGATTGGCTGTTACGCGAACTTCCGCCGCGTGGCAAGCGTTGCCGCGTCCTGGGCTGCGTTCAGATTCCCCACCCGGGTGTATTCTATTACTAGAAGTGCTATAGTATATGTCACATATACTGTAGCATTTCTGGTAATAGAATACACCCGGATGAGGAATCTGAACGCACCCCTGTGTGTAGGATCCATCACGGAAAAACAACATATTGGGCTGCGTTCCGAAATGCACTGCCAGTACTAAAAATCTATAGTTCATATTACGTATATTATAGAATTTCAGTACTGACAGTGAATTTCGGAACGTAGCCTTGATTGGCTGTTGCACAAACTTTCGCCGCGCGGCAAGTGGGCCGCGTCCTGTGGGTAGGGCCATAAGACCACAGATCCAATGACGTATATAACAGGCCAAGCATTCCTATACTTCTGCTGTAGCAGCGAGTGAAGCCGGAAGTTGGCAGTTTAAAACAGAGTGAGAAAGTTGCCATTAGTGTTTTCTCATTCTATCGTATAGAAAGAATATGGCCGCTGTCAAGTGCTATATATATAATTTAGTGCAGAATTAAAAGAATGAAACCGTATATTTCACTTATCTCGACATAAAATTGATATTTATAATATTTTATGCTGTATATAAATAATCACAGCAATTGCTTTTATCCTTTTCTCATTCTACTGTCACATGAAAAAGGTTAGGTTGCTATGACGGGATACAGTTCTTGGATAAGGTTTAGTGCTATAAATAGTTCTGTTTAGTACTGTAAGTGCAGAGCGACGAATGGATCAATCACATTGTTTTATTTAACGTTTTAAAGTATTTGCAGTGTTAAAAGAACCCTTCTTCTTAACAGTCAATATAGAGTGAGAAAGCACTAGAGGCACATCAACTTTCTCACTCTGTTTTAAACTGCCAACTTCTGGCTTTACTTTGTGGACAGAATGCTTGAGGTTTGTTCTTTTCAGCTATCTGTTGCACTGGTGCAATAAGTTAGAATGAGACAAATATATTTTATTTCACTTTAGCTTATTGCACCAGTGTAGCAATGCAGCTGAAAAGAATAGACCATTGGTCTATGTACATGTCATTGATATACGGTACTGCTAGGCGGTTGACTGCTAAGGAGTGTTTAAAACGAGGAGATTAGTACAGAGTAATTTAGCGACACAAAGGTCCTAAATCTACTTATTAGTTATTTTTATAGATTTACAGTTCGTGGAATTTTGCCTATTTATCATAGTTGAGAAAATGTTTCTTTTTTTCGTATGATGTAATATTGAGATACTATTAAAAATATTTAACACACATGATTAAATATTTTTTAACCCAAAAACTGTTGTAACACTTAGACAATATCATTTTTCCTTATATAAATGAGATAATTTTGTTATTTACTAATATCAATATTGTAAAAGCTAATATTACTATTGATCAATGACATATTGTTTGGAGAAAAGTAGTTTCTTTTTGCTGACATACTAAATATATATTTCATATAAAGTTATTATAAAGCAAGGTATAAGTTTGGTTAAATATTCTCTTCTTATGGATATTATTTCTACTTAATACGAATCATACTTGACTTTAAGCGCTATTTTTCGCACATGATCAGAAAAAACTTTTGGTAATTGAATACTATAATAAAATAGTATAAAAAACAGATAAGATAGAATAATATATAATAATGTATAAGATAATTAAAATAATACTTTCAATGAATAATGCAATTAAAATGCATAGTCATGTTCGAACGGTATAAAAAGATATTTTTCTGGTCAAATACTTTTCACTTCTTTTTGCTTTTGCCTAATGTCAACGTGTGGTGTTGGGGTTGCTGCGCAAATTGCGCTTTTCGTCTACTAAATTCCAATATATCGTCCTCAAGTTTTTTACGACTTTCCTCTAGTTTCTTCTTTTCTTCTGTATGATCCTTCTTCAGTTTGTCAAATTTACTATGCAGCTAAAAATCAACAAATATCGTTAATGTTCTAATTCAATAATGGACATAGTGATTTTGTTGATATAAATTCAAAGTATCGTTACTTCTTTCTCCGCTTCTTTTAACTCAGCTTCTTTTTCTTTCACACGGGCGACAAACATCTGTCGCATTTCATCTTCTTTTTGCTGCAATTCTTGTAAGTGAATTGATCTCTTTGCTTCGCATGTTTGTTGGAAGCTTACTGGTTTGTTGTCGCTATCAACATCACTAAAGCCCATCTGGAAATTTATAATGTATATAATATTAAGTGTACAATACACACATATATTTTGTGAATTTTCCCATGAACAGTAAAACGTACTTGCTCTAATCTTTTTTTTCGGTAAAGTTCGTAATGGCGGCAGTGCGTTTTCTCGCGCATATCTTCCATGTTCGTGCTTATTAGCATTTCACGTAATTTCACAAAGTCGCAATGGGATTCGTTTTCGACTGTAGCAATAATACAATATATAAATTTCTATTCATCAACACTATGGAATTAGATTTATCGTCGTACCTTGAACTGTACCCCACGGATATTGACGGGAGCGCATCATTTTGTTGCCTACGCGAACAAAATCGGTACTACCGACAACAGCAAATGGCACATGAATGTTCATAGTATTATTTACCTCCGATACACTTTCATCATCAATCGGAAACTGATAAATGTGTATCCCGTTGTTTTGCAACTCAGATATGATTTTGGTCTAAAATGTAAAGATTTACCGTTACAAGATGCGTTTACATATCGTAAATAACGGCTGCGCCGAGATAATGGAAATACTATCAAATTTTCATATTACACACACACACACACATACATGTTAATATAATATAAATATATAATTTTCATAAAGTTAAATATACATACTTTAAACTTTTGTAATTCAGTCTTTGATATTGTATCAGCCTTAGCAATAATTGGAATGATATTAACTTTGGTATCCAGTTTCTTCATACATACTAAATCAATAGATTTTAAGCTGAAAGTATTAGGAATACAATTAGAGAAACTTGTATAATTCACATATAATCAGTGTATAATTTGTAAAATTAAGATATATATGCTCACCCATGACCAGTGGGACATATAAAATAAAGACAAACATGTATACGACTATCGTGATAAGTCGATAGTGAACGTTTGATCTTTAATTCTTCCTGCAAGTATGCTTCAAACTGTGCATCTATATAATCGACAACAGCCTTAAAGCTATCCTCTTTGTTGATTTGATCACCATAACCAACTGTGTCGACAATAGTTAACTTCAATCTAACATTACTTTCTTGCAACTCATAAGTATGTGATTTGAGTTTTACAGATGGCAAATTATGAGGACTGGGACTAGATTCAAAGCTCGTGTTAAAGAGAGAATCCATGAGTGTGGATTTTCCAAGTCCTGTTTCACCTATTGGAATAAATCAAGATTAACTATGAACTTTGGAGTATTAGCTTAGAATGTATTACCCATATTTTGAAAATAATAAAAAAAAAATTGTGAAAAGATTACAGATTAATCTGTATTACATCTAAAAGTGACACAAACAATTTGATGATAGCTGCAATGATTCAACGGAGAAAGTCACTTTGCAACTATTGTAATTTATGAATCTGATTAATATATGTTTCTAATCTTGGCTGAAAAATATACACCAATTAGATTTACAAATTTTACAATAGTTGTAATACAGTCTTTTTTGCTGAACCAATGATTTTATCCAATGATTTAAGACAAGGATCAGAAGTTACTCCACTTTTAAATATAAGCTTATAATAAATAAGATATCATATATAGATAAATGATATATTAATGACATCTTATTCATGTTAGAGATATCATTAATGCTTTATTAATGTCACTTGATATTATTTTGCTCCTTGGGATTATATTTACCTATATTGTTATAGAAATATGTAATATTATCTTTAATAAAGCAAAAATAATGACAAAAATAAAAATGTGTGTGTGTGTGTGTATATATATACATCTTGAGTATTCAAAATATTTGTAAATTTTATTGTGATCCAGAATTAATTCTTTTTTTAATTAATAACAGTTTGCTAAAATTAAAGTCATGAATATATGACCATACTTACATGGCTTCAAAAAAATATATGTATATAATATATATATTTTCTTAATATTTAATATTTATAGTATATTTTCTTCAAGATATATTTATGTCCAAAACTTCTTTGTTTATTATAAAAGACAGAAATAACATAAAATAAACAATAATAATGTGTTTCTAATTTTCAGTGATTTCTTGCAAAGGTTATATAGGTGATACATTCTTAAAAGATGTAGATAAAAGATTTAACATTTATCGTACCAATGCAGAGAATGTTAAATAAGAATCCATTTTGCACGGACTTATTCACCAATTGACTGGGTAGACTATCAAATCCAACATGACCAGCTAACTTTAGAGTACGTAACATACACTCCATCTGATAACAGAAATGAGTAATTGTCATTATGATTCTAATAATGTAACAAGTTACAGTTGTGTACATAAATGGATGGAAGGAATGCAGGTATGAATGCTTAATATGAACACACAGTCACAAAGACCCAAGGGAGAGCCAACACCCTTGATTTTATGACAAATAATTTTGTACAGTTGGATGTACTATTTTAGTCAGACTTGTGCTCGAATAAAGTGATATATTAAGAAAAGGGGCGAGAGAAAATTAGAGTAGTTAATTAAAACAGACATATTAATTATCTTATGACGTTGAAGCAGTGTTTCAACGATTCGCAAAAGCGTGAATGCACTGAATGAAAATGAACTTTCTAGCGATTTGTGCGGGTATATAGATAATTAGAGAGAGAGGGGGGAAGGGAAGGAGAAAAAGAGAGAGGGGAGGGGGAGGAGAGAGAGACGCCTGCGATGACGGCAGGATAGGTAAATCTTCTTGGTCCACAATGAAATAGTAAAAACTACTGTTACCACATTACTGTCTATAGCGTTAACAAAACGACTAATTGGCGTGCAAACGTAGAAATTCACGCGATACCTTTGCACGGTCAATATCCTCAGTCGCCATTCTTACTGCGAATACTGTGAACGCGACGAGACGTATACAGAGACTTTTGACTTGACTTGACGACGACGATGATGTGTGTAACCTAGACGATGTCGACGATGATGATAACGATGACGATGACGACGACAATGACGACGACGACGACACGCCTGCGTACTATCGCGCGCGCTCAGCGCCGTCGCGTCGACGTCCGACGACGAGATTCGGCAGCGCCACGGCGTGTTCGGCGGGTGCGCACGCGGGTGCTGAGCACAGCGGTCTAGGAACATTCGAGCCGGCGTGGCTGGCAGGCCTCTCACAACAGTGCCCGCTTTCTAACATGGCAGATCAACTTGTGTTGTATTATCATGTGACAGCGAAACGCTCCCGCTGATAGGACAGTACCTCGTGCGAAGTGATCGTAGACTCGTTTCCTCGCGGGTGTGGACGCGCGCGGCGCGTCTCGCGTTAAACGTCGCGATGGCGGACCTCAAGAGCCCGCCTTTCAGTGACATTAAGCGGCCCGAGGAAGTGGTGGCGATGGCGATGAACGACAGCCTCAAGTTCGCCGTGCTGATCGGCCTGATCGAGGTGGGACAGGTGTCCAATCGGGAGGTCGTCAACACCGTGCTACACCTGGTGAGTAGTATGCGGGAGCACGCACATATCGATATCGGCAGGTTGGCGCGAGGAGCGGAGCGTCCGCGAAGCGCGCCCGGCGTCGACGAGGACCTCGGCGTCGCGGCTTCGCCGCCTCAGCGCAGTTCCCGCCGCTCCCTCTCGCGTCCCGATACCCCCGTCGCCTGGTCCCCGCTGCTGCGAACTGTCAAACTCGCGGCTGACTGGGCGCGCGAGAATCAAGCAGCTTCTGCTGGAGTTGACGGCGATAGAGAGCCGTTGTGGGAGTTCGCTCCTCCGCGAGGATCGCTTTCCCTTGTCGGCAACCTACGATTGATCGCGCTTGTCTCTCTCGCTCTCCTCTCTCGCTTTCCTCTTTCTCTCTCTCTCTCTTTCTCTCTCTCTCTCTCTCTTGCTCTCTCTCCCCTTTTCTCTTCCTTCCTCGCTCTTTCTCTCGACCGCGAAACCGTGGCTTCGTTACGTTGCTCCTTCGACTGCACTGGTGTTTTTTCCTCGTTTTCCTGCTTTTTCTTGCTTCTCACTCGCGACACGTCAACACCACCAGCTGGATCTCGCAGTCTCGTTAACTTACCATTCATGGTAAATCGCCGCTGTTGGACACTTCGGACTCTCTTCGTATCCTTACACTCCGACTGTTATAATCTCTGTATCTGAATATGCATTTCGTGACGATCGTTCGTGTTTTGTATTTCAGACTTGCGTAATAATAATTTGCATTTGTCGTGAGGTGGTGTAGTGGGGAATACATTTACATGCGGAATAAGGTAACGAAACGGTGGACTTAACTAAGCTGCTTTCGATCAGGTCGACGTGTTATTCCTTTTTCCTCGGTAAAATATGTTACCTCACATGTAATCACATCGTGTACTGAGCTGCAAATTGGCATCGTCGTATGATTCTCTGTACATGATACATCGATCGTCGTAATGGACAAACAGACGTCGGAATCGGTCAACCGCGGTTAGCATTCAAGCACGGATGGACATTTCGCGGATCCGCAGCGTCCGCGGTGTCGTCGTTACGCAAGAGTAATTGTTGTATTTACAAATAGACGAATGAATCATATTGTGTTTGCGGAGATTGCAGGAATATGCGACTCTCGTCGTCGTCGTCGTCGTCGTCATCGTCATCGTTATTGTCGAAGTCGCCTCCGCGCGGCTGTCCCGCTATTTTTTTTTCTTTTAGAAAGAGGATGACGTGTATCTGTCGTCCGTAATGTCGAGGACGAACTGCAATCCCGCGCGCTTTGCTCGCGTCATATAAAATCGCAGCATAAACGGTTTCCCGTTTGTCTCGTTCGTAGCCAGCCGAGCGACGTGAATCTCACCTGCCACGTAGAACGAAACGCTTATCAGTGGCGATTAACGATCGTCCTTCGCTCACGCTGATGACATTGGAACATTTTTAAAGACTGCGCGCGCACAACCGGCGCGGAGAGTTTATCGCGAAGAATTTTGATGATGAGCTTCTGGGCTGGAAAGATCGCGTACGTGCGAACATTCTCGCGATGCACTCGTCCGCAAATATCTTGCACGTGGTGCCGATTAGCGTTGATTGTCGGTACCCGAGGGTGGTTGGTGAATTGCGTTCGAAGCACCTCGCTATCATCGGTACTGGCGTTGTTCACACGCACGTTTCTTCGAACTTATAGACTCTCCTAACTTTAATACTTATATTTAACCCCGTTCCATATAACTCCGTTCTCTCTCTCTCTCTCTCTCTCTCTCTCTCTCTCTCTCTCTCTCTCCCTCTCTTTCTCTCTCTCGCTCGCTCACTCACTCTGGAGCGCTTGGTAGGACGTAGATCGTTCTCGTGAAGTGGATGTAACACCCTCCTCTTTGAAGAAGAGTGTGTACTTACTTAAAAATACTTGCAAGAAATCGATATCTTTTTTACGAAGTTTCACATCTTTCACAAAGATGTGATAACATCTAAAGAAATATCGAGTTTAGAAGTTTCGAGTTTTAGAACGTCGCGCGATCCCGATAATTCCCGAATAAATCGTAAAAGATTTAATTCACACGTAGAATAAAACTATACAATACGCTCCAAGTTAACAAAACTAGCTCCACATTCTTTTCATGAAAACTAAATGTGAAAATGACGCAAGAATAGCATTTTCCGACGTGCCTTAGCGCGTCTCTTGTTAGGTTAGTATATAGGGCAGACTTTAATGTTGCATCGCTGTTAAATATATTGAAAAAAGACTTTTTAATGCTATAAAACATATTCAAGCGATAAATTTATATTTTGTTTAGAAACAGTTCATAATATTTATATGTTATTATCCATATGTTATTATCCATATGTTATTTATTCATGAGAATAGTTTAAAAATCGCTTTTTAATTTTATTTATTTTTGTATTAATCTGCTATCTTTCTCTATCTCTCTATCTCTGGTTTATACCGAAAAAGTAGTAGTAACAATGTTAATAGCAAAAAGCTAATAACAAAAAATGTCTTTAGCAAAATTGTGTTCTCTAGAAAACAACTTACTGAATATTTCTAACAAAATATATTTTTAACAGTATAGAAAATACAAATATCACTGACAGTTAGAAAAATCATTTTACCACGATTAAACTGCTAAAATAGCAATATTATTAACAGAAGTAATATTCTCAAAAGTTAGTTTACAAAAGTTAGGGAATTTTAAATGATTAATAATATTTATTAGTATATATGTGCTATACACAAATTAATAATTTGGCAATTTTTATAGTACAATTAATCAAGTGAAAACAAAATAATTAATCAAGTGAAAACAAAACCTTTGGTTACATTAATAAAAAAAATGAATCCTTAAAAAAATATACGTTCCAAGAATATTTTATCCTTAGAATGGCGCCAAGTATAAACAAACTTCGATTAAGAATAAATTATCTTTAAAACAAAAGTAAGAAAAATTGAGACGCGAAAGCCATAGACGGAAAGGAAACTTAATTAATTGAATTAATCAGAATTTAGGATATATTAACCAGACTGTTTTTTAATGTATTAGTATGATTATTTTGCTTGAAATTTAATTGATTTGATGTTATGTTATATCTGGAAAACCTTTTATATCCTAATGGGATTTGAACTTAGGATTGCGAATTATCTATTTACGCACTACGTCACTTCACCAATTGATAGATCCGTTATATATTGTCTACCTATATTGTAATCAGAGCGTTGAATACTAGAATATGTGATTATAATAACTAGAAATTTTGTTTAATTCAACTGAATCTTGTTTAACCAAACCACATGTCACGTTAATCTAACTGAGGTTATTCTTTCTTTGTATATATGTGCAATGTATAAGTAAATATGTACTTGGTTCTTGCTTATGTGCGTTACGCTTCTATTGCTATTTGCGTGTTGTGCATTTCGAATTTGTTATGCCAGCACTTCATACCATACATGCTGTTGCCGGATAATGCGAAACAAGTGAGTTTCGAATATGAGTGGAGTGCACTTTCGAATATGTAATTCTTAATCCAAGAATAAATAACTTTAAAATTATGTGATTAAGTTTGTTATAACCGTATAATGATTTTAAAAACAAGAATGCCATCTTGAGGATAAAATGTATTCTGTGCAAACCTATTTATTATTGATGTAAGTGACAGATGAACATTTGTAATTGAGGAAAACGTTTTATGCTCAAATGAGGGCAAGCAGTGTTTATGAGTAAAAACGTATTTGATTCAGGGATTCATTTTTTGTGTGTAGTGTTACTAACATATATCTAGTTCAATTTTCTGCTAATAACGTTTACTGTCAACATCCTTTGATTCAAATCACCAAGTAATGGGTTGCAAAAATAATGTTTTAACAATATTGATAACATTGATGACAATAATATAATATTGATATAATATTGATGATGAATATTAACAATTTTAACAGTATTGATCACAAAGCTATCAGCATGTTACTAAAATAAGTAATTTTTGTCAATAATATTTGTTTTCCGTAAAATATTGAAAACAAATGTTATCAACATGTTATCATATTTTTTATAAAAAATAACAAAGTTAAAAATAAAATGTGATTAATTTATTCTGATTTAATTTGTTGGAAACAAATATTTTCAGCAATTTTAAATGGGATAATCTATAATTTGTCAGTAACACTGCTAGAAATATATGTTTTTAGCATTGTTACTTCTGGTGAAACTTATATTCTGGTGATCGTAATATTTTATGAATGAGACAGTTTTGCACTATGGAAATTACGTTTCACATGTGGTGAAATGTATAGGTAGATGTAATGTGTCCCATTAATGTCCCATTAATGTCATTTACAGATATTGGATATAATTATATACAAAAAGCTCTGCGAGTTTACTTAGATACGAGTTCTGATGAACTGACGAAAATATTGACAAATATATGGAATCTCGCAAAAACTATTATAATAAATTGAAAGATGACTGAGTGCAGAATCAATCCTGTTTTGGTTGGTTGCATAAATTATGCTCAGTTAAATATTTTTCATATTTGGGATGATTTTCCTTATATTATATTCTTTATATTAGGACCTTAACTTAGTTTCCGCCCGCAAATGTTAGATGGCAATGCAAACAGTTCTAGTAGTCATTACTAACGAAACAGGTAGTTTGTGATTAATTTCGACATTTCTCGATAACATTCAGTCAGCATACACAATTATTTTCCTAAACAACAATTTCTTTTGCTTTGTGAAAAATGGAACGCGATAAAGTGTTTTTTC
>NW_022639466.1:741253-758514 GCF_010583005.1 Odontomachus brunneus | reverse complement strand
CACGCTTCCGAAATGTTGAAGAAGTGCGAGAATGGGTGGACGAATGGATTGCTTCGAAACAAACATCGTTTTATCGAGATGGTATCGCCCAGTTGCCAGAAAGATGGCAAAAAGTTGTAGAAAGTGATGGAAAATACTTTCATTGAAATAATTTAAATAAATTTTTTACAATAAATGCTTTTTCTCAGTATTTTTTGGGCGGAAACTAAGTTAAGGTCCTAATATTATATAGTGTGTTTGAGAATTATTGACACATCGTTGCGTGTAGGTAGAACTTAAATTAATATTAAATTAAACACGAAATTATTCTACCATTTCAAAAACAATCATGTAAAATTATGAGTTATTGTTTAAAAAAAATTGATGAATGATCAGGCGCGATACGGTAGATGAGTTATGATGGCAAATGCTGCTGTCGTATGTTTATGCACAAGATTAAAAAAGTTCTGTACCATTTTGCAAATGACCATATAGATTTTTACTTATTAATTAAAAAAAGATTTATTATTTAAAGTTTATTATCATTCATAATCATGCACCAATCTTCTTTAATTAATATTTAAAAATCTACGTCATTTACAAAATGGTGCAGGACTTTTATTTGATGAGTTTGATTAGATTGATGAGTTTTTATCTGCATACAACAAATGTGCTAAAAATTGCTAGATGCCTTATTATATATAAATATTATTACAAACTTAAAACAAACTTTTACATTATAGGATATTAACAAAACGACATACCAATGGTTTTAAATACAATTTTTTTGTATTTACATTTTAGTTTGTGATAATTTTCAAAGACGAATTAAAGAAAGAATATCTACAATTCAATAAATTAAAATTGAAATAAATATAAACACACACAAAGTGTTTCATTTTAATCAATGCAGCTGAGTATCTCTGATATTAAAAAAAATATACAAAAGTATTTCAAACAAAAGAAGATAGTAATATTTATGTGATAAAAGCTTTGAAAAGCTCTGTTATGATCAACTCTAATTTTTTAAACATTATTATATAGTTTTTTAACAAATCAATTCTGGTCATTTTGTTTACAAAAGTACTAGGATGAAATCGTTGAAAAATGAATTCGTTTTGAGATATTTTATATTTTTATATCTTGAAATGTTTCAGTATAAAATATGAAACATTTCCTAAATTATGCCAGTATTCTTTTGTATACAGAATGACTAGAGGAATGAGTTTATGTTAAAAAATTCATAATTCTATTTAAAAAATTAGAGTTGACTCTGATAAGGTTCTTTAAAGTTCTAAAATTCTAAGATTATTCTAAGATCAAATAAATATTATCTTTTTTTTTTTTCTTGATATCCTACAACTTTTATTGAACACTTTTCTATATCTTTCTTAATTTCGAAAATATTCAGCTGTATCGATTAAAATAGAACTTTATATGTGTGTGTTATGTGTATATATAAATTAATATCTTATTGGTTTATTGTGAAGTATTGTTAGTTTTTATGTTTTGTCCTAATTTGTAAGATTAAAAAACGCTCACCTCTCGAATTGTGATTTCGTTCACTCGATATACACATATCGAGTTGTTGCTAACGTCACCTAAATCAGCATTGTTATTGAAAGCAGTTATCTGCTAAAAGCGTATTCGTAACTATTCAGATGTGAGAATTGCAAATGCATAGGTGTGTAGGGAGATAATAATACGCGAGGCTCTCGGAGAGATTAAGCGGCAAATTTACTATATTATATTCATACTATATTGTATATATATGACCTACTGACAATATGTCAGAATTATATGCGTTTACACGCACAGCATATGTGTTGCGTATGGTGTTTGTATATCCTCGCAAATATTTATATTATTTGCGATACCGGCTAAATATTACACACTATCGATTTCGGTACAATTCTCTCTCTCTCGCTTTCTTCCCTTTCTTCTTCGGTATTTTTATATATAAACAAAAACTGTTTTTTCACATTGATATTTGTCACTAGCTAACATCGCATTTTTATCGTGATTATTAATGGACTGTGCATAGGACCGACGTGGACGCCTTAGGAGCTAATATCGGTACGAATTCATTCGGCCCTGAATTAGTTAGCAGTGTCGACCCGCAGCCGAGGCGATATCGTTGCATAAGCTGCGGCATTTAATCTTACGGTTCCGCAGTTACTTGTGCGGTCGCGCGGAACGTAGACTACAACTGTATTAGATCGTTATATAATAAAACGTTGAATTGGGGAACTATAAAATGTACTTTAATTTAAATCACAAAGTTCTCAGGTATACAGGATTGACTGCTATTTTAAGAAATTACTGAAAGTAAACCATTCTCTCCCCTCTTCCCATTTTTTTGGTAACGTTTACACAAGTAGGATTGTATAATTGAAATTCGTCAGTTTTGTCTGTTATAAAAACCGGTTTACGAAAATAAACGTCTTACTGTAGATGAAAATGTACATCTTATTGACTGCTTTTTTACGAAAGAGAAAAAAGTTATACATAACATGAATTTCGTATTAAATGTATAAAAAATATCGTAAATATGTAAATATTAGTAGTAAATATGGGTAAATATGTAAATATGGGTGTATGTAAATATTAATAGTAAGTATGGGTCGCAAGCGAAAACACATATGAGTAAATATGGGTAACGAGTTGCAAGCGAAAACACATTAAAAATGGAAATTTTAAGAATTTTTTATATTCTTCTGACCCAAATTACGCTTCCGTCACTTCTCCATCATTAATTATCTAAGGTTCTCTTGATTTTCTGATATCTTTCTGCAAAATAACTGATAAATTTATACGATATACTGAGTGATTGAAGATACGAATTATTAGGACCATCACGTACCATAACAAATGAAGAAACTGTAGATGACGTTGACGACATTGCATATTTTGAGGAAAATTCAAATTCCTATATCCGGGTATATAAAAGTTGAACCCCTTGAATTAAAATGAGAAAACTTAGATATTGTTTATACTTGGCACCATTCTAAAGATATTCTTAGATCAACGCATATTTACATTTATTTAAGGATTTATTTTTTGTGTAATAGATTTGCGGATATATAAACTTGTGAAACAGTTTACACTGAAACTTGAAACAAGTGACACTTATTTAAATGCAGCATATATTTTTCTGTATATATAGGCGCCATATCACGTAGTAAAAAGCGGAGAAATATATGGCAAGGATGGTTTGATGAATGTTTGTTTAAATAATTTTTCCTACTTAAAAAGCGATCTCCATCTAGCTATTGACTCTCATAGATCTTACACCCTTGTTTTTTATTAGGAAATTTCTCTGGGAAATCTATCACTTTTCGCACGAAAAGCGATTCTTTCGCGTCCGGTTTACTTGCGTTCTAATGCCATGATCGTTTTGCAGGAAGCAATGTTCACGTCCTATAAAAATGTTTTTCATAGTTATCGCCTTCATGATTATTATTCGCCCGGTTTATCCGTGATAAACTTGTTAGCGCGAAACGCGATATAGAAACGTATCGCGGCAATGCTGTGTATCGGTGCGACCTTCTTAGAGCCATGATTGTCGCGCATTTGAGAACGTTATCGCGCGGTTACGTGGACAGTATTTAGATGGTCGCGAATTTCAGCTTATCAGAATAACCGTCAGAAAAACTCGCGGGAAATTTATACGCGCAAAACAATGGGAAGAAAATAACCTATACTTATCGTCCGAATCGCACGTGTTCCACTTCTTACGCGGAGTCAGCGAGAATTCCTAATGAGCTATTTTGTCATCAACTGACGGTACTGTTGTCGCGATATCGGAAATCGATGCAATACGTTTACGTAGTGCATATTTGGCTTGATCGATCGGATGAATGTCGCCGAGTAATAAGCTGCAAATTCGTGACTGCAATTCATCACCGCGGCATTATTCGGATCGGTTCGAACGCGTTCCACATCATTGTTCTGCGTTCCCCTGAACAGGAGAGTCACTTTTTACGAGATATTTTATTCACGTCTGTGACATAGTTATGCCGCGTGCGCGGCTGCTTTGACCGTCATGCAGTCGGTGTGTTAATCGATTTGACTGTCACACATATCGTCCACATGCGAGCTTACTTGCAACCTCGGCGGCAACCGAAGGGAAAGAAGAGGGGGAGACTCATATATCGATAGGCTATATTTATTTTCCTCTGTTGAGTTTTCAGCAAAACATTTTACGCACGATATCAATTCTTACATTACAAAGCTATCGCGCTTTGTGCATGACAGGTGCCGTGTTTTCAAACTGTAAACATTTTATTTTATATAAGAAATCTTTGATTATTTTTAAAATTATTATGGAAATTAAGTTGTGTGTTTCGCGGCGCTTCATATTGTCAGAACAACTGGCAATATTTTCATTATTCATACAAGCTTCGTTATTAAATAAATAGGATAAAGCAACTCACGTGTTTACAGCATTTTAGAATCTATAATATGTTAAAACTTTTCGTATTATCCGCTGGTATTAAATAAAACGAAGCAGAATGAAAAAGAGCGAGAGAAGGATAGGATGAGGGAGAAAGGCGGAGAGAAGGAAGGAGGAGAGAGCAAGGAGGGAAGCAGAGAAAGCAGGAGAGAGAGAGGGGGGGGAGAGAGAGAATGCTAGTTTTTATGTAAACAACGTTATTTTGTTACGATATCTTTCAATTTTTATGTTTTGATAGTATCATCGAGTGAGTGGCGAAAAAAAGAGATAGATAGAAATTTTTTCGTATATAACGGAAATATATATACTGAAAAAAGTATTTTGCAAGTACCAAAATTTGGAAATTGTTACTGAATCATTTAGGTAAAGAATGTAAGCCAAATTTACTGTAATAATTAGGAAATAATTTGGTTATATAAAGTAAATATGTTGTTATCAGGACTTTAATATTTAGTTACTTGAACTATATATCTAGGTCGAATTAGATTTCGAAGATTAACAATAAATCTTAATAGCAGAAAATGTGAGATTATAAATTGTTTTGTTGTCTACTACCAAGTTTATGTCCGAAAAGAAAAATTGTTTTAGATAATTTTCTTATTGTACGCGAAAAACTTCATCATTTTTTCAAATTGCTTTAAAGGATCTGATATTTCTTGCATCGCATTAACGCTATTTTCACTATACTGTCCCAAATCATCTTCAAAATCTCTCGTAAGGACGTAGAATAGATTGAGATAAACACAAAAGTCCCATAGTGTTTTGCGATGTTCTCAATAGTTTTCGAAAAATTAATTTTAGAAAATTGCATGAAGAAAGGAGGAGCACTCGAGCCGCTGAAATCGCTCAAGGTTTAGCGCGTTTCAGTTGGTCAAGAAATAATAAGCGGCGCGGGGAAAAACAACGCACCGCTACTTGTGCTTATATCGCTGCGATATGTCTTGCCGCACAGTGGCGAATTTCAATTAAATCTTAACCAAAACCTAAAAAAAAATGAAAGTAGGCTTTGAGAGTTAAAATGCTTGCTAACTTTAAGTTGAATAAATAGAGAAAACAAGTCAATGATTTTAACCCCCTTAAAGCGCTACACTGGCTGTTGGCACTGCCTTCAACATGAACGTTGTGTCATAATTGTCTAAAAACTTAAGATATATTCAGCTGCTGGAAGTTTGTAGAATATATTTAATACTAATAAATTATGAAAAACTGTAAATTAACATTTTTAGAATCAGTTTATAAGAGCTGCTACATAGGTTATTGACATTTTTTATTAACTTATGGAAAAAGTAGTCAATTCAACGGAATTCAGTTAAGCTCTTAATATGATATTATAGCCCTATATGTCTAATATTAGAACATAAAAACATATTCTGTGAATATTTGCGAATGGCTACGTAAACGACATTTAAAGAGGACAGGAATCCGCGTAACTTGTAACTTGTAAAGGACATTCACGAAGTTATGTCTACTTTTCACAGGTGATATATATGTTTTTAAAAAGTACTCATCGAGACAAGTTTAACAATATATAACATTACTGCGTGAAATCAGAATATTGTATAAAAATTGGGTGTCAAAATTATTTATTTAAATTTATTTCAGATTCACAATCTAATTACATAATTTTAAAAAGAAGGGAAATGATGAAAGTAATGTTCTCTTCTCCTTCGGCTAATTTTAACGCACGAACTAATTACTTGCTGGAATATGTGAAGAAAATTACCGGGTACACTGAGGTACTACCTATGGAAGTAAAAAATTTGATGTACAAATTCACTTTTAACTTTAAGTCAAAATTATTTGTTGCTTATACTTATCATTTTCAGCTACTTTCCTGCCTTTGTACAATTCTGAGAGATTTTGACCAGTATTTTGTGAAAATTCGCCACTGTGCGCCGAGGTGAGACGTAGGAACGCAGCGATATAAGCACAGGCATTGGCACGATGTTCTTCAACTCATCGCACGCCGGCATTCGCGTGTTATATTACTGAGTTCGTGCTGCGGCTCGAGCGCTCCTCCTTCGATCATTCAGCGCGCGTTTTTCCTTAATCTTTCACAATTAATTTCTCGGATATTATTGCGAAACGCAAAACGGTATCGCAAAATAGATACATAGAATTTTTATGTTCATCTCTATCCGCTCTACACCCTCATGAGAGATTGTGAAGGTAGTCTGGGATATCCTGCATATGTGAACTTTTCTTTATGGTTCCTTTCGATAACGTAGAGGTCATCCATTTTTTTTTTAGTTTATCAATGTTTAATGATTTGAATAAAAACTGCGAACATGCTGCAATGTAGTCATCTTGTTCTGGTACTGGGTCAAGTTGGCTAGCTATCTAGGATAAGAAAGTTATATGTAAAAACGTATGAACTTGGAGAAAATATTATCCTTGAAAACTATTTTATCCTTTTTTTGTAACAAGTAGGGTTTATTGTTGTTTTACAGAAAAAAACATAAAAATATATTTTCGATAGGCAAGATATAGTAGTTTTTGTTTTTCTTTTTATATTACCTTAAGGACAACTTTACTTCATCCGTTCATACACATAAAAAATACATACTGCGTTCGAGTAAATGTTATTTGTTTTAAATATTTCATAAGTTTATACTGCAAATTTATCATGAGCATCAAATTTACATATACAAGATATATTTTGAATTTAATAAGTTCAATTAAGTAAGTTTAGTATTTCACTCAAGAATATATATTAAATTAAAGCGAATGTTTGGTTTGCTTATTATATAAAGTCGAACTAACTTTTCCTTGGATAAAGTTTTATAATTTTCTTGTAAAGAAAATCTTCTTTCTTTTGAGTACGTGATAGTGAGCTTTCCTAAAATTTATAATGTGTATATATGAAGAATTTATTATCAAAAATATATTCTTTTCTAAAGATAACCTTCAAAGAAGGAAAATAAACAGAGTACACAGAGAGGACGATTTATTGAATCAAATAAATATTTCTTTGAAATAGTCCAAACAAATTATTTGGTTGATACAACAAAAATATGGCTTTGGAACTAAGCCGCAAATAAATATTTTTGTTGCTTCAAACAAAATTTTGTTCGATCAATCAAAAAATTCGTTTGGACTATTCCAAAGAAGCGTTTATTTGATTCAACCAAATCGTTCTCTCTGTGTAATCGATTTTTTTTAGTAATAATATTTTTCTCTGTGTACGATCAATTTTGATCATTTTAGAAATGGTTGCTTTTGATATCCGAAACAGTGTATATAGTGTCATACACTTGCAGGAAATTTTATTTTAATACGTTATTTTACTTTATTCCCTCACAATAAAGAATATGAAATGTCTAGATTCGGAAATGTACCCGGCAGCTCTAAAATCAGTTTCTTTTCTACCATTTAACTTTTCTACCATTTAATATTATTTTTATTTTAATGAAACTCTCAGGTAAAAGTTTCTGCATTTCAAAAGAAATATTGTGCGATTTGGTTTCCAATATATCTGTCACAAGTAATAAATACATAAGCGAAACAGGTAACCAACATAGTCTTTGGGTTATGATCAACTAGATCCGGTTTCCTCAATTATGAATTTCTTTTTTATTGTACGAATTATACATCTAGTTTAAACTATAGCTGTATTTTAACACAATTTCTACGATATTGCATGCATTTCACGTTCACTATCGATTCCTCTAATTAATTGCTTGAATATGTAGTAATGGATAGATAGCAAACTCCGCAGGATCGCGTGTTCGTTCGCGTTTCTTGGATCCCTCTTAACGTCAAAGCGATGTATCATTCCAGCGATATTAATCGTTTTACACATTCGCACTCTCTCCGCGTTGTAATCTTTCGCGATAATGGATTGCGCAGGTTGTCGCATCGAAGTAGTCCTTGGTCGAATAAGCGATATCCGCGATTTCTCGTGCCGCCAATAGTCCGTCGCTAATTGATCGGACAAAAGCGTGATTTTGCAATTTCCATATAAATGGAAATGTAGATTCGACGTATTGTAAGAGCAAGAGAATTCACGGCCTATTGTTGTCGACTGCTTTCTACGTGTGTACATATACAAGGTGTCTGAAAATTCATAACACATCCGTTGTGTGCAAATAGAAGTCATTAAAAGGAACAGAAAATTTCTCTATTATTTCGCGAACAATCACGTAAAATTTTTAATTAGCACGTAGACTTTTAGTTATTAAGGTTAAGAAAATTGGTGCATTATCGCGCACAATGTCATGCATAGGTCTTGTTTAATTATTAACTAAAAATGTACGTGATCATTTGCAAAATGGTAGAGGACTTTTTTGTTCAGTTTGATCTGAATGTAAAAGTATACGACAGTAGACGTCGTCATCACAGTCCATTTAGCATATCACGCGTGTTCACATTCACCAGTCTTCTTTAATTAATAACTCAAAATATTACGTAATTGTGTGCGAAATGGTAGAAGAATTTTGTGTTGAGTTTGATAAGTTCTACCTGCATACAACGGATATGTCAATAATTGTCAGACATTTTGTATATACAGAGTGTCCCAAAACAATCTATGAAGTTCTCGTGAGAACGTAGAGCGGGTCGAGGTGAACATAAAAGTCTTTTTTGCGATATTTGCAATAATAGTCGGGATATTAATTAAAGAAGATTAGTGAATGATCATACGCGGTAGATGAGCTGTAGTGGAGATGTGTACTGTTGTGTGCTTATACATTAGGTTAAATTGAACAAAAAAGTCTTCTATCACTTTGCAAATAACCACGTAGGTTTTTAATTATTAATGAAAGAAAATTGTTATGCGCGATAATACATAAATCTTCTTTAATTAATATCTAAAAATCTATGTAGTCGTTTGCAAAATAGTAGAGAGCTTTTTTGTTTAATTTGATGTATAACAGCACACATTGCTATTACAGCTCATATCGCACGTGATTCATCAATCTTCTTTAATTAATATCTTGAGATTTATTGCGAATATCGGAAAACGGTACGGGACTTTTATGTTCACTTCAATCCATTCTACATTGTCACAAAAATTGCGGAGGAGAGTCTGGGACACCCTGTATATATCACGCAGATCGTGATCTGGTTTATCGATTATAGTATTCACGCGTGCAACGTGATCGACATGCGTTTACGCTCGCGCACCGACCAACATGCGAATCGTCCAATGACTGTAAATAGGAGAAATTTAAATAGCACACTAAATTCTCGAAGCTTCGCTCTACGTCAGAATGGAAAAACTCGCATGTACTTTGTCCTCGTCGTGTGAACGAAAGAGGAACAAGAAGAACGACGTTTTTTACATGTAATTTTCATAGCAGGATGCTATCCACGAAGCAACGTAATTCCGCGCGAGTCGACGTGAAAATACAACGATAGAATTAATGGAAGTTAATTATGAGTTCGCGCTTACAACGGCGGATGTCTCCTCGCGGCTCTCGCGATCGAGTCGATAATTTTACACAGTTGTACCAACGCAACTGTTAACGCACGTTTTGACAAGCTTATCAGTTGCGACAGTTTTATCGAAGACTTCGATCATCAATATTCGCCAAGTATATATATATATATATATATATATATATATATATATGTTGTATGTATGTATGTGTATATGTGTGTTGATCCCACGTTGACTTCATATTTCTCTCCTCCTATCCGTGATAAGAGAGTGTTAACTGACGTATACAACATTGATCCAAACACAACTGTCCAATATCATCAGGCATAATACCGTTCTGCAATAGCTCTCTGGTTGCTCTGTCATGGAGCTCTTCATATACCGCACAGAGATCAATTCGACTTGCGCAGTTTGTCTCTGGTCGATGCTTCGGCGCTAATCGTGCAGAAGCGCAAACTTCACGTATGGAACATTAACGTGCGGTGACATCTCGGTTGACCCGTCAAAATGGTTATTAGTTAATTCGACGGACCTGGCTGCGCTTGTTTGCCCGTCGCGATGCAGAACGATCGACAAGCGAATCGTAGGACGGAGGTCGGAGACAGAAAAGAAGCACGCGCGCGCGCGAGCCGAAATCTCGACCGCAGGAATGTACGCGCTTCGGAAACGTTGTAGTTGCAAATTATACATGGTGAAATAGTAGTAGTGTCGTCGGTTTTGACGGGGAAAGTGTTTCAAGCGTTTAATGATATGGCAACAACACGTGTTACGAGCCACACGTGTGACACCAGACGCGTTCAATTATGTAAATGTTTGATAAGAGAAGAGGAGAGGGAGAGCGAGGGAGGGAGAGAAAAAGAGAGTTGGCCTTATTAAAATATAATTATTTATAAGGCTAAACTATTTTCATAAAAACCTGATAACCAGGTAATAATAAGGAAAATTGTTTCACACGTAATATTTCTAATAAATAATTACCGGAGCCTCTTTATTATGTAAAACCATTCCTAACAAATTTCTACACGGATAATTCGACGAAATAACGACTTCGTAAAAAAGAAGCATCGGTTTGTTTGTTATCGCATTATCTTTATCGTTGCTATATACAGATACTGTGAACTCGTAACGAAGCTACAAACTAGTAACTATTTCGGACAACTAATAAATATTTCAGCGGGCATAAATTAGGTCATGGGAGCGTAATTAGATATATCGCCAAGAAAGCGAAATGCGGCGTTTGCAGCGACATGACTGGCGTTATGGGACGAGCGATGCAATAACTGCGTCTTAACTTGATAAATTAATTGTGGTTGCGGTAACAGGTTGTATGGCGGACACAGGTTGTATGGGTTGTATTCATAGCGCCACGTGTCTATACAGACATTAAGCCATTATCAAATCATAAGCGTTCCGTAAACGTAGTTTGGCAATAGCCTTGTTTGTCAAGACAATACTGCCGAAACATCAGCGCTATATTCTCTTTCTCTCTCTCTCTTCCTCCCTCGTCTCCCTTTCCCTCTCTCTCTCTCTCTCTCTCTCTCTCTTCTAACCTTCTCTTTGCAGCATCATGTATGAAGTCAGTGCTAATGCGATTCCTCGCTTTTCTGCATAATAGCGGCGAACAATGGTATAGTAAATAGCCGAGTTAACGGGAATAAGCCGCGTTATGAATAATGATTCAAAGTTAAAAAATATCGTTCTCCCACCGGAGATCGCTGTGTTCTCAGGTCGAGATTTGTATGCTTGTCTTCATAATGTATCACCCGTGAAGTAAATATTATCGCTACGTGCAAATTGTATCCTCGGCTTCCGCACCTTACGTGGCTCGCGGAGGCTGAACCTTTCATCTTGATAAAAATTGATAAAGAATTATTATTGAGCGCGTTTCTTGCGCGTTCGCCATTCGCCAAGGGAGTGCAGCACCATGTAATTAATGAAAGGGATTAGTCTGTCCATTAATTTTCATCCTGCGCGTGTAGGTGTTTGTTAGAAACGCCGGTTCGACGCTTTGCTTTCGCAGCGAGGATCATCAATTGCGACTTAACGACAGCCAGCTTGTATTTCTCGGCGACGAATTATTGATACGCGTTAAAACAACTGCTTTCCTCTTAGACACGCTACCGCGCCTCTCCTTGGCGGAGCAGAGAGAAGAGAGGAGAGAGAGAGAGAGGTTGAGTGATAAGCGAAATTCTTATCGATTTAATCGCGGTTATCTCGTAGGATCTCGTGTCACACAGATATTAATGCCGTGACTCCACATAAAACCGTCCGATTAATATACATGACCTGCTGGTACATGTCGAACGATGCCTGTTTTATTGTTCGAACTTTTTGTAGGCGTATTTGCATGCACACGTACTTATTTGTATTATCCGTCGGATAACAATTGACGCATTTGCGAGGATAAATGTATAAACGACGAAAATCCGTTCATGTAAATTACGCGAACATACAAAAGAGGGTCTGGTTGTTCACGCAGGTATTATATAAAGTGTCTGACGCAAAAGACACGCTAATGCAAGTAGATTAGGTCAGACTAAATAAAAATTCCCCTACTACACATTTTTCAAACAAGTTTGTAAAATTTTGAAATATTAAGTAATTAGAAATAGATTAACGATGAGCTCTGTAAACGCTAGATTTCATCGAAAATGAGTGAAATGTTTCTTAGCGACACGTATAGGACATATTTGCATCGCAACAATTATTATTATTCCGTCTTTAATTGTCAGCAAATAGCGTATTATCATTAAGAGATAATTTCGCTTCAGCTATTTCTGATGATGTAATGATGCAATATGTTTGTATTAAATATGAGTGGCTAGTTGTAGGTGGGGAGTTTTTTGAGTGGAATGTAAAGCACTTTGCTCCGTAATATCTGTAACATTATATTGGAATATCTTAATGTCGGTGACTGCTACCTGCCCAACGAAGGCAGAAAAACTCTCGACAAACGAGATATAGCAGGATGCGAGATATAAATGTTCGCCTTTCATTGTCGAGAGCGAAAGGGACGACGGTAGAGAGAAAGAGAGAGAGAGAGAGAGTTTGTAGCGAGGAGATGAAAGGATTATTGAACGTTCAGCCTCTGCTTTTCAAAGCCCGAGGGGCTATTGGTATTACGCGAAACGAGATATTCAATAACTTCGTTTTTTACAATTAACGAAGCGCGTGTATCAAAGGATGGCCGGTGATGCGTAAGTTTCATTCATGGCGATACTCGCGAGCCAATGTTCAATAACGTACCATTACTCGAGAACTCAATACTGTTGTTTCAATGCACGAAAAGCTGCAGCGGTGGCGGCGCCGCGTATCTCGCGGGACGTGTTCGGGAATCATACATGCGCCACGAATGCTAACATGCTATTATAACATAACGGAATTAAGGTAGTTGATTCCTTTGTAAACCCATTTTCTTAGTAATATCTTCAAATTTTGACGGCACATTAATAGAAACATGATATATACACATATACAATTAGAAAAAAATTAACCGAAACTAAGATAATTGAAATCAAAGTTAGCACTCTTTACATATATTGCAAGTACGGAAATCGCTTTTCATATCATGTTTTTAATTCTAGCAACCAAACAATTTTGCGCTTTTAATAAAAGACAAGAAAATAATAAAAGAGGCTTTTACAAATATAAGAAAAGATTACAAGATTATTGATTAGCTTTCAGGAGATTGATATATAAAATATATCATTTCTGATAGCAGTTAAAATATATGGTAGAAAGAGCTTTGACTTAATATAATTTTTGACCTAATAATATTTTATTTCTTCGTATTTTTGGAATTTTTTTAAAGATAGAGTGGTTAAATGATCTTAAGGCTCCTGTGTTCTCATCGCATTTTGATTAATGACGTCAAAAGCGAGAAAACGTGTGCTCATGATTCTTGCGGATTATCGAAATGAAAGATATTCATAAAATAATGATTGATTAAGAATTATGATTGATTAAGCACATTTGTGAATTTTCATTTTACATTTGGAAATTTTTCTTTCGTTTTAATAATCAATAAATAACTGTAAAATTAACATGATAAAATCATGAGGAAAGATAGCTAAGAGGAAAGGGGTTGCGTCTCAAAGATTACTTTATGGACATATCTTTTTATTTTAACATATTTTGCTAGAAATTTGGACATGTATTTTTTCAGTTCCGACGTTATTAATCGATACACGGAAAAAAAATTCTGTTGGTGCAACCGAATTTTCGGTTGCTGATGGATCAGACGAAAACTCGGCTATAGGAACCGAAAAATTCCTTTATGAGACTTCTGTATAGTCAGTTGTATTCAGTTGCCTCAAAAATTCTAATATCGTTGAATGTTCAGACGAATATTTTTGGTTGCGATAATAGAAATAGTAGTTTTCATAACAGAGATATCGCTTCTAATTACCTAATTTTCAGTTAATTCCTATTTGTTTACACCAACTGAAAATTTTTTTGCGTGTAGTTTTGCGGTGAAGTAATAGGAACCTTAAAGATTTATAACTAATACGTAAAAATGCAAGAAATAAAGAAAAATCTAACATTATTTTTCTAGTAGCGTCCATTAGTGTGTGTTATCAATACATATGATATATTTATAAACATATGTCTGACATGGATATTGCTAACTTCTAGCTAAAGTTCTATACGTTAAAAAATGGAAAACAATTATTTCTCTATGGATTTTTATATAAACTTGATTGATATTCTTTTGTGGTAGCAGGCAAAATTGTAAAATATCGCATCACGTTCATACGCACGATAACTTTAATAGTTTATGTACATGTTTAAGCATGGATATACAAGATGTCTGTTAAGTGCCCTGTATCTCGTGCGTGTATATGTAGATTAGGTCAAATTTAACGCAAAATTCTTTTACCATTTTGTACAATTTTACAAAATACTATTTTGCAACTACATAAAATTTTTATTCATTAATTAAAGAAGATTAGTGCATTATTGCGCGCTATTCGTCAATATTTTTTAATTAATAACTTAAAAATCTACATTGCTATTTGCAAATTAGTAATAGATTTTGCTGTTCAGTTT
Source organism: Odontomachus brunneus (assembly GCF_010583005.1). Lineage (NCBI taxonomy): Eukaryota > Metazoa > Arthropoda > Insecta > Hymenoptera > Formicidae > Odontomachus > Odontomachus brunneus. The sequence continues at coordinate 743,650 of NW_022639466.1, read as the reverse complement.
GACCTACAACTACATGACAGCAGGCTATTGCAATTTCATTCGTCAATCTTCTTTAATTATTAACTCAATATTTTACGTGATTGTTTGCAAAATGGTAGAGAAATTTTATGTTTGACTTAATCCACGTATCTTCTGTATCTGTTCCGTTGCTGAAAAAATAGTAACTTTTTATATCTGCGTAAATTGTCCTATGGCAATCGGGAGGATACGTATTATCGAAGTTTAAAGGATTTGGCGGTAAAACTACGAGCGATGCAACGGCGCAACGGCGGAAGCTCTTGGCGCCGATCTATCTACATTTACCGTGGACCTTTCGCCGTTTAAGGTCAACGACTAGAAGGTACTCGTACAGGTACATCCACAGCGTGAGTAGTGTATCGTGTTGCGCGACGCGATTTACTTCGAAAGCACTTTTTGTTATCCGATGAGAACCAATTTTGCGAAACATTTCAAGTCTGAGCTTAATAGACGTTTTGAGCAATGGAAAACGCTGTTAAAGCCTCTCCGGTTGAGAATTTGAAATTACTGTTTATTACTGGATATCGGCAGTATCCTTTCAGGACAAAGAATGAGCTCACGTTCCGCCTTTATAAGGACTCGAGGAGCCTGATGCTCTTATTAGAAAAGTTGCGTTCGCTGTCGTTGCAACGATAGAAGCGTTTGGCACGTTTCCAGGTGAAACCCTCCATGAGAAGTTCCCCCGCTTATACGTTTGCATGAATTTTCAAGGGTTCTGTGCTTTATAGCCTTTGAAAAATCGCCTCTCTTTCGTATCATTCGATTAATCTTAGTCGCTCGTTGTACATCATATCTTTCAAGGAAACTATTAATAGAATAATTTATAAGAGTACTAATAGTAATATTAATTATTACAATGCCATATAGGCAGAAAAATCACTTCACATGTCGATGTTCATAGGATCGATACAGGTAGTGAGTGAACAGCAAGAAGAATAGAGAAAAAAGCAAGAAGAATTGATCTTTTTGTCGTCATGTTTTCTGAATTGACGCAGAAGGCGATTGTCGTGCAGGTTTTTTCCGAGGCGCTCTTGCGGCGATCTCGCGATGTTTTTGCACGTGCTATTACGGAAACGGGGATCAAAGGCGACGGCGCAAGCTCGAGTGGCCATTACCTATACCCGAAGTGACTCCGTGAGAAGACGCGTGTGCTTGTGCATAAAATAGAACATGTGTCTAGGCGAGCACATCCGACGGCACCATATGATCAAACAAAGCACTCCAGAGAACACTTGACACGTGGTTAAATCGTAATGCCTACCACCAGATGCCGTACCAACGACTGTAAGAATGTTCACCTGAGTTTCAAGAAACCAACGAGGACTTTTAGGAACTCTTTCGACACTTACTAGTGCTTCAATTAACCGGAGCATTTCTTCAGAGCGTTTCTTAGATCGTCGAAGTATTACGAAATTCTTTTTCTCAATGAAACTTCTTCTCTTTCATTGAGACCCGAACTATATATTTCTCAAAAGAGAAGTTAGGTTACCTTAAGAGTTATAACGTAAAAATCAAAATGACCAAAATTAAGGTGACCAGATTTCCTAACCCTGAATTCGGGACACTTTATAAATGTGTGAAGCGTGGGAGGGGAATAAAAAGATCCGAAAATTATTTGACAATCATTGAAAATAATGACAAATCGGTGTCCCGAATAGCACTCGAAAAAATTCGGGATAAATCGGTGAAAAATTGGGACGTCTGGTCACCTTAGTTGTATGTGTCGAGAAGGGATGAAATTACTCTGTAATAATGTATTTACGATATGTCTTACAAACAACGACCGCGCGTCGTTGTTTTCGGCACTCTAATACTTATTTCCGCAGGAAACCCACAGGACACAACGTATAACAAACGTGGGATAACAAGCGAAAAACGTATGGAATACGGATCGTTGTGTCCATGGCAGTTGCTCGACATGAAAAGATCGCAGACGTATGCGCTGTCAATCACGCACACCAAAAGTTCATTAGCGCGCCGAAAGTGCCAAAAGTGCATAAATGTGAACGCGCCAGTGATGCAAACGAGGTCGCGTGTCTACAACGACGCGATCTACGGCGGACGTCTTAACTAATCATGTTCGTTTCGCATTACGAGGTTATCATCGTGGTTATTCAATCTAAGCGTTGGTAATGAATCGCGCGAAATGCTCGATCTTTTCGCGCCAAACAGCAGCCATGGACATACATCGATCCACATCGCTCCGCGTTTCTCGCGTCTTTTATCCGTCGAAAGTGAGTCTCGCGCGTTAATAAGTCTCGGGAATGTCGAGAATAGCGATGTGCGATCGCTGGGGCGTATCGTGAAGACGTCATTTGTAAGTAATCTTCTCGTTTCTCCTCGCGACATATGCGGCCGGTGCTTGTCGCGATGTGTCGC
>NW_022639466.1:736082-741243 GCF_010583005.1 Odontomachus brunneus | reverse complement strand
AGTGAGTCTCGCGCGTTAATAAGTCTCGGGAATGTCGAGAATAGCGATGTGCGATCGCTGGGGCGTATCGTGAAGACGTCATTTGTAAGTAATCTTCTCGTTTCTCCTCGCGACATATGCGGCCGGTGCTTGTCGCGATGTGTCGCGCCGACATCCCTTACATTTGCTAATAACATCGACTCGCTCAAGTAGCAATAGAATCGGGCGATCGTTGGATTTATTGAACGGGAATTAGAAATGCGATGACAATCAGAGAGAAAGAGAGAGAGATGCGGAATATTCGGGCGGTTGCGTCAGCTTATTAGGAAAAGAAATACAGAGAGAAAAGTATCTCATAGAGCGTGTTCTTTTTGGCTGCGGCGCCGTTCACATATTGGCGTATATTTTCAGCGCGATTCAACAATCGCGCGACCATCTTGATTCTCGATTTTTCTGCATCGAGCAACCGCTGTGAACACATCGATCGACATCCCTCCGCATTTTACGTGTCTTTAACTCGTCGAAAGTAAGTCTCCAGTGACCAGTAAGTGACCAGATTTCCCAGCCCTGAATTCGGGTACATTTTATAAATGTGTGAAGCGGGGAGAGGGGGGTAAAAAGATCCGAAAATTATTTGACAATCATTGAAAATGATGACAAATCGGTGTCCCAAATAGCATTCGAAAAAATTCGGGACAAAGGGTGAAACATCGGGATATCTGGTCACTTTATCAATGTCGCATAAATAGCGCATTATATAATTTTACTTTTCATATTAAGCGGAGCGGGGGGATGCAGCTAGGCAGACGTAGGAATTTCTGGTTATAATCACATATCCTAGTATTTAATGTTAATTATAATGTATAATAGATCTATTAATTGGTAATATGGTGTAAATAGGCGACTCACAATTCTGGATTCGAATCGCATCAGGATAAAGGGTAAATTCTATAAATTCAATATAACATCAAATTAATTAAATTTCTAGCCATATAATCATATACTAAAAAAACAGTCGCTTAAAAAACATATGCTTAAAAAACAATATGATCGATGTATTCTGATTTCTGATTAATTCAACCAACTTTTTTTCCGTGTATGATTTGTGAGTCTGCGTCTTGACTATTTTATTTTTAAGTTTTAATTCATTCTTAATTTCTATTTATTTCTATTTTAATTTATTCTTAATCGGGGATTGTTTATATTTGGTGCTATTCTAAAGATAGAATATTCTTGAATTAAGGCATATTTGCATTCCTTCAAGGATTCATTTTTTGTAAAAGGAATGAAAGGAAACAAGATACAGAGATAAATAAAGTAATAATTAGAACTTTTATAATTATTATTTATAGACATGTAAAGTCTGCCGTTTTTTAAATATAAGCTGTTGTGCGGCAATTCTTATAATTTACCGATTGTTCGTTGTAAATAATTACAATACGTTTGAATATTTAATATGATGTTAAAGTTTTATATTTAAAATAAAAATATGATATATATATATATATATTGTTTTATTTAAAACGTTTATAACTTATTTTAAAAGGTCGAGCAAAATACTTGAAACAATTTTACCAAAGTTTTCTATTTTTCAATTTCTATTTTATATTTATATTGAACAAAATTTGAAATACTTTGAATACTTATGCCTTTTAAGTATTTATGCGTAAATTCTTAAAGCGTTTTAAATTTTTTGTTCAATATAAATATAAAATTGAAATGAGGAAAAGAATTTGGGGAAAACGTTTGATAGAGAAAGTGGAGTCTGTTTGGATTTCTCACATAGAATTGCATTTTAGAAATATTGTACATTTAATCCGAATCTTCACAGATTTTGCAATCAGATCTTATGATTTTTTTTGAGAAATTAGATTGGATTTCAATTAGATCTCAGAAAATATTCTATACGAGGTTTATACAGACACGATACATTCCACTATTTCGATTTCATTATAAGCAAAGTGATGAAATACCCGACGGAATAAAGAGTGGGTGCCATACCGCTCGGATTATGCATAACTAAGAGGGTGTATCCAAGAATGTCGATGGAATTCGCGATATTAGGCGTCACCTCGGTCTTTGTGTCTTACTTCCACGACAATTTCGTGTCTAGTTAATTTGAAAACATTAATAATACGATAGTATGAAAGACGCCGCTGAAGGTCTGGTTGCACTGAAAATAATAGATTTGATAATATCCTTCCAACTTGGATAATAGTTACTAAATGCTTTGATCAAATAGTTTCAATTTAACATATAAATGAATATGATCGAATAAGTTGTAAGTATTAACAAATATCCTTAGCAAGACTTAGTATTTGTTACCAAGGCTTGATAACTATTATCATTTTAGTAAAGTTTGAGTAAAGTTTCACTTTACTTTGAGTAAAGTTTCACTCAAAAGGAATGGATATTCACTCTAAATGATGAAAATACTGCCACTTTGAATGGAGTAACATTTCACTTTTTATAAGAATAAATATTTCACTCCTATTAAAATGAACTTTTTAAAACTTTCAAGTAAAATGAATCTTTACGATTAAGAAAGGAAAATTTCTAGTTTTATCTAGTTTGTGGTGGCTAGTGACTCTAATTATTATAATCTTTTTAATGTGTGCCATTTAATTCCATTTATAATATGCCTGGAAAAATTCGCTGACCATATGGAACCTAGGTTAGGAAACTTCTGGTTGTTGAGTCATTCGCTTTACCTACTAAGCCATTGTTATTAATTCCTATTGTTGGTGGGAATGACTTATAACGATATATGCGCTGTTTCCGAATCATTTACTATTTCCCGAGTGAAAATTCACTTCATACGAGTAAAAAGTCATTCTATCTCAAGTGATGATCGTCACTCCATTTGTCGAGGGAAAATTCACGACACAGAGTGAAGGAATTTACTCTATAAGAGTGAGAAGTTATTCTAATTCAAGTGATTCGACTGTTACTTCATTTTTCGAGTGAGATTTTCACTTCAAAAAATGTTGAGATTAGATTTTCTGACGAAATACCTTAGAGAACAGATATTTTACTAAACTAAAAATAGTGTAAAAATTTGGTAATTATTATCAAATTATTAGGTATTAATTACCAAATCATTTGATTAAATCAACTAATTGAAGATTTTGTTTTACTACTATTTTATAGTTATTATCAAACAGTTAGTAACTATTATAACAGTATCGTAACAGTTAGTATTTATTACCAAATATTAATACTGAAACGTTTAACTAAATATATTTGTTAATTATTATCAGACTTTTCTTTCAGTATGCGGACGGTGGTAGACAATAATCATAGGAGTGAATCGCAAGTACCGTGTTCTCTGTACAGAGAGAACGATTTGGTTGAATCAAACAAACACTTCTTTGGAATGGTTCAAACAAATTTTTTGATTGATTGAATAAAGTTTTGTTTGACGCAACAAAATATTTAGTTACGGCTTAGTTTCAAAGAGATATTTTTGTTGTGTTAACCAAAAAATTTGTTTGGATCATTCCAAAGAAACATTTATTTGATTCAACAAATCGTTCTCTCTGGGTGCGAACTTTGGAAAACGCCACTTTCTCGGATATTATTTATCATTGGTAATCTGTTTTTCATACGCCATTGCCAGATTATACAAAATAATTTACAGTACGTCTGCGACGAGTATTTATTATTAATGGCAAGTATTTTTTTGCAAACGCGAACGTTTGTTGCTGCAAACCGAGCTTTTCCTAATTTTCATTTGTCTTTCCAGTCATTGGTTTGCATCGTGTTCGCGTCATAAAGGATCCCAACTCGTTGATAGTATTTATGAATAATAATTAATGAACGAACGCGCTTCTCGCATCGATATTGCCGGCGTCGTTTCTCGAACATTAAATCATCGTGTCGCATGCGTGCATAATAATTTATTCAGGCCGTAGAACGTTTCATAAATCCGACGTAGCTGACATACTCAATTAATCATTTTATTGAATGTACATAAAAACGATGTCTCTTTCAATGTGAAAAGAGTATTTTACATGTATTTATATCCAGCGCGCTCTCGTAATGTTACTGCTGCACAGGACTCTGTTAAAATCTCTCACTAAAGGGCGGAGATTTCGAGCTATAATAATTTATAACATTTTGCGAGTTATCTAGGAACTACCGCTCGGAAAGTAGCGTCCTCGTGAATTATGGTGAACACTGAACGTCAATACTTTAAACGGAGAGATAATTTATCTTCCTTGCGCGGTTTGGATCATCGGTGAAAGAAGAAGAAGTAGAAGTAGTAGTAGTAGTAGTAGTAGTAGTAGTAGAAGTTGCGAGACGCATCCAGCATCGTTTCATTTTTACGGCTTTCCAATTTCCGGGCCGACAGATCATAACTTTCGCGCCTGTGTGCACCGCGGTAGAAATTGATGCCCTATGATAAAACGGTCTGGAGCCACGACGCAATACGTGTTCCATTTTTTCGCGATCGTCGAAACTTGGCGACAATAACGCGGCAGTACGGAACAAGACAGCGCGATCGGTATTATCGCGTAGCTGGGAAGAGAGCAAAAGAACGAGATACGTTCTCGGATACAGGGCGATTGCTCCTGCGCCTTGAAATCATAGAACAGCGTCAGGATATCACAAAAACGAGTGGAGAGTTTTGGCTGGAGGCGAGAAAGTTCCAAACGTCTTTCGCGGAAAATATTAAATAAGTATTTCGCGGAGCGCTTGATGAAATATAATGTATCGTCTGGCAACGATTGAGGGGAATCAAACTATAATCGAACTATTCTTCGAGGTGCGAACTCTTATAACAGAGGCACTCAATCCTCCATCTCGCGCGGAAACGTTCCGTGGCGCGATGCTCCTTCCGGCGGTGCGGCATACGGTGTTGTATCCGAGTTATGACGTAACGTAAGGAGATCCTGATATATCGAGTGTATAGCGTCAGACTGGTGGACGTGACGATGCATCGGCTATCGCGTTCGGCTAATATTCCAGAGAGAGGCAAAGAGGCATGGGGAAAGAGCGGAGCGCATGAGCAAATATTCTGGTCGACATGTGTACGCGCGGGACGGCGAGACACAAAATTATTGGCATTGCTGTCGATCGCGTATACACACGAGGTGCAAGGTTACGTTCGCGAGAAGAGAGAGAGAGAGAGAGAGAGAGAGAGAGAGAGAGAGAGAGAGAGAGAGAGAGAGAGAGAGAG
>NW_022639466.1:721951-735948 GCF_010583005.1 Odontomachus brunneus | reverse complement strand
GAGAGAGAGAGAGAGAGAGAGAGAGAGAGAGAGAGAGAGAGAGAGAGAGAGAGAGGGAGACGGAAGGAGAAAAAAATAACGCACGTCGAACACACGTGAAAGCATATTTTCCACGTCGGGACATTTCTCTCGCCGTGATTCGCGGGTCGTAAGTTCCAGAGGATGGTCGGGATTTCAGTCGGGAGACTGTCAGGAATGGCGCGGCAAGGTTGGAGCTCTCTGCCGTTAATTCCGCACGAAGACGCCTTTCAAGTCGCATCCCCTAAATAAGCCTCTTGCATCTGCATAAATCCCGAACAGGATCGGGAAGGCGCGAGCGGGCGAGAGGCCCGAGTAATTATTGCTTCACCCACGTGTACGCGCGCGTACACGGCTCGTATAAAGAGTCGCGCGCAAGCTTCCGTCGAAGCAGAATCAATACTGCTTGTATACACGATCGTACATACCTACATATACGCTGGCTAAAGGTCACGTTTAATCAAACGTTTCGCAATACTTTCTCGAAATTGGATCGCTCGTAACTAATTAAATTAAATTCTGTGCGCGAGTAATCGGGCATAAACCGAAAGCCGCTTGCTCCGCACTGCAATACGATAAAAGTACCAGCGAAAGCGAGTCGTGGAGGTTGCGGATGCAGGAGCGCTTGGACACAGATAGCTGAGGAAACATACATGCTCTGTGTGTACACATGAAACCCGCTACAGCGACCGATCGATTGCACACACAGGAGCGGGACTGACCGTTGATGTCGCCTGAATGACAAGACGTGTGTTTCGCTTGTGCCCGTTGTAAAGGACCCCTGACGATCCTTTGAGACGTGGAAATTTCAATTTCACGGTGCAATGTGCGACCGTTACCGAATCATCCTGGCTCGCGGCGATATTAGGGAATGGTTTCGTAAGTCCGTGCATGTTTCGCGTATTGACGTTACATTCGCTGGCGTGCATAAGGAGAAGTCTTCGTGCGCGACAGCGCGCGGCGTTCCTTCTCGAAAGTATAAGGACGTCTCGAGGACGTCTTTCGGCGCGTTTGCGTAATGCTCTGCATCACTTGTGTTTTACAATCGTGGAAGCATGAAAAATTCGAAGCTCCTTGTATAGAATTGTGATAGCGGCGAACGTGACAAACGCGTAGTTTTTAGTATTTGTGTTGCGGGGGATGCTCTTCCTTAAGATGTGACCATTAGGAAACGGGACGAAAAATCAGGCACGATCGTTTCTTTCCTGTAGTCGCTCGGGCTCGCTCGAAGGGCGTGAGGTGTTTCCTTGAAAGTAGAACTCGCCGTCTAAACAAATAAGTGGTTTCTCGCATGGCTAACACTCACGAAATGCACGACTTCACCTGGAAATTTCTCTAGAATCGATTCGACGGGCGCGCACGAAATTTAGGACGCAAACCGCAAATTGTCCACGCGGGACTATATATCTGTCGTATCGGCGCACAAAAGAATCGGTCGATATAAGGTCGTAATGTTTAAAAGGCTATTACGAGACTCGAGGAAAGATAAACGGGCGAAAGGTATTGACGGGTGCGATTCGTATTCACCATCTAATGAAAATGTTATTCTCCATTCGTTTACGATTCTTTCAGATGTAATTTCAGATCTTTAACTCGTGGCAAGTTTAATTTTGAAAAATACGGTTTGAAAATGGTTTTGCTATTGGTGTGTATTTTTCTTTCTTTCTATTTCCTTTTTTTAACTGGACTATCGGTCGATTCCATAATTTTCAAACAATCTCTTATTTCAAGTAAGAACACAATTTTCGCTCTGTGACTTTTTTTACTAGTGATCAATTTAATTTACGTCTATTACATGCACTGTGTAACGTCATTTTATGAGTAATTTTAAATTATATAGTCGGTTACAAAACGACTTTCACGTTAACGTTTTTAACGTTAATGTTCTTAACGTTTTTACTTAAAAAATGAGAACTTTATTAACGTTAAGTTGGACCATTTATTAAAGAAATGTACTTTTAATTTGATAATGAGATTATATTAGAGATGAAATAGAGAATTAGATTATACTAAAAAAAAACGATGTAATAAGATAAAGATATTCAATACCACACATATAAAACGTGAATAAAATATATTTTGTGCGTGTCGTTTTGGAGTATACTATATTTTCATAATTTATGATAACAATAATAATATTGAATGTATCTAATTATGATATATCACTTAAAAAAAATGTTTAGTTGTATGTTTAGATAGTTTGGATAATTTTACATTATTTAAGTAAATTTCTAAAAAATATAATATTACGTAAAAGCATAAATATATAATTTATTATTACATTAATTAAAATTTTAATAGAAATTCAATAAAATTGTGTCTCTGAAAAGTCTAAAGATCAAGCATGAATTGTAATTTAAATGTAGTCAAAATAAGACTTTTTAACTAAGAGAAATCTACCTTATAAAGGCCCTGCGATCAATTTGCTAAATGTCACGCAAGGGCCTTTTCGTTTTATCGCAACTTGTTCCTATTGCGGTTGCATCGGTAGATCATAATTGATATTTAAGTCAATGGTTAAAGATCAAAGCTTAAGAAAATTAAAGTTTTAAGAAAATGTCTACATGGACCGCCTAGTCGTCATTCTACATCGATTGTGCTTTACCCACTTCACTATAATACATTCGTCACCGCGATAATACTTTACGATGTTTAACAATTGAACGAAAAATTATAAATTCTGAAAACAAATTTCAATACATTTCTATATACTCGCGAGTCACGTGTAAACAAACTGTGTCTCGCATTCAGCAATATCGATGGAAAAAGAAAATATTTCGCAAATAATTGTATTTTATCGAAAAACAAGATGTTTGTTTCGTGTTAATTTTAACTTTCAACAGTAATGGCAAAAATATATATTGAATTTAGCGTTTTGGACGAAATGACATTCGTCATATGTAAAAAGTTTCGGCAGTTACTGTTTCGGCCGTTTAAGAACATTTATTTGACATCATTTTGAATCTTTTAGCCAAAATTGATGGCAATAAGACATGAGTAATTTTCAGCAGTTTATACAAGTAACGTAATGTGTCGAACCACACATCTATTGAGGAAAACCAGTAATCACATGCAATACTCCTCGATCTGTTTATCCTCGCTTCAAGGACTGTTATGATCGCTCGGCAGTTGCGTATATGCAACGTTATTGGTTCCAAGGCCAACAAGGTATACTTTAAAGCACCGTTACGTTACATGTTTTTTTTTAAATTTAATATTTTCTACATCGTAATATTAATATCATATTATTATATAGGAATAGGAAACTGGGGCACGTTCGCAATAAGAACAAGTTTGCAAGATGCTTTGTTTATGTGTTTATCGTGAAAGAAGCGGTGAGAACGAAACCGCAAAATGTTCTTTTTAGGGTATAGGTATTTTTACTCGAGTTTTATTAAAGTCGGGAAAATGTTGTAGTTTAAAAAGGGAAAAGCAACTGAGTAAATTTTCGAGTGTCTCGAAATTTCATGTTAACATCCTCTATTGTGTAAACTAAATGTAATATAAACTAAATATAATTGTGTAAATTAAGTAATTTTTACTAGTTAGAATGAAATTTTCTACAGCTATGAATGAATCATTTTGTTTAAGAAACGTAATTTTAGTTATAAAATAGTTGAAAAAAATGAGCGAATGGGTTACATTAATGCAAAGTGTTGCACGAGATCACGGGCGTTAATTTGCTATGACAGATATGATATAATTTAGCATAATTTCAAAATAGATGACAGATCTATATTCTACATTTAAAGAATCATATATATTACATTAATGTAAACAAAAAAAACTAAAATCGCTATATTCTGTACTTTTTTTAGGAGAGAGGCAGAAATCACATTTATGACAAAATTGTTTTAAATAATAAAGCGTCTCTTTAGTTGCATGAATATATGTATTTTATATGTTACTAACTTACTGGGTTATTTGCGAGTGTGTTTGGTATTACGAAAACTCCGCAATGATACTATATGTTTATATTCCAGTTATTAGAGAAAAATATATCTTTTATAAAGTGGAGTAAATGTTGTAGAGGTGATGGAACAATTTTTTCTTATGTTTAATAGTCTTGTATAATTTTTGTTATATTTATGTAAATTTTTATTTTTTTATTGTATTTTATTTAGTTATTTATTTATTTTTTATTGTATTTTATTTATTCATTTATTTATTTATTTACTTATCTAGTTTATTTATTTTATTTTTATTTTATTTAGTTATATTTATGTAAATTTTGGGAACTTTTCTGTGTAAATGTGTGTGTGACAATATTCAGAATTTCTTCAATAATATAGCACAAATGTGTATATATACTGCATATATAGCATTGTACTTAGAATTGTGAAATTTTAAAAAAATTGTACTAAAATATGTTTACATTTTTTATGTTTTCAAAATAACTTAAAAATAACTTATAGTCTACAAAAAAGTCATAGTAAAGATTTCTTGAGGAAAGCTGCAAAATAGGCAAAAGTATTCGACCGTATTTTGACCAAAATACAGAGAGAAACATCATGTATTTATGATATTTCTAATCAGAAGAAACGTCTGCAGGAAATTACAGAATATAGAGCTACAAATATACAATATATTTTTAGGAAAAAAAAATTGAAATGAAAATTGAATAAGTTATTTGAATAAACATTTGACGCGTAGTGCACGAGCCATTATTTTTATTTGTTATAAATTTTTAAAGGGCTAAATGCAAAATCGCTCTCTGTAGCCACTCTTTTGCCACTCATGCAAGAAAGATGCCAAAAAAGTTTAGTAAGCAAATATAATGTCGGTGAGACAAAATATATCAAGTTACAGATATCATGGAAAGTTCAGCTGCACTAACTTGCAGCTATTGTGTTCGCGCGAGGGATACATTAGTATTCGCGTATGCATAGACGGACAATTAAGCCCACAGAATAATGTTTCGCGCTCTCACTGCATGAGACCTCTATAGTGAAATTAGGGGATTTGTTCTTGGCTTCTGCCTTTAACATGAGTTTAAACTGTCTTCAGACAGACTTAAACTCAAGATAAAATTTAATCGACGTACAATCAGTGACGGCTTAAACCTTTTGACAATTACTCACAAGGGAGACTGTAGGATATATCTTAAATTTTTAAACAAAATCTGGTAAATATTTAAAGAAAAATATATAGGAAATGATGAGAGGGGTCTGCACGTTCGAAGTTTTTCGAAATCCAGATAAATAAATCATAATGGTTATTTTTTATTAAATTCAATTTTTTATTTTTCAATCAAAATCAAATAGACTACTGATTGCATGAAAACAACTCTGTTTGTCAGCATGTACGAAATCTGATGTAGATCTTGTTGAATATTGGGAGGTTCTATTGAGTGCTGGTGAATGTTGTTCACACACACACACATACACACTTGTTGTTCTCTATTTCTATTTATCAGTATTGCGTATATGCAACAAGTAAGAATGTGTAAGCGTCGAGGCCGAAGCCGAAGTGAATGCTAACACGCCACCTATAATGGGATTGGCAGTAGGCAGTAAGTCATAGGCAGTAAGCAAATTAACCAATCACGGTCGATTATTACAAGAATAATTGACTGTGATTGATTTGCTTACTGTTTACTGCCTACTGCCTACTTCCAATCCCATTGTAGTGCCTTAAGGCTCGGATAACTCTGGAAGCAGTTGCCGGAGAAAACAACAAAAACAACAAAAGTGCTGAGTCGCAAGACGCGCTGACAACTTGCAAGCGCTAGAAAACTTGCGGCTAGAAGTGTCGAAATGCAAGGTACTGCGGCCACTCGCAAGCACGCGGTAGACAATACAGAACACCACTATGCGTTGGTGTTATCTTGGTCAACGCCGAGGAACATGGAAGCGCTGCGGTACGGATAACTCTCTGGGAGCTGTCGCTACTGGTGTGAAGTTTAAGCCTTGCGACCGCAAGACTCAAACAATCAAATACCGGAGAAGTCGCCAGAGAGAAAACACAACACTAGGAACAGTTATGCGCGAGGTAGAGAATCTAATAGAGGGTCCTACAAAATTCTATAACGCTTGAAAGATGTGCAGAAAAACACGTCTTATATAGGGCAGAGAGTAGCACGTTTAGTAGTGGATCGTATCAGAGAGAAGATTTCTGATAGTCGCAGCGTGACTTACACAGAGTGATAATATATTAATGTTATCTAATTAATAACTAAAAATTTACAAAGTTACTAGGAAAAACATATAGGACAATAGATATACTCTTTTGTTCAGTTTGATCTCATTATATCTCATCTATTATATTTTGCGTAATCATTCACAAATCTTCTTTAATTAATATCTCTAATTGTTGCGAATACCGCAAAATGATATAGGACGTTTATGTTCAATTTAATCCATATTATGCCTCCACGAGCGCTTATAAAGGTTGTTCTGGAACACTCTGTATTAATTCGGCTACCCAGCTTCGCGCGCGCTCGTATCTAAATGAAATCTAGATAGTCATTTGAATGGAGAAATCGAAATATCTCATTTATATTTAGATGATAAAGATATATAGCATTTTCATCTTTATCTCAGATGAAAAAAGTGCCATTTTATTTAAGTACATTTAAGATGTTTTTGATTCTATATCCAACGATAGAATTTGTTACCTGGAGTTTTTAGCTAGTAACATTTTATGTAAAGATTTTTTCTTAAAAAAATAGATAATTTATAAAAATAAGATTGTATTTGAAAACAAGTCTATTTCTAATAGCAGCGGAGATAAAGACTCTTTTCGCGCGATATTATGAAAAAATTGTTAGTTACACAGACAATTATTAGCAGTAATTTTTAAGCACTTTCTTATTTAGAGTCGAAATCGAAGGAATTGCATTCTCTAACGAATTTCCCTAATGTGAAACAAACTCTTTTCAAGTACACTACATTTCTACCTTTATCGCCACTAGTAGTAGTGTACTTTTTAGGACAACAAATATATATACTTCATAGAAACCGTTTATCAGAGAATACTTTTTTGAAAAACTCTTGTTTTCAAAAAATAAAAACTTATAAATAAAAGTATGAGTAGAGAGAGAGGAGATATATGGCCCCAGAGGTATATATTGCCCATGTGCTTTTTTTTAGTATTTATCTTGAGAGGAATAGAGAGTACAAAATCGCCTTTTAAAACATAAATATTTTAACAATAATATTTTTATATTATTTGAATTTCATTAAAACCGGACAATATTAATCAAGAAATAAAACTGATTTGATAATAGCAAAGTAAATATTGGAGTCTCCCGAAGTTTTGTATCAATATTTTTTATCGTGACTGAATAAAATTAAGCGATGTGTTACTAGCTAAAATGAAATTTCTTACAAGTAAATGATATACTGTTTTTGATAATAAATGCAATTTTTATTTATAAAATTATTGAAATCGAGCATATGCGTGGACGAGATAAAATTGGTCGACAATTAAAAGCCAATAGAAGGACTATAGAGATCTTTCGCGGGGAAATTCTGGAAATACTAATCAAAATACATATTTTATACGTTGCTTTCTTTACTTTGCGCTACTGAGCGACTGAGCCCGGTATCAGGGCAAGATGGCTCTGTTGTTACATATTTATATTTTGGTTATTACAAAACTGTTGAGTTTAGCAATTAGTCGATTTGAATTTTGCTTTGAACCAGAAACGTCCAATAATAGCTCAAAAAAACGCAAAATGATTTTGTTGTGCGACAATTGCATGTATGTTGCTCGACCACGCGTTGCAGAAGTAGTTAAAGATACGTTATCGGCACTTCAATGGAGTCTTATCACACGCCGCGTATTCACCAGATTGTGCTCCTTCAAATTATCACTTATTTCGATCGATACAGCACGGTCTCGCTGACCAGTATTTCAAAACATATAAAGAAATAAAGAATGGTTCGATGAATAGATTGCTTCGAAGAACATATATTTTTTTATCGCAGAATTCATTTGCTAGAAAACTGGAAAAAAGTTATATCTAGCGTTAGAAAATATTTTGAATAAAATATAATTTAACGTCCGTCTAAAAAACATGTTTTTTTTTTGCAAAAGCTTCCTCAAAACTAACCGTAATACCGAATATCTCGAAATTTCACGTGGTTGTTTGCAAATTGTTAGGGATTATTGTGCTCAAGTGGACGTGCTCTACCTTCACACATGCACAGAGAAAAATTATTTTGCTCTTTTAGCAAAATCGTCGTTGCTACTGCATATTCGTAGTGACATCAAAAAAATTTAGTTGACGTAACTAATTTTACAAATTATTCGTTATCAGAACAGAAGTAGTTTCGTTGCCAGGATAGAAAAAATTTGTGGAGTGTATTTATCCTAAGAATCACGTTAATTTGCTATTGATGCAAAATAATGTATTGATGTAATAATGTATTTAGCAAATTTATTTACTATCGGAGCAAAACTGCAACTGCTTACATAAATCCATCATGGTTCTATAGCAAAATAATTTGTAGATTCAGCAAATTATATCCAGCAAATAGTGATTAGTACTCTTAGCAAATCTTTTTGCTGTCCATATAATAACGAAAAGATTTTGCTAGACTAGCAGAAAATTTGCTGGTCCAGTAAATTATTTTTCTCCGTGTGGTATTGTGTATCTTGCGTCAGACACCCTGTATATTTCAAAGGAGGAAATAATAAATAATTTTTCCGCGCTTAAATATCAAGTTACGATACGACACTATTGTAAATTCAGTGTAGGTTAAAAAAGAGATAAATAACCATTAATTTCCATAGTTATATTAGTTATAGAAATTCTCCAAATTTATACTTACATGAATTTGAATATGAATTTGATTCATGTAATGATATTTACAATTAATAACGTGATAGTAATATCGATATAATTGCGATATTATATCAATATCATATTGAAATATATAATATTTGTATTATACTAGTATTATGCAAAATTTCGATATGATGCTGGTATTGAATGTTCAATATATATATGCCAGTATAGTACCAAAACTTTTATAATACTGATATTTACATAAATCGGTTTATTTCGGTTGGTGTACTAATACCTAAAAATATATGAAAACGATAAAACGATATTTTTGACATCGCTTTAAACACGGTAAAACATTTTATATTAAATTTAACATATTTCATATGACCCAAAAAGTCCACTCAAATTTCCGTGTTAATTTAACACAAAACAACACAAATATTGTCAAGAAATAAATACAAAAGAATAATATAAATATCATTTTAAAGCAAATTTGAAAATATAAAATTGACTTGATATTGAAAATTGAATTGATGTTTAGAACATCCAAGTAACACCAAAGAAAATGTTATTTTTACATTGGCAAAAATATTTTAATCATTTCTTTTTTACTGCATTGTTTTTAAGAGAAATGTTGTCTATGAATTTGCCTAAAATCTCCTTAATAAGGAGATTTTTTATAGTACATAACTTTCACGATAACAGCTGCTCGTAATAAACAGTGAAAGTAAACGATTCGCGTCGAAATCAGGACAGTGAATCGCTATTGCGAAAAAAACAAACAAAAACACTGAAATAAGACACTTGTTTTGAGCACGAATATGTATATCGCGAGCTATTTTTTCGAAGGTTGCAACTGCTGACCTGCGATTTTGTGATTCGCATAGTAAAGAACGAATATTATAATTATTATTCGCTGCTCGGCATTGGAACTGATGCGTTTGTTTTTTAGTGACGTCCAGTTGAGCTACGTGGTCGCACACACGGGGTGTTCTTGCAGAGTAGCAGGTGCAGCTCCCGGCAAAAAGTGCTCCGCGTGCGCATAATGCGGACTTTGACTATGCCGAGAATTCATTTTATCTATGCACACGTGCACGTGCGATTTTACCTTTTACGCTTACATATAAATACGGAGACCGGACAGGCTTGAATGTACTTAATGCCAGCTGTCGCTGTTTTTGACATGATACTTCTGGAAAAATAATTAAAATATCATATATCCCAGACAAATGTAATTGCATTTAATGCGGAGAACATGTATTCGGGGAGTCGGTGTGAAGTTGACACCTTATCTTTTAACACTACAAGTTTTTACACAAATTCTGTTCGCACTCGCAACAGTTCTTGATAAGTTACATTAATAGTTCTACCGAATTGGGTAAAAAAGAATGGCACATCGAAAATATGAGGTGCAAATTCGCGCGATACGCGTCTTCCAAAAAAAGTCGCTAGAGATACGAAATCTTAGAAAAGCCCTACGGTTCCTGATATGTTTCAAGAATAGTTCTGATCTTTAAATATTTTTAAATAATTCTTTAATGTCATCGCTGACACCGCACTCAAGAGTAAAATATTACTTTACTACGACTTTCAATTAACTTTTTAGTATTTTTCAATAGTTCTACAATAGTTCTAATAGTTTCCGCTTTCAGTAAGTTTTGTCGAGAATATCTGTCTTTTACTATTTTTAAATAATTTTTGAATCTCACAGCTAGCATCGCACTTCAGAGTAAAGTATTACTTTGCTGGCAATTCCAATCAATTTCCTGATATTTTCCGATAGTTCTATAATAGTTTTAAAGCTTTCAATACGTCGGAATTCGAGGGTTCCGGCTTTTTAAATGATTCTTAAATGATTTTTACATGTATGTGTCACTACTGACACAGCGCTAAGAGTAAATCTTGTGTTGCTGGAAATTCTTGTTCCCATTTTGATATTTTTCGATAGTTCTGCAATAATTCTAACGTTTTTGATATGTTTGGTCGAGAGTTCCTGTTTTTAATTATTTTTAAATAATTTTTGTATCTAAGCGTTAGAACTATTACAGAACTTTCGAAAAATACTAAAAAGTTAATTGGAATTCGCAGTAAAGTGATACTTTACTCTTGATTGAGGTGTTAGTGGTGAACATTCGTTACTCTCGACAAAACCTACTGCAAAGCTATCGAAAAATACTAAAAAGTTGACTGAAACTCGTAGCAAAAGTAGTGACATTAAAAAATTAATTAAAAATATTTAAAAATCTCAGAATTATCACTGGAATATATCAGGAACTGTAGAACTCTTCTAAAATTCTTCTATAAAATTGCATATTTGGGACGACTTTTTTGGAAGTAGCGGTGCTACGAGAAATTGGCACCTCATATTTTTAATATGACATTGTTATTATCTAATTTGGCGGAACTATTGATGTAATCTTATGAATTGTAGAACTATTGTGAGTGTAAATAGAACTTATGTAAAAACTTGCGGTACTAAAAGATGAGGTACCAACTTCACTCCGACGGATGTGGGGATTAATGTTAAGCGTAGAATTAAGATCTCGAAACGAGAAAAACGGCTTTACGACGTAGAATAGTGAAAGCGCGTTTTCGTCTGGATGCATATGAATTCTGATGTTTTAATAATATCATCTTTCTTTGTCTATAAAAAAAAAGATAACTTATCGATTTATTGATGGAAAATTCGATAATTTATTTTGGAACAGAAAAAAAGGATTCTTAATTTATCCTATTTGTTGGAAATCGAGTTTCCTATTTTAAACTCGCTGCAAAATAAGTCCGTGTCAGTGGAGCACTAATTACAAAAGAGTTGCGATGAAGCGAAAGTAGGTTGTTCGGAATGATCCTTGTCCGAAGTATCCGATCTCAGCAACCGTAAGATGCGCATTAATATTTACACGTGCGCTGCGATACGTGTCGGAGTATAAATAGCTTCAAACTGGCTGCAACTCGCGTGCTCGTGTAGACAATAAATCATGAAAAATAATCCTTTTTGTTTATCAATTTCATCAACTATTAATCGTATAATCCGGGCCATAACTCTTCCCTCGTGAACGAGCTGACAAACGTAGCGACATAGGACCAATAGCCGACTCTCCCGAGCGTTATCGTTGCGTAACGTAACGAAGGGCGTGGTATAGAGGGTTGTTCACACAAATAATGGAAAATTGATGACTGTGTAAAAAAAGGGGAAAAAAGTATTCTCTTTTTTTTTTTTAAAGGCAAACATCGCAATGGTGGTCGTCGCGGTCAATTGTTCTACGGGAGGTGAATGAAACTGCTGGAAAAAGTCGTTAAACATATATATGGGGTTGCGCGTTGCCGAATAAAATTCAACTAGATCATTTTATCATCGATCGCACGTATATATTTATGTGTATGTGAGTTTTATAAAGCGATGGATATTTTCGCGTTAAAAATAATAACATCTATATTTATATGGCAGAAAGAGAGAGGGGGGGGGACACATGATAAGTTTGTCCGTGTGGAGTTGTGTACACAGGATACCGCGTTTATGTTTATTTATGTTCATGTATTGGTTACGTGCTCTATATACTAAACGGCTCGATATAAAGCATACTAGGGAGCGGCCGAGCTCTATTGATTTCGAGTGAAACCGGTCAATCAGAGGGGACATTTCTTTGGCGCAAAGCAACCCTTTCTCACCGTGCTTTTTCCACATAGCTCTATCGCAAACGTTGAAGCACTCATCTGTATTAAAGTATCAGAAAATATATCTCGGAAAATGTACCAGCGTGCGATTGATGAAAGAAAATAATGTACGGAGATACATTCAAGATATTCAGCGCACTTTCATTAAATGCATTGCAATTTATTTCTCCTTCTTGCATTAGCTCTTCTGACTAAATATTCGGATCGTGAATATTCTGATCGTCTCTTTTTTAGCATTTTAAGTTAGCATTTTTCGGATGTTATTTAACTTCGAGAGCTCGGCGCGTAGGGTTTTTTCATCTCCGCGACGTGAATTGCACCCTTTTTCACTATTTCCTTACGAATTCAATTTCATTTTCTAGAAGCGGGTGAGTGAGACCGTGGAAAATGCGTTACTGGTATAAATTCGATGAAGACTCGGGAAAGCAAAGATAGCTAGAGAAAGAAAAAGGGAGAAGGAAAGCCTTTACATGTCACGCTCTGTACAACGTAATTTCGGCCGTCAACGCGGGAAGCTGTTATAAAATCCACCCGTAGGGTCCTCCGTTGCGTGCCTTCGATTTTCCACATCGTGGCTGCTGTCAACGAAAAATCGAAGCTAAAACGCTCACGTCCGCGAATAATGCAATCGAGACCGCGATAATTTCGGCAAGGCAGAATTGCGCGGTCGCGATCGATTGTTCTTTTTTGCACTTCAGCTATCAACCGCTTGTCGCTCCACATATTTAGATCTTGATTCTTTATGTTTAAATTGTTACGTTTAAATCGCGATATCGGTCACGATAAAGCGTTTCTATTTCTTGGTCATCTCGTTTTTTCGCGACATTTTTAGCAATTCGCGCGAGAATAAGTTATCGAGGGTAGCTCTTAATCAGATTAAAAGTTAAGTAAAGGCAGAACGGTGTTAACAGCCGCGAAGACTGTACTCTTCTACTCGCTGAAGTCGTGTATGCGATTAAAGACGTTCTCATAATCCTTTGCCGACTTATCTCTTCAACAGCCTGAAGTTAATACATACCGAATACTTACCGCGAACTTCGACCTTAGATGTATCGAGAAATCTGCCTTATCCTACGGATTATTTCATCTCGAAAGTTGTAATATTTTACAACTTTTCATTGGCTTGATGGCGATGTTCTGCTGCTGTTCATTGACTTAACAGCGATATTCTGCCGCTACTTTTACAGATGCATAAAGTAGAGCACTTTTGTCGGTATTTGTTAGAAATATCTTCTTTTTCGTCAGCATCCTCAGCGGAAAACGTTTGAGCATTTGTATTCCGCGAGAGTCAGTTGGAAGTTCAAGACGGACTTGAAAAAAAAGAAAAAACAAAACGAAAAAAAAAATAGAAACGTAAGCTTTCGTACAGCGTGGAGATTTTCAATACTTGTGACACACTGCAAACGAAAACAATATTCACTAGTGAATTCATTCCAGATATTTTGTGATTTCTTATTTGTCCGTGGAAGTATGACTTCTGAAAGCACTGTGTACTTGAGAGAAAGGGAATGAAGAAGGGTGAGAGAGAGAGAGAGAGAGAGAGAGAGAGAGAGAGAGAGAGAGAGAGAGA
>NW_022639466.1:699466-720790 GCF_010583005.1 Odontomachus brunneus | reverse complement strand
AGAGAGAGAGAGAGAGAGAGAGAGAGAGAGAGAGAGAGAGAGAGAGAGAGATTTTCCAATTGCATTTTACTATTTGCGATTATAACTACATTCTCGATTCGATGCATAATCCCAACTTTTCCGTGCATGGAAGCACAGCGCAGAAAGATTTGTTAATGTAAGGAGTCTCAAAAAGAGGATTTATGGCGAGCGAAGCGTCGTTTGCTAGAAGAGGAAAATTCTGGCAGAGAGACTTTCTAATGAACGTTATTTTTCTGATACTGTCTTATCCGACGTTAAATATTTAGCGGATGACACGCAGGAGTTACCTCAAAGGCGCGATACGACGGGCTGAATGAGAACGTCGCAAGTAATAATTTAAAAAGCACGATGCAACATCGATATAAGTTTACGTGAGAAATTTCCAGCGATGCACTTTACTCGCGATGCATGGATTTTCTCGAGAAATTTTCCAAGGAAAAAAAGCTTCTGCGCTGAATATTACCAGCTCGAGGATGAAAATCTAGTTATGCCCATGAACTATCATTGATCGACTTAGCGATGATTCGCAATACTTATGTGGATCTATAGGGTAAAACTATAGACTAACCGATTATGGAATATCCTTTTTCAAATTAACATTTTTTTTTCATATTGACATTGCTGTAATATAAATACATATTTTAATGTTCTAATAACGTAGAAACCTTGAGAAACATGTTTAAGAAAAATAAAAGAAACTATCCAAAATTTAATTGCAACTTGAATATAAAAAAAGTAAAAAGTAAGAAAATCACGAAGTGAAGAAAATGAAAGATATGGATTATCGAGAAAATTCAAAAATATAATGAATAACATATATACACATATAATCAATAAAGCAAACCTTTTTATTTTTGAGAAAAGCATTACTCATAATCATAGAACAAATTATTTTATACATGAAAAAGTTGCAATTATTTATTAAAAAGTATCATGCATACTTTATACAAGAAATAAACATAATGAACAGAATAAAAATGCGAACTAAGTATAATAAACGTAATACAAAATAGAAAAAAAAACAGAACAAGATTTAGCCACATTTTTTATGTAACTTCTTTAGGTTGTTAATTGTCTACTTTTACAAAGATTTATATTATTATCACGTCTTGCATGATAAATAGAACTTTTCTGTGCCATTAAGAAGGTTAGTGAAATAAACGAACGGTAAAACATTATTAACACAATTATATTGAGAATATACATTGAATATAAATATTAGTAAACTTACTTTACATAAACAAAAACAACTCGATTTCCATAAGATTTAATTTTCAGGTGAAACGAAAGTAGAAAAAGGGCGTATTGTATGCGTAAATTAAGATTCTTGGTCTTTCGCCGCGGAACTTTCGATTGATAATATCAGAAGCAAGAAAACGTATACTCAAAATTCTTGCGAAATACGTTAAACTAAAAGAATATGTCTATAAAGTGACCCTTAGAACCGATTGGGCACATTTGTAAAATATTTTGAAAACT
The DNA here is from genome assembly GCF_010583005.1 of Odontomachus brunneus. Classification (NCBI taxonomy): domain Eukaryota; kingdom Metazoa; phylum Arthropoda; class Insecta; order Hymenoptera; family Formicidae; genus Odontomachus; species Odontomachus brunneus. The sequence goes on along the minus strand of NW_022639466.1, from coordinate 719,290 downwards.
TTTATTTTGTTCTAACAATTAATAAATAACCACGCAAGTAATGTGATATGCAACTTTTCTTTTTAGGTCATTTTTCCCCATGATTTCTTGACGTTAATTTTACAACTATTTATTGATTGTTAGAGTACACTGAGAGTGTAAGTAACAAAATATCTAAAAAAATAGTAAATATTTATTTGGTGGGTATTAATAACATATATTTAAATCTAAGTTCTTTTATTTAAATAAAATAAATAATTACTTTTATGGGAAACCAAAGTTTTCTTAAGAATTCACATTAAAAAAAAAATATGTATTTTTTTATTTGAAAAATATTATGTATTTTGGTACATAAGTAAATATATTATTAGTATCCACCGCGAATAAATATTTATTATTTCTTAGATATTTTTTTTTCAATGTAAAAGGAAAGTCTCCGGAATATTTTATAAATATGCTGATCGATCACAAGTGTCATTTTATGGATATAATCTTTTATTTCGAAAGTATTTCGCGCGCAAGGATTTTGGGGATACTTTTTCTCGCTTCTAACGTCATTAATCAAGATAGTCCGGGTGAGGACATAGGGGCTTTAAAACCTTTGCTCGGGAATTGTTGCGGTGTTGTTGTATCTTCTATTCTTTAAATGGCATCTTTAATCTGTGAAAGGTTAATAACAGAAGATATTGATTCTGTGTAAATATTTGTATGTAAATACACTTCTTCAAAGAGAAGAAGCGTGTTCTATTTCTTGCGACTGATTTAGGTCCTACGGATGAAAAAACGCGTTAAGTAATAGATGGCTATGACTGAAAATTTGTCTCTTCGCTATCCACCTTTGCCGGATTCACTGTTTGCCAGTGTAGTATCATAATACGTTACGATTGTCCACGTGCTTACCGAGAAGGAGAGGGTCGCGTCTTCACGACGGCTTGATCGCGAAAACCTCATTTGCCGCACGCTCAAAGGGTCAAAGTAAGCATCCACGAGCATGCGACCTTTTGCGAGTAGAAAAGCGCGGTCCTCGTGACGAAATTCTTCACGTGGCGAACGCTTTAAGACAAAAGAGAAAGGGAGAAAGCGCCGGAGAGCGTTAGAGAAAAAGAGAAATGAGAGGGGAGCGAGGAGAGGATGGTGTGTGTACACACGGCAGTGCTTTGTGCCGACGGGCTCTATTGTCGCTATATTGAATTTCCTTCTACATTCTACGGACGTTGATACCTGTTGTGTTACGAACGACGGGGGGTTGTAGCTTCTACGCGGAATACCCGATCCCGATGAGATAACTGTCGATACATCCGACGCGCACATTCACATGTTCGATATTCCGTCGGGAATCGGGCCGCATTTGCATATTTCTGCAGCTAGAAGGCGATGGCCGCGCCGCGCTGACCGGCGGGGTCAGCGGTCGTTCCTTTAGCACGACACTCCAGGGTGTTGGCCACCGTCGTAATCGCATTCTGTATTTACGTAGAACGACGCGGGAATACCCAGCAGAAGGGAATAAAGCAGCCGCGGCTGTAAAAACTCGTCGTAACCGACTTTTCTCCGCCTTATTGGTTTATCCAACCGGCTCGATAAAAAGCGATCGATCTATCGCTTCCGAAGCCCGTATTGAAATGTTTAACGCGCCGTTGCCGATGTCGCCGTCGTCGCCGTCTCTACTGCGCTTCGTCGCTCGCGCGGGAAAATGTCCGATGTACCCTTTGAACTGATCTGACGATTTGTCTCCCTTTGAATCGACTCCTATGACCGCGAAGGATTTCACTAAAACTCGTCCATCGATTGTTACCGGCTAGCTGTCGAAACCTGACCAATTTAGGTGAAATTCTCTATTGCACGGCACCATGAACGGAGCAAACGTTGGCACCGACGTTGATATGGGAGTCTGGATTTAATTGATCTAATATTTATGTCGACTTGTACTTTTATTGAGGGACAGTGGGAGCGAAATTGCAAAATATTCTTTTTGGAACATAAATATTTTCCTCTAGGTTCCATTAAAATCAAAATAATATTACAGTTAATAAGAGAAAAACTGATTTTTTTTAATATAGAAACTGCCAAATAGATTATCTAGGATCTCAATATTTCGTGTCACTATTTTTCATCATAAGTGAATAAATTTAATTAAACTGAATTTATGTTTTCTGTCAACGTACATTGGACTCATGGATCCACAGGATATGCTTCTCTCTTTCTCTCTCTTATTAAGTAATATTTAATAAAATTTAATGTTAAACTAATTTAAATAGTAAATAAGTTAATAAGTTTAACGTTATAGTGTGTTTAAAAAATTTTGAAAAAAATTCACCTGACTTCATTGAAATGTTAATTAAATATTCAAATCATTAAATTGAATAAATTTACTTATTCAATAATTATAATCAAATAAAGGTTTATTCTGAATATTTTATTTTTATTTTTTTTTAGAAAAAATCGTATGATAGAATGGTTCATCTAAAGCATTTATAGTTTTTCAAAATTTGACTTATAAAAGAAATGCTACAGAATTGTTTTAGTATAGAACTTGTAGTTTAAGAAAAACATTATAGTATAATTATCACTCAAAAAGTAATTATTACATTGTATGAAAACAGGGTATATTTTAGAAGAGGTAAAGGCATTGAAATTTGGAAAAAAGTAATTCATATATTTATTTTTTCGTATATATATTTTAAAAATAATTTCAAAATTTCTTAATGTGCAAAATCGTATACGCGTGCACGTGTTTTACATGTGGCTTTTTACTCTAAATTGTTGGTCAAATTATCCAATATCAGGGTGATATTGTAGCATGTATTACGGTTCTTGCAGAACGAGATTTACGGTTTACAGTATCGTTTTGCTGGCATAAAAACACAGAGGAAATAATCATATAGAGAAATTTGTACATGTTTGTATAGTTAATCGGAACAATTAGTGGTCTGAAAAATTGTAACTTCGAAATTTTGAAAATTGTAGCATCTTGTCCCAGTTTCTTCTACTATTTTCAGCGTCGTTGTTTAGCGTCGGGATATGTTACATTTCCGCATCCACGGAAAATATCGCGTTGCTGTGGAAAAGGAAAAGCAGTGAGATTGTCGAGATGCTGAATTGCGTTTTCCTGCGTTTCTCGAGATTATCAATTTCCACCTCCTCTTTCCGCTTTCGCCCGTAAACGTCTTCCCTTCGCTACCTCCGGTCGAGACATCCGTTGTCAGCGACGCAACATGGGCAGGCGCGCTTGCCTTGTATTAAAATGTCGTTCGTTTTACGGCGCGTTCCCTACCTGTGAGCCCGATAAATTCTCGGATGCGCCCCCGGGATCGTAAAGCGGATCCTGCGACGCCACGCCGCATTCGGGTTTCCAGTCGGAGGAAACGAGAGAGCAATCTGTTCTTCGATATTTGCATGTAGTCAGGCTCCCGTCGTCTGGGGAGAGAATCGGCGTGAGATTCTGCGAGCGGGGACTTGGATCGTCTGTTGGATAATTAGGGACGAATGGTTGATGACGCACGAGGGCCGGAGGTATTCTAAGACGATGCTTTCTCGCGATGTCGGACGTGTTTCACCCCTTGACTGTGTCAGTGACGGAAAAAAACACTTACAAAAATAAAACTGATCAAAAGTGCTTATAAGGGAAATATTTGCAATTCAAAAAAGATACTTATACCGGTGCAATTAAAACGAGATACTACATTTTTGTTTTTGGAGTCGCTGAATACTAATCTGAGGTCAAAATTGCGAAATTTAAAATGACAGAGAGAAATTAAAAAATTCATTCGATTTGCATAGAAATTTGAATTTAAAGGTTTTTGAAATCGTTGATTTCAAATTCAAAATAAAAATTCATGAATTTAAAATATAGCAAAGAACCCCGCACCATTCTTATGAGAAAATTCTTTCTGCGAATTTGGTTAATTTTTGGGTATGTTGTCATTTTAGACAAATATCTCAATGGGCATAATTTGATCCTTTGAGCCGATTCCGTACTACAAGTTCTGGAACGTCCAAATTTAACATGTAAAGATATAGGCTTTTCGATTCGATATATGTGACTTGCGGTCAAATGTGTGTGCAATATGCATCTCTCTCTCTCTTTCTCTCTCTATCTATCTATCTATCTGTGTGTATGACCAGATAGATCTATATATCTATGTGTGGGTGTGTGTGTGTATATATCATAGTAAATATAAGGACCTATGGTTCGTTACCGTCGTAACATTTTTTGACTCCAAACTCTTTCTGCTATATGTGTGATTATGTGCCAGCAGAGAGAGTTTAGAATTATGAAATACTATGAGAATGACGAAAACTGTGGAGTTTTTATCTCTGTGTGATACACACACACACACACATGCATGCACATTTGGTTAATGGTCACATATATCGAGTCGAAAAGCCTATATCTTTATATGTTAAATCTGGGCTTTTCAGATCTTGTAACACAGAAACGGCTGATAGAGGATCAAGTTATATTTTTTAAGAAAGACGAAAACTATAATATATCCAAAAATTAGCCAAATCTGCAGAAAGACATAAGAATAGTGTGGAGTCCTTTAATATGATGGGCAAAAAAATAAAAAAAAATAAAATAAAAAATATCAATTTTGTACAAAAATTAATTTTAAAGGATTTTAATTATGTTAAAATTCTCGTTTTCATATTGAATTTACCATTATGTCGATTAAAAATTTTAATTTTAAATTCGAAAACAGCGGCTTCGGAAAATCTTCAATACAAACTTTTATGCGAATCAAACGTTTTTTTGGACGGTTAGTCCGCCATATTGGATTCACCATTTTGAATTTTGAAATTTTGATCTTAAAATTTTAATCTCAGATTCAGATTTAGCGACTCAAAGAACCTCCAGAAAATAAGCTTCTCATAATTTTATTAACTTTTTAAATGTTAAGAACATTTTTCACCCTATAATCAAGGGGTTAATTAATGACTCAAAATTTTGTGTTTTGCAAAATAGTAAAAGTTTTGTGTTCAATTTGATAAGTTCTACCTAAACACAACGAGTATGTCAGTAATTGTTACACCCTGTATACATATAAAACAAACTCTTTTTTTTAAATCGATTAAAAATAGTTTAAATTGATAAAGCGTTTTTCTCAAGCTATATGAAGTTAGTATTAATCTACCCTGGACTATTTGTGAACGCGTCCTGATACTAGGACAGCTCCGCAATGATACTGCACGTTTACATTTATCAGAGCAAAAATATAGAGTTTACAAAATCGTACTAGCATGAAAACACGCAAAAAGATTGTCTCTATATTTTCTGCCCAGTCAATTACAACAATTGGTTGATAGAGAAGTTTTATCACTGAAATTCTGAAAAGTTTACGGATCTGTCCCGTACAAAGTATGATAATGTACAGGGTGCGGCGCCAAAATCCGGACAAATTATACATTTTTTCCAAACATATTTTTTATTGCAAAAACGAAAAGGTTTACAAAATTTTTTTAACCACATTGTTTGTAAGGCCATAAAGAACACATTTACTCAATATATCCCCCGCCTGCTTGAATGACCGCCTCCATTCTCGGTCTGAAGCGTGCGCAGGCGCGCTTTAATGTGTCACGGTCCATATCGGTGAATGCCGCTTCAATAGCGGCTCTCAATGATGCGACGTTTGGATGTCTGGATTTGTTCGTGATCCTTTCAACTACGCTCCATACATAGAAGTCCAAAGGATTCAAATCTGGGCTGTTGGGAGGCCAGAATTCTTTCGACCAAAACATGTCGACGTTGTCCGACAACCAATTTTGCACCAAATGACTTGTGTGGGAAGGCGTTTGTCTCACTTTAATTGCGTAAGACTCGTAGCGGAGGTCCTCCTCGACGATTCGACGCATAGTTTTCTCGCTCACACCAACAACCGACGACAATTTTCGGATCGACTGCCCTGGATCCTCAAAAATCAGCTCCTGAGCCCGTTGAATGATGTCGGGCGTCCTGACAACGCGCTCCTTCGAGTGGGTTTTCCTCGCCGGTGTTGCAAAACCTTCGTTGGACTTCTCCGACTCATTGTACTTTGCGATGACATCATACACAGTCGATCTCGGGTACCCGAAGAACCGAATGATTTCTGTCGCTGAGCGCCCAGCGCGAACACTTTCGATAATCGCGGCTCTTCGGTTATACACCGCACTTGGTTTCAACATTGCGACTGTTTCGAAGTTATGATGGTTTAGTACATGCGTCAAGCTATTTGAACGCTAATCGCGACATCTACCAGTGGTATAGAACGGCGAGAATTTCAAATTGAATTTTGTCCGGATTTTGGCGCCGCACCCTGTATATGCTTAAGATATCGGAAATTTTATCGAAAGATCTTTAATAAATTTCTCTTCTTAGTTTCTTATTCTCGAGTCTTCCACGTTAAAGTAATCTTGTTATTGTCAGTAAAAAACGCTCTATTCCTTCCAAGTTTTTCAACAACTTTACGATGACATGAAATCGCCGTCCATTTTTAGCCGGATCAAAATTAAACCTCCTTTCCTCAAAACGGGGGTCATATTCCACCGGTGTTTCATACGCTGCGACGTCGTATTTTACGGTTGTCTCGTAGACTACGAAATAGGATGAGCGACGGAATAAAACGAAGGAAGACATCGCGTAAGTAACGGGCTATATGGATCGTCGTCGTATCTCTGGGACTTTGAACAACCAACCAGCAATCACCTCGTGGCATTGTCGACCCGGGCTTTTTTCGTACTCCGTGACACATTTCACTGAAGGCGCGTAGACGCGACGGCGATTTAACGATGAGTGGTGGCACGGTCAATTACATGGTCCCCATTAAAAGCTCTCAAAGGCCATCAATGAAACCTGGTTATTGCTTCTCATTCGCTCTAATTGCATATTATGACTCAATTGCGGCCTACGTCACACTATGGTGCTATGGTAGCGGAACGTTTTCGTCCAAAGCGACAAACGTAACAACGGAAAAGCAAATGGAATTGAAACTCTCGTCGTCGCCACCACCACCATCTCTGCCTCCGCCAGACCATTGTTCCCTTGAACAGGAAGTAAGCGAACACCGGGAAGGCGGAGTGAAAATCGCTCGGGATCGAGTCGGTTCGCTGTATTCGATGACTACGCCGCGACTGTACCACGATCGGCGTGATGCGATCCGATTAAAGAAGATTCATGAATGTTCACGTGCAATACGATGGATGAACTGTGATGGTGACGTCTCCCGCCATGTGCTTGTATATTGGATCAAACTGAACAGAAAAATGGTCTGTCATGTTTCAAATGACAACGTAGATTTTTAGTTAATAATTAAAGAAGATTAATGTATGTATGTGTGTGTGCGAGATAATTTCACCGAGGGATCTTTAAAAACATTTTGCTCATTTCTTACTTTTGAGTCCTCCACATTGGAGCAATCTCGTTGTTGTCAGCAAAAAGCGCGCTATTCTTTCCAAACTTAAAATTTTATGTGATTGTTTGCAAAATGGTAGAGGAATTTTGTATTTAATGTGATGAGTTCTACTACTTACACCAAAAATTTTTTATAAATGGAACGTAATTTTTGCACACAGTGTATATAGAAATATGGTGAACAGTATACGTACATGTGCGAGGGAGGGGCTTTGCTTCTCCCAAAAAACTAACCCTAACCTAACGCATCATATATGGTTTATTAGTATATTTTATTAGATAGGTTACGTTTAGTTTTTTTGGGTGGGAGGTACGGGGGGAAAAGCGAAGCATTTACCCCGCGCATATACGTATACTATTTACCATATTTCCATATATACTGTGTGCAAAAATTACGTTCCATTTATAACAAATTTTTTTAATAACTTTTTAACAAATAATGAGCTACTAATAAAATCTTTGAAATATTACTCACAGATATATTTTTGATATATCAAGCAGGAGCTCATCAGAGGTGGCTCTTCTAATGTAAACACTTACCTTTATATTAATATATTTGGTTTTTTAAGATATTGATCTGTCAAAAGTGACAGATTAATATCCTAACGAACCAAATATATTAATATCATATCTGTCACAGAGAATTGACATGCGTGATATTCTGTATGCCACACACTTTCGCATTAACATGACTAGAGATTTATCAGATTTTATCAGGTTTTCATCAGATTTATTCTAATTAGTTATCTGTTTATAAGTTGGTTTATATAAAGTAATGTTACCGCATCCTAATGATTAATAAGATCACGATGACCATATTGCATTACATGACTTATCAAAAACTTATAACATCACTTTATACAAGTCAGATAAGACTATGAGATTAAGACCATAAGATGAATTTTTAATCTGAAATACAAAAATTTGTGAGTTTATCCGCTTATTTCTCCGATTTCAATTATTTCATGAGTAAAAATTATTTTTATTACATAAAATGGTAAAATATTATACAGCTGCAAAAAGTTTCATTCTAACTAATAACACACTAATAACACACTTACTCACTCAATTAAATTTATTCATGTACGATGGAGAATGAAACATGAAATTTCAATATACTCGAAAATTTACTCAGTTATTCTAAAAAAAATAAGACTTTTCTCCCTTTAACTAAAACATTTTATTAATTTTATTGAAACTCAAGGGAAAGTATCTAAATTAAAAAAGAAAGCATTTTGCGACTTCGTTTTCACTGCTTCTCTTACGATAAATATATAAATAAGCTTCCTAAAATCCTTGCTAAAATGATTGATTTATGCGCGAACGGACGAACGGATAAGTGGCTAATTTCATTCGAAGGCTCACATTACTGGCGATTTTCTATGGAAATTTTAAAATAAAAGAGCCACCGTCGCAAAGAGATGAGCTTGTTTGGCTAGAAACCTTCGGGGGTGACGGATAATGCAAGTACAGGACTGTTCCGATTATACCGTTCCTCGTCGCGTTGGTCATCACACAGAAGCTATGACTAATAGCTGCACGCAGGATGATCCTGTATTCCTAGCTTCCAACGTAGCTTGTCCGCCATGCGGCGTCATGCGCCTTGGCGCGACATGATTAATTCGAGTGACAGTGTCCGGGCGCCCACCTCCACAGGAAAATCCGTGCGATTCGGTTCCCGCTGCCGAGGAAAATCTGTTTGTACACGGACACAAACAACACTGCGTCGGAGATTCTGCCTCGCCTCGGTTTCTCCGAAGATAGCGGTAAACGCTACGTCATCGATCGAGACGCGGTTCTCTCACGCAATATCGCCAAATAACGCGAAGATCTCACAATCGCGCCGAGAGTTGGATAACGCTCCAATAATTAGCAGCTGCGTGTCCCGGAGAACAAGTTCCCGTGTAACTTTCCCGTGTTCGTATCTTGCACGATTTGACGCGCGACTTATCCGCCGTTGCCCATGGCTCTCCTCATTGCCTGAGGAGAGAAGTGGGAGATACTACTGTGATCAAACCGCTAACGTTAATTTAAAACACAGAACCTTTGCTCCCCGCGACTGTCCAATTTGATTAATGCGAGCAGATAACGTCGGCACTTTTAGGGAAGCACGCCGAGTCGGAAACGTGTTGTTTCAATACCAAGGGATGGGATCATCGCTGATGAGGTGTACAAAGAGGTAAAGGGAGAACGATATTCTGCGAGGATTCTTTTGTTCTGTATCGCGATAGAATTCCGGTTTCTATCAAAGGAAAGTCACGCGCACACACACACAGCTGCGTATAATTCTTGTCTGAGAGTCGATGGGAACACAAAGTGTGTACGTGAATCGAGCAAACACTTAGCGGATATTAAAGGTTGCGTTGCGCCGCTTGAAAGTCATTAGAGAGACACATAATCTGATATAAAGTTCTCGCACAGAAAGAGTACGGTTAAATTACGCCTAATTCTTTTTGGACAAAAATTTTGACTCCATTTTGTACTTAAAGTTTTTGAAGCATAGATTGTAAATATGTAAATGTCGAAGTGGACGAAGTTATCATTTCAGAGAAAATCTAAAATTACATTCTCACTAGATGGCGCCACTGATTTAAATAAAATAAAAAATAAAACTAATGTACTACTGTGATCAAAAAGTATCGGGAATGATTCAATAAAACGCAAGATTTGAATTTATTCATCAAAATTTATTTCGTTCCCTTCAAAGTAATCTCCCACTACAATGCACTTATACCAACGTTTTTTCCAATTCTTGAAACATGCTAAAGTCCTTTTCGTGAAACTCCTTTAAACTTATTCACAGAACTTATTCGCGCAACTTATTCCCAGCGAATTTTCTTTTATGACGTCAATCGACTCAAAACGATACCCACGAGGCGGAAATTTTAATTGAGGAAACAAGAATAAGTTATACGGTGTCATATCAGGTAAATACGAAGTTTGCGGAACCGTATTCGTTAAATTTTTTAACAAAAATTCGAACGTTTTTGGAACGACTCGAGAAGCGATGCGCCGCAAGCTCGAATAATCTCTTAAAATTGCTTAATCCAAATGGAATATGTTCAGTAATGTCTCTAATTGTTAAACAACGATCATTGAGCACCAAATCTCTGATTTGAGCGACGTGTTGCTCATCAGTTAAAGTGGATAGTCTACCAGAGCACGGTTCATCTTCGACGCGTTCTCTGCCTTCCTTGAACATCTTGTACCACTCAAAAACTCTTGTTTTTTGATAGAATATCGTCACCAAAGATTTTTCGCAACATTTCCAATGTTTTTGTAGCAGTAATTCCGTTATGTAAACAAAATTTAATGCACGTTCTTTACTCAATACTCGACATTTTGGAAAATCGTCGGAGCAAAAATTCTTTATATACGGACATACGGACTGCAGCTAGATGTCAATAAAAGTCATACCAACCTAGAAAAGGAACGACAACAGCGCCATCTTACACGCACGCAATTTAAATGAATCATTTCCAATATTTTTTGATCACAGTAGTATAAACATTATCAGCGAGCTCAGCAACAGTTTTAGGCAGGTTCTCTAGTAGCGCGACCGACATAAATGGATCATGGCCTCTCAATTTGTATTGACATATGCATACACAGAATTGCTCGAACTTATACAATTCAACACGAATTTCAAGGGTAGATTCAGTCAGCAACTGCCGTGCTCGATTTGTCCATTTCTTTGTGCATCCGTAAGATCATGAACTGACGTACTGACGTTTGTAAGTACATAATCCAAGATTTCTATGTATGATATTGTCAATCGTTCCAAGCGCTACATTTATATCTTTGGCCATTTTTCGCATGAAACGGATCTCTCCGAATCCGCTCTTCCACCGCTTTTATCAACTTCTTCGTCCTTACAAGCCTTCTACTACCTCCTTAATCGACAGCATTGATGCTTCTCATTGTACAATTGACAATGCCCTTGCAAATGATGACAAACAATGGAACGCGATCGAAACGGTTACTGCTTCAGAAGCATAACGAATATTCCATCTTTCGCCAATTCTCACACGCAAACATATTAGTATTATATGTTATACAACAGTTACTATTCGAAATAAAATTTGTTCTCACACTGATATTATAAATATATAACTGGCATTATAAATAAATAACGAACATCAAGGAGCATCGAAAATACATATATCAGAATAGAATGCCTTTCATTTTTGTGTTATTTTCTTGTACGTACGGTAAATGACGTATTGTCATTGTTTTATAGTACGGTAGATCAATTGCCAGTTGATTTCTTCATATTTTATTTCTCTTACAATCTTACACGATGACCTGCTAGAAACGTGTTGATTATTTTGATTCGCTTATACCCCATTCTTTGCTTCTAACCTAACTGAATTATGGATATAAGCAATATATTTATATACAGACGCGGTACTTACAAATTGTAGTTTATAGATGGCACTTGACATCGCGTAAAAAGACAAATACATTTGATTAAAAATATGTAACTTCTTGTTTTGTAAACTCTGTGTACCACGAATGAAATTCTTATTGCTTTTTGTAGACTTGACAGATCTAGTGATGCAGTTCCCCTACTTTACCGCCTATATCTCCTGACTGTAATAACTTGGATGGTGCAATGGAAATTTTTAATGGGCCTATACATACCAAATGCACCAGGTTTTACCGTACACATCCCAGAACCAATGGCTATAATCCTTCCTTTTCACAAGGATTACCGGTCACGAGGGTTACCGATTTGTCTCGTCGATATCGCGATATCGAGGAGATCGGTGTCATGATCAGAGTTGGCAATTCCGCGGGACGAATGTCGGATTGGCTGACGATGGACGAACGGACGGTTGTGAAACGTTCCTTGGCGAGCACACTCCTTTTTCATCTTTGTTTGCTGGATCGCCAGGAGACCGGCGGTTACCGCTGTGCTCGCACATAGAATCATTTATATGGAAGATGTATGTGCCGACGTCGGCGGCTACTCTCCGACGCATGTATCTTTCATGAAAGTGGAACCAGCGCGAAGGCGACTCCGTGTTCCTCCCGATCATCCGGGCGAGGATGCTCTTTCGCGAAATAATATTGATCTACGGTCCGTCAAAATATCCACCCTGCTAGTGTTGATCGAGCGACCGAGTGACATTCGAGTGGCGACTGTCTCTCTCGATTTCAAGTCGCGAAGAACTTCATCCGACAAAAGTCCCCCTTTCTTGTTGTTGCCTCACCCTTCCGACCGACTTTGATAAGTTTCTCTCGTGGCTTCCATACGCATTAATAAACTAAAATATGGTACGATCGCGCAATTTGCACGCGCGAGAGAAGAAGAACTATTCGTAAGAACAGGTCGATGTTTGTCGACGCTTTTCGCGAGCACGCTATACACGTCGCGTTTTCTCCCGCGTATTACGTAACTTTCATGGTATAATTATATTAACGCCAAGACGTGACTCCACTTCGCACTGCTCAAAAATAATTACTTCCTTCGCGGTTCAACGTAAAGTCAAGTCAGCATATGACTTCGCTCGACCTTATACACAGAGAGAACGATTTGGTTGAATCAAATAAACGCTTTTTTGGAATAGTCCAAACGAATTTTTCGATTGATCAAACAAAATTTTGTTTGAAGCAACAAAAATATTTATTTGCGGCTTAGTTCCAAAGAAATATTTTTGTTGTATCAACCAAATAATTCGTTCTGTTCCAAAGAAACATTTATTTGAATCAATAAATCGTTCTCTCTGTGCACACACAGTTTACAATTTTTGTTGTATAATATAGTATACTAATATTATAATTAACAAAATTTATTTATAATTTGTATTGTGCGAGTGGAATATATATATATATATAGTTTTGTCAGTGGGCAAAAAATGGCCTATTTTTAATATTCTTTTTTACTGTACGTACAAGAAAATAACACAAAAATGAAAGTCATTCTATTCAGATATATGTATTTTCGATGCTCCTTGATGTTCGTTATTTATTTATAATGCCAGTTATATATTTATAATGCCAGTGTGAGAACAAATTTTATTTCGGATAGTAACTGTTGTATAACATATAATACTAATATGTTTGCGTGTGAGAATTGGCGAAAGATGAAATATTCGTTATGCTTCTGAAGCAGTACCGGATTAGTTGTAACCGTTTCGATCGCGTTCCATTGTTTGTCATCATTTGCAAAGGCATTGTCGCGCAAATAAGTTTATTGAACTAATTTCTGGTTGAAAGGAACAATTTCTGCTTCTTATAATCCAAATTCGGCTTTAAGAACCAGAAATTCTGTTTATTCAACTAAATCTTTTTTTCTGTGTAGCATTAAATCAATACATGAGAAAGATGTATTCAGTACGGGAATATTTTTTTAGGAATGTGTGTTTCAGAACCATTCAAAAAGTTCTATAGTTCCTTGGAAAAAATTACTTCTGCGTAAACTTTTGTTCTTACACTTGAAATTTTTCACACGGAAAAACAATTTGATTGTATTAACGTGAAATTCGGTCATAATAAATACTATGGAAGGTATTAGCACGTTTTAATTAAAGAATATAGAATTTCTGATTCTTACTATTCGAATTTGGTTCTATGAACAAGAAATTCCGTTTCCTTCGATCAAAACGCGTTGGTTTCTTCAACAGTCATTACAAGCAAGCTTCATGTTAATGCAATCAAATTTTTTTCTCCATGCAAACTTTATTGAAATTTTTTCTACATTATAATTATATCTTAACTGTGTAAGATTACTATAGTATCTTCTTGGTATCTTCAATAAATATTAAAATCTTAAAGAAAACTTTTCTGCGTGAACTCATCAGTGTATCCCTAAGTTCTGCTTAGGCGAGACGTGAATTAACTGCTCGAACGTTTACGTTACTTCGTTGTACGATAAGTACACTGAGAGATCTGGATTGCAGTTGCACGCCTCGCGTAACGTGTTATCGCGAATGCAGTGGGAGCACGCGTGGAAGTAGCGAATCGTTTTCGGTAATGCATAGGTTTAATTAAGACGGTGCTGATACACCTATGTACAAGAGACAGTCGTCTGTATAAACTGCACGATCGAAGGCGTGGCCGTTTCGCGTTCGTGCGAGTATCATCGAACGGATCTGAGTCGCTGTTTTGTTGGTGATATTTAAGGGCTTGGTCGTAATCAAGAGACGCCGGTGGGGCCAAGTCTCGCTGGCAAGTACACAAAAATTGATCCGCGAGAACCCGGTGACTCTGCTCGTCGCATAAATTTGCGCGCTAACCCAATTACGCCGCTTACTTATACCCTTCGCACGGCCAACGTCACGATCATTATCGCCCGTTACTCCTTCCTTATCAATTCTTTCGCGACCTTGAATATACGTCACCGTACAAAAACCCGTTCTCTCGACGGCTTTTATTGAAAAGCAACGCGCCGTTCGGCGGAGAAGGTTAGCCGTCAATTTAAGAGAATCGAGTTACCGACGTTACGGTATAATTTATGGATTTAATAGAAAAATGCATTTCGCAGTCGCATTTCATTATTCGAAAATAACGTTGAATACGTGCGCGGATAGGAAACCAAAGGATGAGACAATTCATTGCCGTTTGAAGCGCGGCTAATGTTGTTTATCGTCTATTTTATTCGCTGCGAATGAAATTAATTGCAACAGGCCGTTAATTTATTGGTTGGTCATCTTGAAAATTAAAAAATCATCAAAGGACATTTCAAAGGACATTTCAACGACGTGTCATTCGTAGAGATTTTTACGCGAGTATATTTCTAAAATAAAACGTTATTTGAATAATACTTATTCAAAAATTTAGAGCGTTTTAAGTAAAAGATACCTCTATAAATAAATACGAAATAAAAAATGAAGTAAAATAAATTACCTTAAAAAATCTCAAAAGTCATAAAAAATATCAAATAACTTTAAATCGATATTCTTGCATATCTATAATCCTATTCTAATATTCTAAAATACTAACTGAACATTTGCTAACTAATATTTGCACCTCCTCTTTAAATAATAACCGCGCCAGTGTTATCGTTAATACTCTCGTTAATGATAACATACTGCATTTGTTAACTGCATTTGTACGTTCTACTTTAAGCATATCGTGGAGAAAGGGGGGAGTTCTGGGAGTTCAACTTACGCTCGATCGGCAAGAATGAAGATAGAGCCGGACCGCTCCAATTAGCGTCCCGTATTTGTAATCTTCGCGAGTTCTCCGGGTCACGGGTGAGGGCGGCGGCGGCGGTTGCATCCGCGTGCAATTATCTGGCGTTCCATTTCGGAGGAACCTTGAGTTACGAGTGTCTTACGTTTGAAGAAGACGACGACTCGTTCACGCCGAATAATCTGTCGCAACGAGAACTTCCACATTTCGTGCAAATTTTGCGAAGCTAACATACACCAAGGTTAGGTTAGGTTAGGATATCAAACGCGACTGTCGCTTTGATAGACTGCAATTTAACGACTGAATAAATGCAGTATATTATCATTAACGAGAGTATTAACAATAACACTGGCGCGGTTATTATTTAAAGAGATGCAAATGTTACTCTCTAGTCAGTTAGTATTTTATTGTTAGAATATTAGGATAGGATTGATAGATATACAAGAATATCGATTCAAAGTTACTTCATATTTTTTATGACTTTTGAGATTTTGAAGACAATTTATTTTACTTCATTTTTTATTTCGTATTTATTTATAGAGGTATCTTTTACTTAAAACGCTCTAAATTTTGGAATGAGCATTATTCAAATAACATTTTATTTCAGAAATATACTCGCGTAAAAATCTCTACGAATGACACGTCGTTGAAATGTTTCTTATTCCTCTCTCTCTCTCTCTCTCTCTCTCTCTCTCTCTCTCTCTCTCTCTCTCTTTCTTTCTCTCTCTCTTTTCCTGTCCCTTCCTCTCTCATGTCTTTTTTTACGCTTTTCAATTTCAAGCAGTAATGGGTCCAACTACACGGAAAACCGTGTCTCGAAAGATTGCTATGGTATGAGCATGAAATAACTATAGAAATGGAGTGTCTTTTTTACTGTTAATAAAAAAGGTCAGTCATAATAACATAATGAGTCTGCTTTTATCACCTTGCTAGATGTCATGGTACCCGTAGATGCAACGAAACCAATTCGTCTATACGATTGGTTCCACGCTCGCGGAGGCACTTTATCGGGCCACTGTCGATGCGTCGATACGGGTAAAAATCGGGATAGCCCTTTCCGAGCTGTATCGCCGAGCAGCGTTTCGCTTTAAGTGACAAACGAGGCGAATGACCGGAGATCATATCGCACGTTCTTTCCGCGCTCGGACGCGGAATCGCACGCTTCCTCTCACTTGCGATCGTTGAAGAATACGCGCGATATCCGGCGATATGGACTGGCAGAAGCGAACGCGATTACGCCTACATTTCCGGCTTGGTGTAGTAAACAAACAAGCTGAGATAGGAGATTTTAATGCACCAAGTGGCAATCGAATTGCTGCTTTCAAAAATCTCAGAAATGCCTGTGTTCTGTGAGCACGTACGCACGTACTGGCTACACATTTATCCTGGGGTAGATTCCGTCGAAACACCCGACATGTCAGAATTAATTTCTCGCCCGTTGCGCTACGTGCAACGTCGAAGCGAGGCTGCCGAGGTGTAACTTTTGTCGTTGGCAGGAAAGTTTGGATTCGCTTCACGATTTCCGCCTCACGGAAAATGTACCACAGTAGCTTTACTGCATTCAGTGTAAGAGGTATGACGATGACAGCTGTGTATAAGTGACAATTATACGAGTTTTGCATGTAGAATCAATATATATAGGTTAAATCCCGTTCCATTTACTTTAACCAGAATTTAAGTAACTAATTAAAAGTCTATCCACTTGTATAGTAATATCATTTGTGCACAAAGAAATTGACTAATCTAATGTAAAATGTGTCTAATATACGCGGCATCCTTTTATTGTGCGGATCATGATTGATTGATTTCCTTATGCATATGCAATATGCATATAATGCGATTATGCAAGTTTCTTTGGATAGGCTTTTAACGAGTTAAACTCCAGATAACTTAAGTTATACGCGTTAAGTTAAACAACTAAGGTTAGATTAACGTAACATGTTTTGCTAGACAAGATTTGATTGAATTAAATAGAATTTCTGGTTATTGTAATTATATATTCTCTGATATACAGCGCTAATTACAACATAGGTAGACGATATATGACAGATCGATTGAAAAAGTAGCGTAACGCGTGAACAGATGATTCACAATCCCGAGATTCTGGGTTCAAATTACAGATGGTAATTTCCATAGAAAGCCTCGACGTTCGAATTTCGGAGATACGAAGCTTCAACATTAAAATCTTTGAAGAATCAAAATTATATAATTATTAACTTAATATAATAATAATAATAATACCGTGATAGATATACATTTATAAAATTATATAACAATTTTACTGTGAATATTTGCAGAATTCTCGATGAAGATTAATTTCAGTAACAGTGTTATTTATGCCGATGAAGTAGTTATCAATGCGATGTCATAAGTACT
Organism: Odontomachus brunneus; assembly: GCF_010583005.1. Lineage (NCBI taxonomy): Eukaryota > Metazoa > Arthropoda > Insecta > Hymenoptera > Formicidae > Odontomachus > Odontomachus brunneus. The sequence goes on along the minus strand of NW_022639466.1, from coordinate 701,412 downwards.
TCTCGAACTTCTCATTCTTCTCCGTTGAAAAATCAACGTCCCATGGAACGTGAAAACTTGGAAATTTTACATTAAAAACTTAAAACGACGTTCCGTGTGGTCGACTGAGCGTGCATGACGACTTTTCATTTTTATGCCGGTACCTGCGGATGTTCTGCTCTCTCACGCGTTCACATTTTTTATTGAGGGAGAGAAAACACCGGGTCTCGCTGTAAATTATTTATACCTTGCCCCTCCTTTCATTGGACTCACAGTCAAAAATCATTGAAACTTCATCCGGACAACAACTGAATTGTGTCCTCAAACAGAAGGCTCGCGTGCTTTTATAGATTCTCAGTGATCGATACACCTTCCACGCCTCAAGCCGGATATAAATAGAGAACAGAAAATGACAGGAAATTTCAGGTAGCTAACGTACTCCGCAGATATAAGATTTTTCTCGTCATCTCTCGTGCGGCATTTTACGGGATATATTTTATGCTGTGTCCGATGTTTTATGCTGTGTTCGACGAAGAAGCTTTCAGGGGTTCTTGGCGAATTATTGGGTACATAGTCATGAGGTTGCTTTTTCATTCGTTACCAAAAGTACAAAGTTTCGTAGCATCGCGGGAGAGTCGATGAGGATAGAAAGAGGGAGAGAGGAGACTCGGCGAACTAGCAGACGGCGAAGTTGTAGTTTCACGCAACGCAATCTCGGCGTGATGATGTTAGTGTAGGATCCAGTTTTCTCATTTTCCGTCCAAAACAGGTTTAAGAATCGAAAGATTTAACATTTTATCAGCGTATTCGTGGCGATTACGTCACTGACGAAAGGCAAACGGATCTTCGGCTCGCTACGGTATTCCTCAATATAGAGATTTCTTTTTGCTAAATACAACATATATTCTAATTAAAATGCCCAAATTCATTTAAAAATTGATTATCCTATTTACGACACCAATTGGAAATTCCATTCTTGTCCCAAATATGAGCTCTCTCTCTCTCTCTCTCTCTCTCTCTCTCTCTCTCTCTCTCTCTCTCTCTCTTTCTCTCTCAAGTTAAGGAACACTCGCATTTTTTCATAAGTCTGTAAGTCGACATACTTTTATGATATCAGATGGGGAATCCTATTTATATTAATTATTATATTCAATAGAACAAATTAAAAAATATAATAGTTTTAAAACGCTTTGAGTATCGCACTGAAAAGTGAAATTATTTGTCAACACATGTTTTGTTCAATTCTAATGTAAAATGAAGACTTAGAAGGCAAACTATTAAAAAAACTTTGGATTTTTAGATTTGTATGTTAGAAACGTTATGCTTCTAATTGGAACACCTAAGTATTTTGGAGAATCGGACTAAATTTTAATAGAATCCCAAGAAATTTTCTATGCGACTTCCTGCGTTTAGGACGAATTCACACCTTAGCAGAAAAGTAGAAAGGCAGAAGCCAATCTGAACTCGCGCTGATGGTCAGACGATAATCGACAGTTTCCGCTTTTCTACCAACACGAGCTTTGATTGGTTTCTGCCTTTCTGCCAAGGTGTGAATTTTCCTTTAGGATCTAAAATTCTTACGAGGAAAGAAGGGAGCAAGCAAAACCTCTCGTCGAATCTCTGCGCGTGCAAGATGATATAGCTGGTTACTAATTAAATAGTCAATTCCTGCCGTATTTCGAGATTAGGCCACGGAAGCTATTTTCGTCTGTATAACCGACGAGAACGAACCAATCTTATTCCGTAGGGGCGGAATCTAATCCAATACATTCTAGGACTTCGTGAGTGTCAGTCTTGCGATAATCGAGCATTCGACAATATTTTTCGTCGAATTGTGGGGAATGTTGCATCGTGTCGCAAACGTGGACTACGCTGGCGCAATTTTACAGTCCTTTTTACGGCTGTGTGTCATTGCTCTTTCTCTCTCGCAACCTGCATTCGCCCTCGTCCACGTCCCCCCCCCCCCC
>NW_022639466.1:698006-699402 GCF_010583005.1 Odontomachus brunneus | reverse complement strand
CCCCCCCCCCCTCTTTCTTTCTCTCTCCCTCCTTCCCTCTATTTTTACGACAGCGTGCGCTGGGAAATGAATATTTACGACGCACATCCCCAAGGCCGAGAGTCCCCGCGAGGGAATCCTCCACGTACCAAATTCACGGCCCTACCCGCTTCAACTCGCTACGTATAAAGTTACAAATTTACAGTACCGCCGTACTGCCGGGCACACTCCGTGTTCACCATGAATGAGAGCTGGCGAACCTAGCACCAACGGTGAGCGTGTTTCGTGCACGAGGCCTGAATTCGTACGCCTTCGAAGAAACCTATGGAGTTCTCAGCGGAGAGTACTCCGTCTGAGTCTGGTCCTAGGTCTTGGAAACTACCACTCCGAAGGCTGGCGGAGCGGCGTTTATCAGTGTATAAGGGTTTCAGCATCGAGCGTCGAATTTCCTCCGTATCGGCGCAACCCGCACGAACGAGATTACGGTGCAGTAGCCATTACGGAGTGCGATTATTTGGTTATTGCGAACCGCTAATACGACAGGTATATATTAACAGGCTTTATCGAAAATTGTTATAAATTTCAGGGGTTCTATAATGTTTCCGTATTATAACGTTCTGGTAGCAGAAGAGATTGTAAATCAACTTTCTCTTCATGAAATACTAGCGAAGCGTAATTTACCGTTTCCTTGCGTCAGAACTTTTCAGTTATGCACAAATTACGTTACACTGAGTTTGGAGCTGCGCGTTGTCGCGTGACATAAATAAACGGACGATGCTATTTCTTCTTTCTTGGCCGTGTTTTATCTTGTGAAACATTCAGTTTAGTTATTTTGTTTGTTAATGCGCGAGAAAAATACGATTTTCTTCTTACGTCGCAGCGCTGCAAATAGCTTCGGTCAACTCGACTTCGATATCAATAAATGAGAATCCGTTATCGGTTTTCTTTTAAGAACAGAATTTTCTACCCTAGCTCGGTCTTAGTGATACGTAATGTCCTTGTTGCGAAGTTTTATCGTAAATTCCACGATTATTTGAATCCTCCGCGTTAAAGAGAATACCACAAGCGTTAAATGGATCATTAGAATTATCTTAATTTAATCTTTCTCATGACTGTAACGCAGCGATTGTCTCAAAGCACTATGCATAGTGAGTAGACTTAAAGACTGTGTCTTGGCGCGTAATGAATTATTCCGTGTAAAAATTTGGGAGAGATGATCTTACACATAACTAGAGACTCTTTTTAATTATTTATTAGGGGTGCGAAAGGTCTCCCTATTATTACCTGATCAAATTCTCATCGGGATTTTATGAAAATGTTTTAACTTCATTAAAAAATAAATATTTTAATAGGGTCGAAACTCTTTTATTAGGGTTAGGAAAGAATTTAATCGAAGATATATATATATATATATATA
>NW_022639466.1:635018-697610 GCF_010583005.1 Odontomachus brunneus | reverse complement strand
ATATATATATATATATATATATATATATATATATATATATATATATATATATATATATATATATATATATATATAAAGGCATAAACTTGTAACTTATTGTTATATTAATGTTGAAAATTGTTATATTATTGTTGAAAATTCAATAGGAATGCAATCAAATTCTTTCTGAAAGTCCTCAATGTCAAGCGTGTATTGTAGTTCTGATAACGAAATAAAACTTTTTAATCAACTCAAGAAATTTTCCTTATAATGATCTTGTAGTCAATTTATTATCTGCCAATTAACAGCTTTTTTGTTTTGCATTAGTAGATCCGGATTCCTCATTCAGGAAACTTCATTCAGGTCTTATAGAAATTTCTATACAGAATCCCGGGTAAAAATGTAAAATAAGGTTTAAGGAAAATCTAAACAATTTTCTCTACTTTTATCAATGTCCTGTAAAGACATAGGTCTATTTAGGCTCTACACAGATATGTAATGCTCTTACAAATTAACGCCTAGCCTTGTAAATCTGACTAGACTTTATCTTGCCTAACTAGACTGTAACTTAAATAATGCGAATTAAGGTAAATAACGCCTATTTTGAAATATTTATTTAAGATATAATAAATAAAAATCTTTTCTTAGTACAATATTTTCTACAATTTTATAATTTTTATTACAATATTTATTACAATTTTTGTTATTATATATAATACTTTCTCATATATAATACTATTATTATTATTAATATTACAAATCTTTTCCTTTTTTCTCTGGCTAATTTTCCATCCATATTTTTTATTCAAAATTACAAACAAATTTTTAATAAGATTCATATTAATATAATATTAAGATTCATATTTACTTTGATTACTTAAAATATAATAAAATACAGTAACACTTTTCAAAATACTTATTTTATAATTATTAACCATTAACTACAATGAATAATTGTTTTTTACTGAAACCATCTCAGGAATTGGCTAACTTGCCTCTTATCAAGCCTTATTAGCACAAGTTATGTGTAGGGCGTTCACATCAACATCGATTCATAATCTGTTCGTAAAATTTCACTCAGAATTTGTCTATTTTGGTTATATCTTTACTCTATCTATTTCGGCATGCTTATTTTAAGGCATTCACGTCAGCTTATTCATGAAATTCTATTCAGAATTTATTTATCTTTGTTATATCTAGGCCATATGCTTATTTTGAGATATTCTTGTCTAAGCACACTTAACGTTCCAATTAATTTCTACCCGAGATTATTGCTAAATATATTCTGAACTTTCCATTAAATTCGCGACATGTCGCAGCTGCTTTTTATTTTTATCGCTTGTACAGTCATTTCACAAGTTGTTCTCCATAGCGTTCGACAAGGCTTCATATTTATGGAAACTTGCGGAAGGTAGTTTCAGCTATCCCTCTTCACCATTCCTGATCCGTGTATCAGGACAAGTAACGTACTTCGAGTTCTCGAGCATATTTTCGCGCGTCTACCTCGATTTTATGTATCGATGATAACATTATATAATCGAAGACACGCGCCGGGCAATTGAATTCTATTGACATTGCAAAAAGATTATTCATGGTATAATGGCGGCAGCGATGATCCGCCACACACATTCATATTTTTACGCAATATTTTCCTGATCCTGGTAGATATTTCTTGCATCAGATCGATACCAGAGAGTTGTGCAGAGTTTAAATCGCTGTTTTCGATTGAAAATAACATTACTGAGACGTCATGTGTCCCAAATATTGATGAGTCGTTAGTTCCTTTCTTGCGTTTTAATCTTATGCACATATAACTGTAACTTAATCTTATGCATATATAACTGTATTATATATAATATATTATATAATATATAATATAATATAATATTATATTACTTTGAAGGAACGAAGTCACGTCGTATTATGATTGTCTCTCAGAATATATAAATCAAAAGCGTATATCCGACTTCCGGATATTTGTGTTTCCACACGCAGCACTTAAGCGTTGACGTAAATCTTACGTACGACATTTTATATACATTTTTATAGCCGGCGGGAAAGTAAACACGCGTTTGCATAGTTAAACGATCAAAAACGCATCTGAAAAAGAAATACGACGTAATGTATCTCGCGTTTGCGAAACAAAACGCTCTGTTCGATGTTTCAATATTTTATATTCTGGTGACGTCAGAATTACCATGTGTTTGCTTAAAAACCGAGATAAGATTTCCCCAGTTAGATAGTCGCCAGCAACCAGGATTGGTTAATAACTGGCTAAGATAGTTGGTCCGTATAAATCCATTTTTTTAGTGATATTATCAAATTTTAACAACATTTTAATGGAAACACAACCTATATACAATTAAAAACGATTGACCGAAGCTGAAATTTTTAAGCACGTTTTTAACTCCAGCGGCAAAATACTTTTTCGTTTTAGTGGAAAACAACAAGATAATTAAAGAAATTTTTAGAAATATTACAAGAAAATTACAGATCATTCATCGCCTTTTCTCTTTCGAGAAATTGATATGTAGACAATTTCTGATAGCAGTTGAAATATACTATATTATAGCGAAATGTAATAATCCGACAATATTGCATGCTCTATATTTCCCTTCATGTCTTTTGATTAGATATCTTTTTAAAGATAGAATGATTAAATAATTTTAAAGATCTATAGCCACAATACATAAAAATACGGAAAATACGAAGAAATCTTATAAAAATATGAAGAAACATTATATTTCCTATAATTAATGTATAGCGTGCGTCGGTGTGGGTTTATCGGTACATATGATACATTATACATTTACATATTATTATACATTTACAAATATATACTTAACATGGACAGTCCTAGCAAAAAATATTATACGAAGTGCGAGAAATAATAATTTTTTGGTGAATTCTTAAACATTATATATGTTTGATAGATATTCTCTTGTGATTGTGTCAAAACTGCATATCATAAGTCATATCTATAAGATTCGGAATGCTTTTTCGTGTTATATTAAACGATCATCTTTTTAACAGTATTGTCACCGACCAACTACTTTAATCAATTAAAAATTAAATTAAAAAGTTAATAATTTTTTACTTATTTTTAATAAGAAAGTAAGAAACATATATATTGATTAATTAATTTTAATGAGTTAATTAAATTTTAATTTAGCTTCTAATAAAATTAGTTGCTGTATCTTATGTATGTAACTTTTAACTTTTAAAAAAATTAACTAAGTTAATTTTTTGTATATAAATCATTAATTTCAAACTTAATGAAACTAATTACTCAACTCTGTCATCATGTACACAATGTCCCGCCATTTGTTATAGCGTAACAAATGCTCTAAAGTGTGTAGTCTTAAGCGTGGTTGCACGGGGTTATCGAAATGTAATGCGATAAACGTTAGTCACGGCCAAGTCTTCCCTCTTGCAACTTACGCGACAGAGGTTAGCCTAATGCGAGTTAAATTGCTCGGTATATTCGAGACCCCTCTCACGTACATAATCCAGAAGTTTCTGAAACGACCATCGCTCTTGTGGTAACCGCCAGTTATAATTTACCCTGAACGCGCGGCCTGGCGAGATTCGGCTGTTGCAGATCGGGGAAAGAACGGCGCGGCTGTCGGAGATAAACGAGTGTCTTGCGCGTCTCGTGAGTCGTCGACGGCTCGAGCACCGAGAGCGCTCTCCTCAGGCTAACTCGTTTTCCCCTTACATTGAATCTTGGCGACCGATCGGATCAGAAGCGCACCTAAGGGAGATCGAAGGTAGACGCTCACCGCCGCGCCCGACCCACTCCCGATGAGAGATTCTCACGCTGGTGCACGCTCCAGTCCGCTGGACTCTCGCGGCGAGAGTCTCGCCGGGCCGAGGGGGTGCCGAGAAGCGAGACCAAGTGGCAGCTCGACGGTAGAACGGTAAGGCGCGGCGGATGGCGAAGGTCAAAGAGAGACAGGGCGAGAAAGACGGGCGGCACCGCTGTAATAGCACCGCTACTGTGTGTCCGCACTGTTGGTACGTATGAACGGTGGAAAGAGCGGCCGAGGGGTAGACAGTATGAGTCGGTCGATACGCGCCCCTTCGACGCGACGGCGGTGTGGCCCATCCTTCCAACCCTGGTGCCCTACCCCCGGCGTCTCTCTCTCTCTCTCTCTCTCTCTTTCTCCCCCTCTCTCTCTTTCTCTTTCTCTTTCTCTCTCTCTCTCTCTTTCCGTTCATCTTTCCCTCCTCGTCTGTCCTCATAATCCACCGAGACTACGCTTCCGCCTCGGTGTCCTCATCGGTGTCTTCGCTGTGCATACGGCACTGTCAGGACCTTCGTCAATGTTGATTACCAGGCAGCCAATCTGCCCGACGCGCAAACTTTATCGATCAAAAACGCACGCGTGAATTAACTGTCCCCAATGTGTGCTGACTAACGTCTAGCTCTAATTCGGTAGTAATTGACGTATCGAGGGTTGTGACTGTTATTTGCGACTGTGTGAATTCGACGAGACTTGGGCTGTTACGAAAGGAAGATGTATCTACATTGTGGTATCCTCGTTGACGTCTGATTACATGTCACGATTAGACTCGCTGATCCGCACGTATGTTTGTTGTCAAACTGCGAATATCCTGCGAATAAGCCTTGCATTCGATAATTCCAACGCGCCGTTTGCACGTGTACGTCTTCATTTGCATGAAAAAATCATATCCGACGAACAGAACCCATGTGTTCTTCATTACGCAATCTCTGGATCCACGCGTCGCCATCAAATTCTCATCAGCCGTGCACATTCGCTCTCCCTATACTTCTCACTCCTCGTCGTTCAATTCCTTGACGTATTACATCGGTACGCTGAGAGTTATGTCGATATCGATTATGAGGACTCAACAAATCGACGTTATACTTGCTGTGACATTTTCGATATATTTCCCGCTATTTTTCGCGCTCACGATTGTACTTTTCATAGAGAGGCGACATTAGGATGCTTCAGAGTCTTTGCATCTTATAGCGCGTATGAAATTTTGATGCGCGCTATAAATATATGTTTTCTGGCACATATATATTCTATGCACACGATACTGGTCGTGCGGTCATGTGTGTGGACGCTAAACACTCCGAGCGTCCTCCATGTCATCCCCCTATATGCCACGACACGTATAAAGTTTTACAATACGCCAAACGTACGCTCGACGTATTGATCCGTTCTGTCGAGCTTTCAAATAGAGCTACCGTCCTGGATATATGCTTGTAATTACTCCGTAAAATCTTACGCGCCACCGTCAACTCTTTTATACACTGTCTTTATCAATCTTCGCGTAGCTCTTTGTAAACACGAATGCCTTTTCGCAACATGTTTCTTTTCTTTGAGATTTATTGTACATATTGCATAGGGTGTTTCTTAAGTATCGACTAATATACTTCAAAAGTTGGATATTTTATGAAGAAAAATTCAGATGAACGTATGATCTGAAAGGTCAGAGATGCACGGTGTTTAAACTTTTGTATAAAAACGTCAATATTTCTTTAATTAATGACTTTATCGAAATTTACCAACAGTACTTTTTTTAAATAATTAATAAAATAATAAAAATCTGTAAAAAAATGATCCCGTCTATTAGCGTACAAGTTTGGGGCAGTAATAGCTACTACTAAAACCTCGTTTTTACGTCATTGATTTCTTATAAAACGACGATTGTAAGTAAAAAATAAAAGTAATATTCTGATTGTTTATTTATCCATGTTTGAGAAAGAAATCTCTTTTCATTTAGAAGCTATTAAGAAAAACTATAATTTTATAGAATTTTGAACACCCTTTAAAATAAGACCTTTGAGACCATATATTTGTATGAACTTTTCTTCATAAAATGGCTTTAAAAATCAATTTCTAAAATATTAGACAATGCTTATAAAACGTCCTGTATATATATAATTTTCTTCATAATGATATATAATTTTTAGGTATATATTTTTTGATGCATATAGAATGTTTCAAAATTGGAATGTGAAAATAAATTTACTGTGGAGATTATTTAAGACAGAAAATTTCAACGCAAAAAGTGCCGAAGGAAGTCATTATTTATCGCGACTTTCCAATTTTTACTACCGTATAGTTTAATAATCAAAGCCTAAATTTCTATTACATTAATTTTGGGTCACCCTGTATAGGGGAAAGGTGTCATGAAAAGGACGCGTAGAAAAAGGAAATTGCAATTATTAAAAAGATTGTGTAGTGACAATGCATTTGAACTAGTAATAATCATCACAGATTATTATTGTTCGATAATTGATACGTTCTAAATAAAGATTAAAATAGTCCTTTATTTTATTTACTATTTTATTCTGAACAGAAATGTCCCTTCCTCTTTTATCTCACACCTTGTATATATCGGTGCTCTTTTGACAAATACTATCTACTCTAACGCACTGCATCACACATATTTATGCAAATCAGAGACGCCCAGAGAAAACATTTCATATTCTGTGAGCTATTGTGCAGCTCGACGTGTCTCTCTTCTTCTCATCAATCCTTCCATTCTCGAGGGTTCTCTCCCTAGAGTCCGATAGGGGTGTACATTCTCTCATTATCGATCCATCTCAATTAGCAACTTTACCATTCTTCAAAGTCTTATTTGTAATTTTGTGACCATTAAACACTCCGCGGCGAATTGTCGCTCCTCTTCGTTTTATAGACGCGTTCTTCCGTAGTGTAGTTGCAATCAAACGGTTATACCCCGGGTATACCCCGTATTTCACATTGCGTTTCGTTTGCAAACTTTTTAATATCACTTTGTGTGAATCTGCTTGTGGGGCGAGCTAGAGTGTAATTCAAGAGTTGAGCTTGTTAATGTACTTTTGCATTCGGCCACGATACAGAAAACGAGATCGCGCTCGCAAAGTAGCGCTGCAAACAAACAAACAAAAAAGTTATGTCGCGATGGTTTATGTAACGGCTGCACGGTGAAATCGCGAAATTTACGTTCCAAGAGACGACGACGCGAGAGAGTAATTTCAGCGGTAATACGACTCGATCGCCACGCTTGCCAAAGCGACGAATATTTCTCGATCACAGACGAACTTTATTAACGCCCCCGCGGACAATCCTCCGCGGTCCATTACGTCCGCACAGAAATTTCCTCTTTCTCCTCTTCAGCCTTTTACGGCTTCTGATCGTAATCTGCGGATTGGAGAAAAGGAGTGACGGAGAGAGCAACGGTAGAGATTGGAGTAATGCCGATTCCGCTTCTCCATTCGCTGGAAATTCTGTCTTACAGTTAGATTGGTTGTTTGTCTGCTTTTCCCACGGTCGACTTTTAAACAGATTCCGGCTGACCGTAACTTCGTATCGATTCTCTTTTTCCGCGCCCCGCGCTCGCCCGGTTCTTTTATTTCGCCACCTTTCTCTTCCTAGCCGCCTCCACGTTCTCCGTCAGCTATCTTTTTACTTGTTTCTTCATCTGTCATGACTTTCTTCGCAATGTCAATACGGTTTACAACAGATTAGCGTTTCATCTGAGAAAGAAAGGGAGAGAAAGAGAGAGAGAGAAAGTCGAGACTACCTGCAGCGAGCTACAAACGTGGATGTTGTTGTGGGGTGAAAAAAGAGAAAATTGCACCGTGGAGCACAGAAGTTCCCGGACAAGGGAGACGCGTTCTGTTTTCGCTATGATCTCACTTCATCCACTTCAACGGAGGAAACGGAGTGCTGAGCTTCACGCGGCAGTTATTACTTTAAGGAAAATGTGGCGAAGGCGTCGACGAAGAACGAGAAGATAATATATTTTTGAAAACCTACAAGATTTGAAAGCAAATGCAATACTTCACACCCGCGCGAAAGCACGTGCACTCCTTCCTCTCAATGAAAATGAAATTTTACGCAGTATCGTTTTACTTTACTTGCCAGAACATTTTATTTACTTCTTCTTTGTCTCCCCTCCGGACATTTTTTTTTGCAAACATTTCGCGCAATAAAGAGATATGAAGTGTGATACTAGTTTCATTGTAATTTATTTACGCTAACGCGACTTATATGTATTTTTTAATATCTTCTCCGCTGCGAGATAATTTCTCAGTCTGGCAGTTGCGAACTTCTCTTCCACGATATGCGCCTGGATCTAATTTTATCGAAATGCGCGAAAAGGAGGAAAAGTCGACTTAAGTATGTTCTTAAATTGTATTAAGACAGTTTAGGATTAATATAGATTATTTAAGGAGATTCTATACTCCCTAGTCAATCAGTATTTTATTTATAAAAATGTTTAAAATAACTAAACAATAATTTTATGACAATATTAATGAGTTGAACTTCACAAATATCATAATCGCGTTCCTTATTTTAAAGGTTATCATATTTCTAAAAGTATCAGTGAATTACTTATAAGAGACTTAAGGTGAATATCAATTAGTAACAATGTCTCAATTAATCCCTTGTATGGCGAGAAAATCGTATGAAAATTGTATGGCACTTCCGTGCCACTTCTATTAGACAAAACGGAGAGTTCACATACTTACCTGAAAAATTACAAGCCTTTTATCCACAACTATACATATTATAAATTTATCTCTTATTTGGCTAATATTAGAACCTCCTTAAATGTGCTTCCCATCCTCGTTATGAAACATTAAACGATTAATATCTTTGAAAGATTCAGTGAACTTATTTCATGGCGGATAATAGCCCAGAGTCAGCGCAAGATTAATTACGTACACGGTTTATTAACCGACTCGATCTGCCTTATTAAACTCGCCTTATCGGACGGAAGTTTTGACGCACGCATTGTCTTGGCTCTATGTCGCTTCTATTGCGGCACTAAGCTGCTTGGGAACTCTGACTGTAACATCAGTTATTCGTTTGCAGTGCCATTACAATAATTACGTATTACTTAAGCCACTTGCCCCGAAATCAAGTGAGTTTGTACCAATTAGCGGAAAATATATTACAAGTATGGAAAATGGACTCGTTATTTTTGGTATCACTCTTAAATTGCTTCGATACTTAATAAATTTCATTGTTCGACTTCATTTGGCTTACATTTAAAGTTTCACTCAAATTAGATTCATTAATGACGCCGGTGGGTGCAGCTTGTACATGTATATTGCGTTTTTTTCTCTTCATTTGGCGCGTGCATGCACTCTCCTTCAATTCTATCACTACATAGCATATAGAAAGCGCTAGCGAGAGGCTGAAAAGATTAATGATGCACGAAGTTTTTCATTATCATTTTAGAGAGCACCGAGCGGCTGAATATAAAAAAAATGAATAGTAGAGAAACTTGCGAAGGAAAGTTGACGCGAATCATTAAATCTGTGCATATCTTCGTCAGGATCTTTGGATACGTTTCTAAGAATGTCCATTGACTGTTATAGAAGAACAAAAATGTGACTTGCGATACTATTGTGACATGTATTAGGATGCACTAATTTATACTGCGTGATTGTATATCACAGACGAGGAAAACGCGACATACCTTTCCTACTTGTGTCGTCTTACTGCTATGGTCGGACTAAAGAAGGTTAAAAAAGTGTCGATTTTGGCCTCCAAAAAAGTGAGTCGATTTTGGAGAGAGAGAGAGAGAGAGAGAGAGAGAGAGAGAGAGAGAGAGACAGAAAATCATTGTTTGAGTCCTCAAATGACGGGAACAATCATTTGTCCTAAAAGTGGTGAGAACATTGCTAGAATGAGAGAATTGTTACAAGTGAGAGAATTGCTAGAATGGCTTAAATATCGTAAAACAATAACATTATCCACATATATAATTTTATTAATTAAAAACCATGACTTTAATCTGTATTGGAAGTACATTCTGCATGTAAAAAGATCGCATACTACTTTAACACTCCAGAATGCATTACGTGGAATTAAAATCCTCCTAGCATCCCTTGACAGAGATCAAAATCTCACAGTCCTTCACTCCTGTTGTATTCAATGACTCCAAATCCTCTCTACCGTGTATGTATGTGTGTAAAGAATTGCTGTTAGTATCATCAGATTCTGATAAAAGTACAAACGGATAGTGAATTTGTTTATTTTATTACACACACAGATTCGAGCAACACACACAGAAAGAGTTTGGAGAACTTTTTGGAATCATAAATACCATAGGATTGACGAATTGTGGGTTCCTGATCTCTACTAAGAGATGTTGGATGTACTATAGTTCTACATAATGCATTCTGGTTAGTTCTAAAAGATCTGCGATCTTTACATGCAGAACGTACTCACCACGTACATTAAAATCATGATTTTCAATTATTAAAATTATATATGTGGATAATGTTATTGTTTTACTATATTTAAGCCATTTTAGTAATGTTCTCATCACTTTTCGGATAAATAATTGTTATTTTCTGTCATTTGAGGACCCAAACAATGATTTTTTAAGGTCTGTTCTTTACGGTTGGGGGTCAAAATCGACACATTTTTAATATTCTCCTTTCTTATTAAGCAATTTTTCCATCTATTTAAGTTCCATTTCTCGATACAGACGCGTATTTCCAGCATCTTTTTTTACTCATTGGCCACCGCTATAGACGCTCTTTCCGCGAGCAACGAGAAAGCGTCCCGTTTCTCCCGTCGCGCCGTAACAAACCGGCGGAACGGCTATACCCCAGTCTTTTCTCATTAATGCGATAACGACGCTCGGATGTAACCGTGCTTATAAAAGGATCTCTCGAATGATGTCTGGGTAAGATAATCATTCGTTGGCACGACATTGAAACGTCGGAGGATCGCGACGATTTTCATGGAGGACCCTTGTATCGACCGCGCGTTCTTAGTCCAGCTAAGGAGAATTAATTAGTCAAAACTCGGCAAATCGTTACGGGCTCAGACGCGGAGGCGTCTCCACTCCTGTTGGAGTGGATGTGGCGTTCACTGCTTATCCTTTAATCACCTTTCTTTTCCTTCAGCGCCAGTGACATCTTTATCCGTCCACACTTCCTGCTTTTTATCTTAGTTTCTCGGTTTCTTTGTCGTCCGCGCGGCGCCCATTAGTATCTCCAATATCTTTTCCTTTCATGCGATAGAGAATATTAACTTGCGATTAAATTTTTTACGTGACGGGAGTGGCCGGTGATCGTCAAGAACGCGTCCCAATGAGATGGAAATGAAATCGGCGAGAAGGTAGCGGCCAGGCGGCTACTTGAATTTTCCGTGCATCGTGATTGCAAGATTCTTTGAATGACGGCACTACTCTCGAATAAATGAAGAAGAAAGAATTTCGCTTATTTTTGTATCGGTTTTGAGCTAGTTTTAGGGTATTGAGATGAGTCATATGTGGAATTATATACTGAGAAAAAAAGTGATTAATTTAATAAAACTTGCTTGAACGTTTGAACAAATTTCGCTCAAACAAACGTTTAATCGACTGAACGAATTATATAGTTGCTATGAGTTATCAATTGATACAATGATTTACGATTTGACTTCTTTTGATAACTTCTTCCGTCTTTTTAGCTTCTTCCTTTCCAAAGATTTCTACGTCTGGGACGTACTTCTTCGTGACAACATCGGTAATTCAGCAAATGCTGAATACTTTCACAAGCTAAAATAGCCTAGATATGTTATTAAAATATGATACCATGTTTACATTGTAGAGAAACGTAATTATAAAGGAAAAGACGTTGTCAAGGAATATGTTATCAAAACAAGACGTTATCAAAAAAATGTCTTGTAGAGAACATACGAATATCATCTGAGAATATAGTGACATATTTCTCAGCTTCGACAGCTCTGACGATGAGTTGTACCGAACGAGTACAGTGCGACATCTTCAATCTCCCGTGTGCAATCATATTTTTTGAGATATACAATACAATCTGGATCTGTTAGACTCAGACAACTTCGAACTACCATAACTTTGTTGAAAATCAATATTTCTCGACACCAATTTTCTCGGGAGATATAGAAAAACTTAAGATAGTAATAGCTATAAGATATATATGATTTTTTAGACTTTCGCGGTGTCCATGTTAGATTTGGTTTCTGGGTTTGAACCGCGTGGATTCATCTTTGTTTGATTCCGACGTTTCGCGAACATTTCAGTCCGCTTCATCAGGAAGGAACGATCCGATTTGGGACCAGCGGCTCGAAAATCTTTTATAATCGTCTCAATGTGAAACATCTTTTCTGAGAAAGCCGGAGCTTTCCTAGAAAAGTATGAAAGCGTTAAAACACCCAGTCTGTCTTTTAACCCTCCACTTTCGGCGGAGCTTTAAGAATTTAAAGCTATTTAATTGTTAGTACTTTTATTATTATATATAAAATAGTATATAATTCATAACTGTACTCGAATAACTCAAAAGGAACGAAGTTCTTTGATCGTGGGTCAGCAGAGCGACACATTATCCGCCCCGTGACTGTCATACGACACTCTTATCAGCCGACAGTTAACTAATTGCTAATTTGACCGCTTTTACCAGATACACGTGACCGAGAGTTCCTTCGCTAACGGAATTACTAAACGACCGTCAGAGTAGGAGCGAGTGTACTTTTCGATACGCGAGAGACGATCGATGCGAGACAGAAGGAGAAATAGAACAAGCAGGAGTAAGAAAATACAACGAAAGAAATTGAGGCAATCGGCGAATGCACAATAGAAGTGTTCGGCGAAATAAATTGCTCCCACCATGCGGTGTCAGTGACTTTCCCATTTTCTTCGGCAAGAGAGAGGAAGAACGAGATTTGAGATATCGTGCAGTTTCCTATCAATCGAATCGCGCGGATATTGCGATCGTATCGCGCGAAAATTTGATATTCGAATTTTCTCGCGGTTCCATTATAAATGTTTACAATTTTAATGTACATTTTTTCTCGCGCGCGACTTCGTTATATATGGATATCAAAGTGGATCTCACGTCGTCCGAGAGGAGGATATCGTCGGACTGCAAAATCCTTCTCGGAAGGAATATTTGCAGTTCTGAAGCAATATTACTGAGGATTTGTCAACGTCGGAACCTCATATTTTCCATCAATCCCATGATACTCGACTTTTGTAAGATTCAGATGACGGTATTCCGGGGGTAGTTATGCTCCACCGGCATCGTGAGCTTCGTCGATGGGATGTAGTGCGCACTGCGAGAGCTTTTCCAGATGTTTCCTGGAAAGAAAAGCCCACGAAGGACGGATATTACAGATGTTGCGTTAAGACAAATGGCTTTCCTTCCTCGCCCGCTGTCGTAGTTACATACGAATAGGGAAAATGCATTTTCTCATATGTTTATCTTTCTCCGCGATGAAATTTCCGCTGTATATTATAGGAAATATATTTACACGCGCTCGCGCGCAGAAGACGAGCCTCACTCGTTTACGTTGAACTGCACCATAGTAAAAATTTATATTAAGGAGGTTTCGGCTTTGGTTTTAACCAAATAAAAGATAAGCCTATAATTATGTATGTGATACAAATATTAATCGAATTAATAGTAAAAAATAATGCGTAATAGAAATTTTAATAATCTTCAGCGCATTGTTTCCGAGATATTGAATTGTAAATTTGTATTATGCAAGCATATATATATATATATATATATATATATATATATATATATATATATATATATATATAGAGAGGGAATACGTTTGCACAATACAATAAATTTCTTTTAATTCAACATATTTGTATATGACAGGAGCTTAGAAAAGCTTGTTGTAATAATAAAACAGACGTTTAAGTATATTTTAGTCAAGTATCATATAAATTTACTGTTAAATTGTAGAAAAATTTAAATCTTTCGATATAAGAATATTCGTGAAATCGACAACGTTTGAGTGGAAACATGACAACATTACATACATGATAAGTTATACAGGATGTCCCAGACTCTTCTCCGCAATTTTTGTGGGAACGTAGAACGGATTGAAGTGAACATAAAAGCCCCATACTGTATTGCGATATTTGGAATAAATCTTAAGATTTTAATTAAAGAAGATTGATGAATGATCACGCGCGTAATGTGGTAGATGAACCGTCATAGTCGTCTGCCATTGTATACATTAGATCAAACTGAACAAAAAACCCTTTACCATTTTGCAAATGACCACATAGATTTTTAGGTAGTAATTAAAAAAGATTTATGTATTATCGCGCACAATAATTTTTTTCATTAATAACTAAAAATTTATGGTTATTTGCGAAAGGATGTTTTTGTTCAATTTGACTTAATGCACAAGCACATATCGCCACTACAGCTTACCTACCATATTGATCATTCATCAATCTTCTTCAATTAATATCTTGACTATTATTGTGAATATCGTAAAATGATATATGTTCACCTCAATCCGTCCTACATTCCCACAAAAATTGCGGAGGAGAGTCTAGGACATCCTGTATATAGCGATAGATCTGACAAAAATAAGCTCTCATGTGTGTGTGATGCAATTTCTATATTTATTTCTATATTAAATATTTATTTCAAATGCATATGTATATATAAATGTGTATGCATTTCCAATTCAATTGAATGAAACTGATCATTTATCAAATACAATAATGAGTACTTTTCCCATCTTGTTCACTCCCGTTCAAAGCTCTTTTCTGTACAAGGTTGCCCCCGTTCATGAACTTCTCTATCGGTCGCCACCACGTTCATCTTATTTACTTTGCCAGCCGCCTGTTCTCAATTTCCCCAGTTTTCCCTCCTCGATAAACGTCTCACACCGTTGATTCGAGCTTTTCCATTAAAATTGGACAACTTCCAGACGACGGAGAGGTGTCGTGATCGATGAGACGATAGTAATCTTGTGCTATCGTATGTATTATTATGATGTTACGTCGACAAAAATTCGAGGACAAAAAGAGTAAGAGAAAGAGAGAGAGAGAGAGAGAGAGAGAGAGAGAGAGAGGGAGGAGGAAATGTCTATAAAGGAAATTATTTATTTTACCGATGCGGAAGTTTAGACACCACTGGCGCAACTCTCTTCGCTTGTTTGTTTCCCTATTTACGACACGCATCCTCGTTCCTCCTACGAATGAGGAGAGCCGTTAAACCCAAGTACAATGCGTAGGAGGTTTATAAAATGGATCGCGACAGTTGGCTGGATGAGAAGTTGGTTGCATAAATCAAGAACATTATGTGACATTTAAGTTTACTTACACGAAACACGACGTCCTGACATTTCCGTGAATGTCACTTGCCAGGCTCTGTTCCGGAATCGCATGAATACACATTCTATTGTTCAGCGATGTTAAAACACATTGAATTTGCTCATTTGGCTAATTAATTGCACTGGAAGCTAGGATAGAACAAGGTTTTCGAATCGTGTATTATGATTATAATACATTATAATAGAATTATCTATAATATTATAATTATATTTGTGCTATCAAGTAAATAGCACATAAAAAATTTCTTTGTTAATTTCCAAACAACATCCAGTTATTGAATAATAATTTTCAGTAATATCGCGCGTAGTAATAAGTTATTAAATAAATAAATATCAAAGTGGACTTATACATATTTCAATTATTTTGAAATACTGATATTGAGAGATGAATATAGTTATTAGCAATATTAAGGATATATTACCTATATTTCAAAACTAATAAAAAATTTTGAAAATATTGAATTAATCTACATTGCATATAAAAGTGACACAAAACAATGTGATAATGATTTAAAGTCTGAATCACAAATTATTTCATTTTTGAGTATAACATTTTATAACATCAAGTAAATTTGAAGTCAAAATTTAATAAATGACGTCATCAATGTGCCATCACTTGATGTCATCCTGCTACTTGTATTTTTACCAGCGCTGTTATGAAAATATATGATGTTGACATCATATGATGTTGCTATCTTTGAAAGTATGTTTACGATTCCAAATAATACATATTTTTCTGTAATATTGAATATTTATAATATATTTGTTTTCTTTAGGATATGTTCACGTCAGATTCACAAAATTTTTATCGAGAAAGTGTATTATTGTAAAAGTAAGAGATGATATAAAATAAAATAAATAGTCCATAAAAATGTAATATTGAAGTAAAAATATTTTGTTATTCAACAGTGTGTGTATATATATATTTTTTGCAAATATTTTTTGCATATATTATATATATATATATATATATATATATATATATATATATATATATATATATATATATATATGTATGTATGTATGTATGTATGTATATCATTCATTTTTTTATGGAAAATATAGAGATATTAATGTATTTTTAATTTTCAATGAGTTCTTTTTGCAAGGACCATAGAGATAATACATCCTTCATTGCGCTATATTTATCTACTCGATATAATGTATTTTTCTATCGATTCTTGGTGATCGAGCTTTCTTTAATAACAGTTCCGGCGATGTCTCTTCGCATGTAACGATGAAAAATATAGCATATACTGCTGGAAGCGTGACAATACGAAATTGGCGTGTTTCACGCATATTGCAGGTCTGACGTTCGACCACTTCTCCAATATTAGATTTCGGAGTTTGTCAAGTTGTGTCTTCGTGAGCGGAAACGGAACGCAGACCGCCGTCGTGTCTGCGATCCTTGTGCGTGAAGCACGTCTTAGAGGAAGTTAAAGCGTGTAATTTCGCTATTCTTTGTGAAATGCCAACTCTGCCGATCCTTAAGATTCTACGCGCCGTGTAACTTTATGCGCGTGAAATTCTGCGAAATGAAATGCGGAAGATTTAAACCGCTTCAACCGCGCCGTATCGAACGGACATGCGGAAAAGCGGATAGCCGGGATAGAGTCCTGCGGCGTTGCGCTGCACTGCGCTGTGTATATTCAAAAAGTATAATCCGTCTCCGGCATCTGTATGCATCGCGCAATGTAATCTGTGATGAATTGTATTCATGGGAACAATATAACTAGCGCGGCACGAAGTTGCGATATGAGCTGACGTCGCTTTGCGGCTGGCTTACAAAAACATTAGCGCGCGCGCGCGATAAATATACGTACTTTGACCTTTACGGCATTTTCAGCGTGATAGTGCGCTTTACGACCGCGCAATATCTGCCTTTTATTACGGGGAGTGTGGCTATTCTTCACCTTTTTTTTACTTCTTCCTCAGTATGATTTAATTAAAACTGAAGGGCAGATGCATCAAGCGCGCGCGGTCATATTTTGTCATCAGTTTTCGACGCGAAGTCAGTGACTGGAGTTTCACTCGATATGAAAATATTTCAGTGACCGGGAGAGGAGAGAGGAGGGAGGAGAGGGGATGACTTTAACGCGATATCTACAAATATAATATTTCCCCTCGATTTTTGCACCCTACTCAAACTTTCGACGTTATCCCTCGTCGATATTCCGCTTGGTGCGACTCGGTAATTGAAGAGGCGGCTAGACGCTATGATTTATATTGTTGCGCTTTGCTGCTCGCATAAAGTACGAGGACGTATATACATACATTTATGCGTCTGCTCGGTATACGAAATCCAGAGTCAACGTAAGTGAAACAACCGCGCGGAACGGCACGAATCTCTCGCGCGGCGTCGTTGTGACAATGGACTTTAGCTTCTATCCATAGGTACAGACACGTTGAAAGCGTGACGTGACCATCCTGCCGTACTTGGGTATCATTGTCCGCGGATTCCCTTTCTACTCGACAGTGACATTTTTGCCCAAACAAACTCACGAGTAGTAGGGAACTTTCTATTCGACGGATCACACGCTGCGACGATTCGTATTTGGCGCGGATCACGCGACTCCAATTCCGAAAGCACGTCGAGATAGTTTACCGTCGGTTTCGTACACGGATCGCAATCACATTTGTGTTATCTAGATAACGTAAATTGCATCTGGTCAACAGACAATTTATCATATAGAATTTATGCTTCTTATGTATATGAAATAAAATGTTGCTGCATCCAATTGGAATAAATTTTCTGTACTCATAGCAGCATTATTGAAACAAATGCCATGCTGTTTTAATAATTCGAATATTTACTTCAACTGTATAGTAGTTTTATAAAAACTTCATTGAGTCAATTGCATATTATTAAATAATATTAAATGTATTGTATTTATTAAATATTAAATTATTATTAAATTAATTATTAAATTAAATTTACTTTATTAAATGTTCAAATTTGTTTTTGAACTACGCGTACTCTTTTCAACGAAATATTTGGTGACAAATAAATAGGTCGAGGAAATTTTGTTCAATAGCCCTCTCATTTGCATAATCTTACATTTTTAGACTATTTTTTATGGGAATATATCAAAGAGAAAGTCATGTTTCAACCATCTACAATGAAAAATGACTTAAAACGAAGAATACGTGAAGTTTGCGCTGACGTGATCCTAGAAATATCGTTTAGAGTAAGAAAAAATTTTGTAGAAAGAACTAATAAATGTTTAAATGTGAATGGTCATCAGTTCGGACATTTAATAAGGTAATAAAACAGAAAACTATAAAGTCTTTTATCTAATTTATAGTTTTATCACATTAGTTTGAACGCAAAAACTACTACTAAGTAGTTACTTTAAAGTCTACTTTAAAGTTTAAATGTATATAACTTTTGATAGCAATATTTTTCAAATAAATATTCTAAAATTTATTTGTTTCTTCCCATAGAATTCAAATATTATAACATTTTATAGGAGGTTCTATTTGAAATTACGAAGTTACTTCTCGCTCCCTTCAAGGGAGAGCAGGGACGAATGTTTGTTTATATAGTTAGAAAGACTCCTTGAATACTTGAAACTTTCTTATGAACAACTTTTTGCTACGACAAATATTTTTAGAGTTTTTAGTTTGTCGCACTTTACGTGGGCCTGTATGTGTAGTTAAAATAATCTTTTTATATGCAATTGAATAAATGCAGTTTATTCAGCCAAATCTCTGCTGTTAGTTATATTGTGCGAAATAAGGGAGATCTGGTTTTCATACGATTTTACATATTGTTTAAAGAAAAATGTATGTATAATATTTTTTAATATTATACACATTTATATTTATATATATATATATATAATCTTTAAGTAAAATAAAAAAAATATTATCCTTATATATATCTATATACAAAAAATCATTAATGTACAAGCAAAGTCGTGCAAATGTGATCATCTGCTCTATATCTGAGATTGATTGTCACTCTTTCATGTAGTGTCAAGGGAATAAGACAAATTATCTCTGTTTTAAGGTTTTAAGTGTTTTATTAAAGTTAGTAATATCTTAAAGCCATTCTACAATTGCATAAGTGTGGTTGTAAATTTGTAAACGATTACGACAACCAACCAGAATAAAGTAATCAGTAAATAAAACACTCTAATTGGTTGATTCGTACATTCACGCAATTACTACACTTACGCAATTGTAGAATGGCCTTTATAATTAGGTACAATAAACAGTCATTGAACTAAGAAGATAATTCTCATAAATTTTGTAATAATAACATTGAGCTCTCTTTCTATAGAATCTTACACTCACTGTACAGACTCATTGTCATGACATAATACATCATTGCGTATGCTTCCGTCCTCTTACATCAGTCATGTCATAGTTTGACGGATTTGCAACGCGTAACTATTAAATCCACTTTATTTGAGTCAACTTAACACAAACGATAATTTTGAATAAAAGAGATTATATTTATAAATCATGTTGTAGTAACTCTTAATTAAGTGTAGGCAAAATAAGCTAAACCCATAATATTTCTTATACCTAAGGAGAAGTGACGAGCAGAAATTCCAAAACTAACGAATCAATAAAAATAAAAACAACAAAAATTTATTAACTGCGTCCAATTTTGAAAAAGTGCTTATAAATACCACGCGTGATGTTTTTGTCAAAAGCTATTTTGTACGCTTAATTAACATGATACAAGCAATCTCTATTATATAAAGAAAAATATCCTTCATTTATTACGAGATATAAGTCTTGTGACAATTGATCCGCATGACTTCTAAACCCAGCCTACTCTAATTGATATAACTCAACGATACAGTTTATTTTGTTAAAATTAATACTAACGTTCTATTTTGTTGATTGACACACACAATTTATTTGATTTACAATATTACTTAAATGAAATTTGTAATATTATATAAATGAATTTTATAAAATATACTTGAACCATACGCATTTACACATTTCAGGCAATTAGAAATGTTGTTACATTGATTACATATCTGCGCTTGATTTACATGCACAATCAAAATATAATCAACACTTTTAACTTCAGTTCTTGTCATTAAAGTTAAATCGTTAATTTAATTTTTTGTTAAAATGTACAATTAATTACATATAGGCTTAATTTAATTACATATGATGGTTGATATGAGGTTTGAATAGAATCATGATGTATAAATTATTAGATACAGAGTTAATTAACATTATAAGTTCCTATTCGACTTCTGAGGTCAAGCAATGTCGATCGGATAAGTAACTCTAAGATGAGTGATCTAAAATTTTAAAAGTGTACTCGGAAAGAGGATGTACATACAGAATGCCCCTTCATAATTTTTGTAGAAACGTAGAACGGATTGAAGATTGATAATAGTCGAGATATTAATTAAAGAAGATTGTGAATGATTACACGCGAGATATCAATTAAAGAAAATTAGTAAATGACTACACGCGATATGAACTGTGTGGCGATGTGTGCTGTTGTGTGTTTGTATATTAGATCAAATTGAACAAAAAAGCTCTTTATTATTTTACAAATAATCACGTAGATTCTTAGTTATTAATGAAAGAAAATTATTACATGATTGCGTGCGCGATAATACACAAATCTTATATAATATCTAAAATCAAAACAATTTTACTTGATATCTAAAAATCGGTGTGGTCATATACATAGTAGAAGACCTTTTTGTTCAGTTTCATCTATTGTATAAGTATACAACGACAAACAGCGCCGCTATAGCTCATCTACTGTATCGCGCGTGATCACTCACTAATCTTCTTTAATTAATATATGGAAATTTATTGCGAATATCGCAAAACGGTATGGGACTTTTATGTTCATCTCAGTCTGTTCTATGTTTCCACAAAAATTGCGAAGGAGAATCTGGGACACTTTATATAGTTATATAATTCCGGAATATAAATGACCAAGCTTTAAGAGCTTTTACAATACTCTGAAGAAGTAATAGAAGAAGAATACTGTTGAATCAAGAAAAAAATGTTTTAATAAACGTCGATTACCGTAAATATTACAAATTATAAAAATTCTGTTAAAAGAACAAAAATATGCGTTGATTCCATTAAACGTCGATGTTACGCGCGGGCTGCCACAAACATATAATTTAACTACGGTTATCATTAATTTTAATTTCAATTTTAATTTTAATTGCACAAACAACATATCGTTAATAATATTTTTAAATTGATAATGTATAATGTTTCATTTAAAAGACATTTAATTATATAAATTTTAAGAAACGTTTTTACAACATGATATTTTATTGGTTTTAACGATGGTATATTTCAATGAAAATATTGCAATTGAAATCAGTGACACACAATCACACACACACATAGGATAGAATATACTGCTTATATTTGTTGCAATCCGTGATATTGACATTTAATTCAGTCAACGTATTTTTTTATTCTTTCAACAATATTTTTTGTGTATTTTTATGCTTACAATCCGAAAATAAACTCAGAATTTTTCCATTATATTTTTCCATTATTATATTTTTACATTATTCTTTTATGACGGTCATTTGAGATTTAATGTATCGTATGTGGGACATTCCGCGCAATTCGTATTTTGATTCGTATTTTATTCTGAATTTTTTATATTGAAGTACTGTCAATATTAAGTATCATTTATTAAAAGTTCTTCCATTTAAGCAATATATTTATCTATAAAAATTGATTAAGATTATATACATAATTTTTTTCATTTATAATATGATTTTGTTCGAATTACGTACAAGATATGAAAAAAATTGATACATTTTTTTTATTTTTAAAAAAGATACCACAAGCTAAATACAGTAGAAAATCACTAGCTTCTGCATTTTAAATTAAGATAAGCCATGTCTGTATATATAAAGAAAATCAGTTCTTTTGAAACTAAAAATTGTATCACTAGAAAACTCTGCGTGATAGGAAAAATCTGTTTGTATTTTTTTATTCAATGTAAACAATAATATATCGCAGAATTTTACACATGTAACAAAAAAAATAGTTTCTTTTTGTAGACCAATGTTATTATAGGGACGATATAGGAACGATATAGGGACGACGCGATGACCATTTGTCGTTCGCTATTTTTCCAATAGATTTTTGTAAAAGTAACGTCATTATCGAAAAGACTGACTTGTGGAAGTCGTGCACGATAAACGAATTATTACATATCCGTCCCGGTAAAGCAGCTTTTCCGATGACGAAGGGTTCGGAACGTCGGTCCGTCGATGCGGCGGTATCAACGTTTGACTGTATGAGTTTTCCCAGGAGAATTTCCAATTCCGTCTCTCGCGAAACGGGTTAGTGAAACCTGGTTGTTAGGAGGATGAATTTCGTTTGCGTAATAGCCTCTCCTCTCTCTGGTGCTCAGACGTATGCCTCGTATTAACAGTAGAAATGTAATGCCGTAATTTTGAAAAGATTGCGAGTATCCATTGAATGGCTAGACGGCTCGCGCAGGAGAGCTCTTCAACTCTATTCATCCGTCTCGTTCTTTTCATACCGATCCTTTGTACTTTATCCTTCCTTCGTCTTCCCTTTTTTGCAGGCCGGTTATCATAGGTCGCTATTATTGATGAACAACGGTAATATCGACGATAATAAAGATGATTTGTGCTGTTACGGTCCTGGCAAGCAGTTAATTTTTTTTTTTTGTTATTGCATCCAAATGCCATGCTTGCATGCAGCTTTTGCATATATACGAATTTATTAACTATTAATTATTGCGCTTTTATTGAAACGACAGATATGTTCATGTTTTAATATTCGTTTTAATATTTGAAACCGATACAATAGACGGCAAGTGCGATATTTCAAAGAATATGAAGGCTTTGTTTTTATTTAATCGTGAAAGTTACTGCAAAACCGATTAAAACAATACACGAAAGACTCTCGCGTTTAACGAAATACCGAGATATTTTTAAAATACTATTCAATATTTTAAAAGTTAATTTTTTAGGGCTTTTTTTGAAAAAAGTTTATAGCATTGTCTTTATTTAAAGTATCAAAGAAACGTTTGAACTAACCAAAAAAATCAAAATGAAGGATTAATATTTTTTATAAAAATTATAAAATTTATGTTTTTATAATTGATGTCGAATAAAATTAAGAAGAATAAATAAAAATTTTTCCTTTGTATTACTTTGTATAACTCTAGTGTTAAAAACTTAGAGAACATGCACTTAATAAAGAAAAAGAGCATCGTTACTGTAGCAATAAATTAGGTGTATCTGAATCTTTGTTTTGAGAGTTTTTATTCTTATTTCATTGTTTCGTAAATTTATTTGAGAAATATTATAAGTAGACGGAGATATAGAATAAGAAGATGATTCTGGGCTATAAAGTGCTTGAAAAGAATAAGATGAATAAAATGATTAATATTCTAATGGAATTTGGATTTGTGTACTGTTATTTTGAGAGAAATATTGTAAATGAGTCGGTTAAACATTCAATCAATTATCTTGCTGGTAATAAAAATATGTTTTAAAATTAAGTAATAATGGTAATAAGGGTGATGTAGAACTGTGGCAAGTGTATATATTGTGCAACATTAGGTTGGACATAGTGCTGTAACAATTGAATAGATTGCTATAACGACTGATTATGGTCTTTCTTTAAACGAAATAATAAATTGTCTATTTCTAATATTAGAATTTCTTGAAAGAAGATTTTATTTTAAATTTTTTCATTTTGTGTAAAAAAATTCCGCATATAGAGTGCATTAGTCTTTTTGTGGAAAATCACTTTTCGTTGCTTTTTCAACTGCTGTATCTAGAATTTTAAAAACTTTATCCATTTAGTTTTTACTGTGGTCCGTAGTCGCGGAATTTAAAATGTGCTGTTCGCAAATGGAATTTTAAATGCGGTACTATCTTTTAAACCGGTTTTATTATCGGCAGTAATTGTTTTCTGTGTCTTAATAATGTATTTTCTACCTTCCTCATCATCTGTGTACATTATTTTTGTATTCTTCGATTTCATTATTAGTTTTTTACAATGAAACCTTATATTATTATCATTTCTATAATAACGAAGAAACATTTCTTGTATCAAATATACTTAATAGCAAGAAAAAAATACTTAAATATATGTAAATATAATGCTCCGACAAATGTTATTTTATTTTATATAATATTTATATAATATTTTATTTTATATAATAGGTCACATATTTTGTTGGAGATAACAAAAAATACAGTAAAATAGCTTAGAATAGCAGCCGATTTTTAAAGAATATGTAATTTTTCTTATAAAAATATTATTATACGATCACTAACAAATAGTAGATAAGAATATTGTTATAAAAGCACATTTAGCATTGTTTTAAAAGCATTATTTGACGCAAATTGTTGCTTTATATTTGTCAACATAGAATGTCAAGACAGAATTAATGATGTTTTTCGTCATACTGTTAAAAAAAACTGGAAAATAATAAATTTATGTTGTCCATAATGACACTTCTTTTTTTCAGAAAAACATGCTTCTGCTTTACTTCATTCAAAACATGCATTGTTTCTTAGTCCGAATATAATGAAAGCCGAAATTTATGAAACAGGCAGTTTACAAAAAATTTTTAATTATTTATATTCGTGTGCCCGTTGTGCAGAAAGAATAATTCGGAATAATGTCACTCGTTTTTCGTGTGTTTAGAAAACCGATGTTACTTAAATTCGAAAAGGTTTCGATCTTAACTATGACTTGCGTTTTATTTACATACATAATTATTTACATATTTACATACATATTTACATACTTAATTTTTTTGCGAAGAAGAATAAGCTCAAGATACATGGCTTCAGATATGCTAAATTTCGAGATAACTTGGAGCTAAATCGATTAGAGAATAATTTGTTGAATATTTTATAATACGTACAAACATGCCGTAAGTTAAGATTTTAAATATATAAAGTATATAAAGTGTGAAATATATAGTAGAATTATTTCTTCTTTCAAATGCATGATAATGAGCTTTTCCAAAATTTATAATAACTCTATATTTTAAAGCTATTATCAAGAAACTAGTCTTTGTTGAAGATATTTAAAGGCCTTTGGTTCCGCGTTGCATAACTTTTGATTAATGAAGCGAAAAATGTTTAAAGTTTTTGTTAAGATAAAAATAACGTTAAGATAAAGAGATATATTCATAAAATTAACACATCAGACATATTTATGAAATAATTTGAATATTTTTTTTTACTTTAACAATGAAGAAATTACCATAAAATTAATACAAATTATTTTTTTAATTTGTATTTTCTCATAATTTTATCACGTTAATTTCACAGTTTATTGATTGTTTATTGGTTATTTATTGATTGTTAAAGCAAAAAGAAAGTATTCGAACTGTTTTACAGGTTTGCTTGATTAATCGCAAGTGTTTTGTGAATATATCATTTTATTTCGTCAGAATTTTTAGCGCGTATTTCCTCGTTTCTGACGTCATAAATCAAAATAGCCACAGCGAAGCAACAGAAGCTGTTTCCTTAAAAGCAGGAAAATAAACTGAGTAATTGCTTTTCTTAGCAGTAGAAAGATATTTTTCTGTATGTGGGAACCCAACTTTACCTATATTTTTATATCGCTTTTTATAGTTGCTATTTTGTAAGAAATCAATAACATAGAGACAAGGTTTAAGCAATACATTAGTGCAAACTTGTACGCCAATAGACAGAATCAACATCTTTTTCTTATTATTTTATTAATTATATTCAATAGTCTTGTTAATTACCTAAGTATTCTTAATAGATGTCGACAAAGTCATTAGTTTAGAAGATATTCGAATTTGAGTACAGAATTTTTAACATACTGTATCTCTTAAACGAAGTTTTTGAGACCACGTGTTTATCTGAACTATATTTTCTTCATGAAATAACCTCAAGAATCAACTCTTAAAATATTGGACAATATTTGAGAAACATTTTGTATATTTACCATCATAATCGTCGAAGTTTCCGTAGCTTTAAAACGAGGAAGTGTCACGTTCCGCGAATTAAGCTTTATTTAAAGTGTCCTTTATCTTAAATATTCTTTTCAGGGGTCAAACAATTTAATCAATTTAGCCAAGGGATGAACAAGTTTGTGTATGTGTATGTGTATATATGGATGTGTGTTTATATATAAGGAAAATGTATAGATTTAAAAAAGAGAAAAAGTTTATTAAATCAAAAATATTTACTTACATTGGATGTATTGAAAATTAAATGAATGAATAAGCTTGAATGAAAGTCACGATACGAAAATTTAATAATTCAGTAGCTTGAAGGTCTTATTGATTAAAGACAATTCACTCGAATTAATAACTCTAAACATTTAACGATTATTATTGATTTTCTAAATATAATGATGAATTTATTGTTAAATGAGGATGAGTTTTATTTGTTACTTTGTTACAATTTTTTTTGTGTTTAAAATTGTTCTTAAGTGGGAAATTCAGAATTAATGCTTGGCTGATTAAGATACAATTGAAGTGGCTTAAAATAAGAAAATAATCCGAATTAAATTGAGTTTTAAAAATGAGTCGAAAATAAACCAACTACTCTCTTAAAATGAATCAGTCAAACATCACTGAAAACAGTGAATATACACTGATTGAAGTTATAAGCACTGAAAATGCTCAGTGCTATACTCATAACTGATATCAGTGACTATTTACTGATTCATTTTAAGAGAGTAGTTAGCTTGTAAACTAATGAATAATAAATTAATATGCTAATAAGCTGATAGTGGGCTAAAATACTAAAATATTGATAAGTGAAATGATAATTGACAGAATGCGTATGACTTAACACGCGCTTCGCTTTTTATAGATTGATGATAAGATACTCCCGCGCGAGTTCTTCCCACTTATTTGATAGGGGAAAGGTGACTTTATGACAAGAGACAGTAAATCAATAATTATTGTTTGGAAAAGTGGAAATGTATTGATTTTTCAGACCAACCCCGTGAGTCGATTGCTTATTACATTCTGAACATTATACTTAATTGATTGTTAATGTAAACCCCTTGTCCACAAATTTGCTTTAATTCTTAAGCCGTAAGAAATTGACCAACCACAGTTGATTATTTTTAAAATAATCGACTGTGGTTGGTCAATTTATTACGACTTAAAAATTAAAGTAAAGGTTGTGGACAAGGGGAAAGTTACGTAGTAATAGTGGAAAGAACGATACCGCGTCGCCCAACTGGCGTGTACTCAAATATTTTTCTGCAAAATCCTCGGTGAATTCGATCCCGATTGCGCGAGAGCTAATGGTGAGTTGAGTGCAGTGTTGCGGTCGCTTCAAACCGCATTGCATATCAGCGAAACGCGCATGTATTTTCGCTTCAGCGAGACACGATGAATAACTAGCACTCGTGGTTGCCCGTTTGTCTCACGGATTGTTATGCAACATGTTGAAGGTAAGCAGGTTGTCATCGAACGATCGATCCCCTAATTATTTTGTGGATGTAGAGCGCACATATCTCCGCGAGGAAACATTTTTGTCGCGGTTAAAAAGTAATTGTGTGTGTAATACTCGCCGAAGTTCGCAATAACGGTGCGATCAGCGCGGTTGCTGGTGATTTGTCGAACTAATAGTCGGCGCCGGTTTGAGCCTTTGTCCGACAGTATAATAGATTCGGCTATCTCGCTCTGTACATTGTTTCCAAAGGCACAATAAATCGAAATTATCGGAAACGTAGAAGCCGCGCGCGTCTTGTATACGGAAAATTTGGAAAAATTCCTGACTGCCGCGCTAACAGATGGCTTTACTTCACGGAAATTTCACGCCCATTACCCGTGTGTCGTCACTTGATATGGTTACAAGGTGATTTTTTACTGTTTGATAAAACTTAACTGCGCACGATAGCAGGAATACGACGGTAACGTATGCGAAAACATCACTTTAACTTATCTAGAGAAAATGGACGAATATTTTGCCGTTCTAAAAATTCGCGGTTCACCCAGGCGTTCCGAGCAGGCTTCGTGTTAGTATTATCGGCGAAATCCGCAAAACTGATTAACAAGTCGAAACGTAACTCTTGGAGCATGAGCACGTTGCATCGCACTCCTCTACTGGAGACGCGATAAGCTGCCGTAAACCAGCTCGCGCGGTAGAGAAGGATGTATCGTCGGGTGAAGTTGGACGAGCCTTATAGGTAGTATTGGTAATTCGTTAGCTGAAATTTGCGTACATCCCTGCAGCCGTTCGGCTGCAAGTTTCCCGAGCGTGGACCGATAAATTTTCGGAAATCCCAGCTATTAGCCTGAACAGGCGTCGAGCCGCACCCGTTACGTCGGGATAATTTGGCGTCGCGCGAGAGCGAGAGAAAAAGACAGACACATAGGTAGAACATGCAAGAGGAGCGATAGAAATTCCCCCGAGGGTAGGAAAACGACCAGGTCTACGGGGGTGAGAGAAGGAGATGGAGTTAGGCAGGAAGGGTGGGAGGGAGGAAGAGAGACGCTGACAGGGTGAGGTTGGAAGAGAGAGAAAGCTTTCTTGCGAAAGCATAGCTACTCGTGCCGCCAAAAGCCAATGGGATTCTGCGGGCAGGGTGCCGGCAGAATGCAGCGAGGGTGGTTGGGCAGCGGCCAGGAACGAAGGAGAGAATGAAGTAATCCCGGGTGTTGCCGCGAACGACGGAAGCGAGAGAAAAGGGGTAGCGACGAGCGCGAGTGGCGCGGTGCATTCGGCAGGGCGTTTGTGAGCGGAATCCAGTCGCGCCGAGATCGTCACAGTCGGCTTGGGATCTGAGGGATGAAAAGTGCTCTTGGGGATTAACTCGCTCTAACGTCTCTATACTTTGTTTCGGCTCTAATTGGCCTGTGGAGGATTTAACGTCTCGGCCACACGTGTCTGTTGTCGCGGATGTATTCGCGACACGCTAATTGTCTGTCGAAGAATACTAATTGCTGAATAAATGTAGACACTTCAGTAATCGCTGATCGAATTGCTGAACTTCGTGCGATCGCCACTTGAAGGCGCATAAAGCCCATTTCTGCGGCTGTCGCGCGCGCGCATGTTGAAAACTCCTTCGTGCTTACTGTCCGTGATGCGCTTCGTCAATTTATTCGAGCATGCTTTGGTTCATTCACAGCCGTTGCTATCGCTGTTGTGGGATAACTGCACGCGATGTAGGTGCAAGATCAATCACGCTGAAATGGGATTTTGGTCCTCGTATTTCATTTCACATTGTGATCAAGAGATCCGTATATTATCTCGTTATATTTTTTCAACGAAATATATGCGGAACTTTATATTTTGTGCGGTGAAAACTACTGGCTCTCTATTTCTTTATTCGAATATATTCTTATATCTTTATACACGGTGTCTGGATTTAGATGTCCGAACGCTCGTGTACAGATACGTTGAAAGAAGAATTTCGTAACAAATATCTAAATTTGATAGATGTTACTAAATTATTTAAACAAATAATGCGAGCCAAATATAAAGAGATAATTAGAAAATAGTTATATAAAGTAAATATACAGAACCCAAATTATCGTTCTCTGATGTTCTCAGAACTAAGATTTAGTTATTCAAATTATATATTTAGATTATCAAACTAAATTCTAGAAGTTTTAATAGCAATTCTTGACAGCAGAGAATGAGATATTTGGTAACTATTACTAAAGCTTGTGCCCGAGATGAAAATTGCTTTACCTTATTTTTTTATTTTACAAAAAACCTCATCATACTTTTTAAACTCTATTTTAAAACATCTATATTTTTTATTTTTTACATCGACACTTTTTATCGTTTCATATGTGAAATTCCGTCCGTGGTTTTCATTCGACCCTTGTAGCGATCACCCATTCTTCCCTCAGACCTGTTCACCTGATGCTTTACAACATATGTCAAGGTCAGTGTCATTCGAGATAGGTACACTAATCTATAGATTTACCTTTACATATTTTAGAGCATAACAGAAATATACTATTACGCTCTTAATGTTAAGTTGCATTATTTCTTTTTATATATATTATATATATATTTCTTTTTATATATATACACACACATATATAAACAAACACGCGCTCGCGCGCGTACGCGGTAAAGCATGTAAAACAGACCACCTGAATAACTTGGAAATTATGCATTATATCGAAAAATTGTTACAAAGGTTGTATAATTTTGAGGTCATTAAATAATATATGTATTTTTCTTTATAAATGGAGGCGTTTCGGAGATTTAAAAGTCAGTTCCATATAATTTTTTATATGGAATTATTCTATAATTATTTTATATAAATAGATTCCTTGTAACATTCTGTGTAAAAAGTTTCAAAGATAATATAATTAAAAAATGAATGGTTTGCAAGATATATTTTATGTTTTATTATGATATATTATGATATAAAATATAAAATGTCTCGTAAAATATTTAGTTTTTCATAATACCTTATTGTTTTAGATACGCAGTTCCAATTCTTTTCATAATTTTATGTCAAATATCGTTGATAACTCGATTGGTAACGATAAGCTTTCTTTCGTGATTATACAATAATGAGCTTTGTACTGCAATTTTAAGCAGAATCGTAAGTTTCGTAACTTGTTCTCGTAAAATTCGTAAGAACTTATGAATAGATTTACAACTCTATGCATATTATATGTTGTACAATCACTTGTAAATATCGTAAATTACATGAAATCGTAGATATTTACGAGTAATCTACGACATATGGTACGTATAAAATTGTAGATCTATTCATAAATTCTTATGAACTTTACAAGAGCAAGTTACAAATTTTACAATTCTGTTTAGAATTGCAACATTGAGTTTCTTCTATCGTCGATGCACTATTGATTACGATCGATTTTCAGTGATTTATTCATGATAGACTCTAACAAAACAATAGGATACGATAAATTTCTATAGGATTTCTATCATATTTCAACGATTGAATATTCTCCTAATAAAGAACAATAGGGAGCGATAGAAAACAACATCATTTTTGTCGAATTCAGTGGAACGATAGATTACGATAGAAAACAATCAGATTCTCTGCAGATCAGTTTCTTTCTTTCGATTCTTTTTTTTATCACAAAAACTTAATACGGTCTCAATTTGAGCTATTTTTGCTGTATTAAAAAGTGATTTTGTAATTGTAATCGATGCGAACTTGAGTACGGTGTGGTGAGACGCAGAAACGGCGACGTAAGCACGGGCTGTCCTTCCCCTCGTCGCGCGACGGCATCAGTTGCTTGATAAATTGGACCACGCCAAAGCTCGAGCACGGCTCGAACACACCTCGCTTAGCATCTCGCCGCGTCCTCTTTCATCCGATTTTCCATAATTAATATCTCGAGAATTATAGCGCAAATACCGCAAAACGGTATAGGAATTTTTTGTTCATCTCAATTCGTTTTACGCCCTCACGAGTGTTGGCACTATTGTTCTGGGACACTCTATATATTAGTCGATGTTTCAGAAAATTTATACCAAAAATTACTATATCAAATATTGACACTAATACTGTAATAAAAAAAGCTTATTTTTGCTTGTAGAAAAAAATGCAGACAAAAGTTGTATGGTTCAAAGAAGAACACATGATTCCGATGTGAGTCATGCGATATATATATATATATATATATATATATATATATATATATATGTGTTGGCATGTAGTATATATATAGATGTCGTTTTTATGAAGTTTTAAAGACAACTAATTTCTTAAATGAAACTTGAATTTTTCCTTGAGATAAAAGTTGTAGATTTCGTGTCGAAATGTTTCCAAAATACTCCCAAAAATTGTCTTTTGTTAGCTTTTGCATAAGCTATTCTAGAGTTATGAAGCTTTAATGTTTACAAAGCCATTGGTACGCCACGTATAGTTCGTACAAAAGATTTTAATGATTGTTTTAAACTCATGCCACTATCTACATTTCTATCTACTATCCTACTTTTAGCGCTATCAGGAACAACGGCATGGACGTAGGTTTCTGTTCCCTTTGGGGTGCTTGATTAGCGTGAGTCCTCTTACCTCTCACGATGTGGGGTTAGAAACTTACTACATCCACGTCGTTGTTCCTAGGTAGCGCTAAAAGTAGGATAGTGAATGGAATTTTAGATAGTTGGTATGAGTTTAGAACAACCATTAAAGTCTTTTGTACGAACCATACATGAGCTAGTGGCTTTGTAAAATTTGAAGCTTTTTATCTCTGGGACGGTTTATGCAAAAGACAATTTTTGGGAGTATCTTAGAAACGTCTCGACACGAGATCTACAACTTTTATCTCAAGGAAAAATTCAAGCTTCATTTAAGAAATTAGTTGCCTTTAAAATTTCATAAAAACGACGACATCTATATATATACTACATGATTCGTATTGGAATCATATGTCCCCTTTTAAATCATACTTTTATCTGAAACATTTTTTTCTACAATCAAAAATAAGAAAGTTATTGCGATAGGTAACTTAAAATGATTTATCCTATGTGTGTGTGTATATATAAACACACACACACACACACACACACACACACACACACATGCATAGTACTTTTACGGTAATCTTGGATGTCATTATCCTCGCATCCATTCACTCTCCTTCTACATCGAGATCTTAACATTGGCGTTGCGGCGTTGACTTATATCCTGTACTAACAAGAAACTTCAGTTGAAACGAGTTGAGGAACGCGAGGAAAATGTTACGACGCTACAAAAGCAAATCGAGACTTTCATAGCAACCGTCAATAGTCTTCTCCAGCTTCAACTCAGCCAGCGTGGAAGCGCTCAACGCAAGATCATAGACCATTACTCTCAGAGACTTCTAATTATGCCCGCGTAGAGATATATACTACGATGATAATACTACGACTCGGATGACGAAATAAAGCCATTTTCAAAATGGCTACTGCGTCACGAGTACATAGAAGCAGCTTGCCACTTCAGATGTAAGCCTGTTTTGTGTTAGATAAATATGAAATATTATAACTAATTTATAACTAGTCCTAATGTTATGAAAATCTTCATTATTATTAATTTTAATATCAAATTCTTAAATTTACTTATAAAAATGCTATTATTTTTAAGAACTTTTCTGGCAGTGTAGTTCTTCATATCCATATTAAGAATTCCGAATTCTTCAGACTTTATTTTTTTTACCAATTAAAAAACAATCATAAAAATTTTAATCATCAGATCGATAAACCACTTGACAGTGTAATAGATTTCAAAGAAAGAAGCCAAACAGTTAAGTGGCAAAATGTTTCAAGGCCAATAATTTTAATTCGATACTTATTTCGATATTTAGATAAAGTTTCGAGTTCCGAGTCCGTTGTCACAAGAACCGCGATGGTATCTTGGAAAGGAATGTTGACTAGTAATCGAGTGACCTAAATTCGAAACTTTGAAACAGTAACTAATATAATATATATGCAACGTAATTATAATTATATTGCGCTGCTAGAACGTGCTCGCACAGATCCTCGCAACTTCTGCAAATACATTGTACTGCACGAGCACTATATAAATGTAGACCCATAATAGTTTTTTACAATTCCTTGGTTAGACATGATAAGTGTTGTCATCAAATTTCTACATGACAGTTTCGACAGAATAGATGATCTACCAAATGCTTCAGTTACAATTGATACTTAAACATCAGAGTTACCATCAAGCACGATAACGAACAAATAGTTAATCACGGATGCTATTCATTATGTAATAGATTTATTACATGAAAATTATCACATTTTTGACACAAAAAAATGCAGAAATTTACAAAAAATAGCTTTTGTGTAACTACTAACTAGTAGTTACGTTACTATTACGATGAACATCTTGTATATCATTCTCTTTTCATTATATTTGACCTAACAACTTTGCCAAGTAATCCTCTTTGAAACTTACAAATAACATTTTGTATGTTTTCTGTTATTTAAGAGTTCTAAATAGGACTTTAATTTCGTATTAAACATATACCGATCCTTCAGAATATATAGATTAGAAGATTATTAGGAGATTTAGGTTAAAAGTATGGTTAAAATTTCAATTCGAATACATACGGACGTTGTGCCATTAATTGTCAAACTTCCCGCATATAAATTATTATTACATAGATTATACATATTAAGATGGACTTTAGTTAATGCTCGATAACTATAAATTAGTAAGTAAGTGTTAGCTTTGCTTTAACGTTTAGCTATCTGATATTTCATTAAATTTCAGTCTACGATTTATCTGACTAGCAACTCCCTTGATATATGCGCGCGTTACTAGGTATTTATACTTTATAGAATCTCCGAGTTCTTTCGTTAAACCTGGGCGCTATAAAATATTCAACAGCGTTTTTCCCTTCCATTAGAATAAAAGTGGATCTTTGTTAGTTGAAATTTTCCAATTTTTGCGGCAATCTCTTTCTCATCATCCGCGTCATAAGTCTTCCTAAAGAGCACGGATATACCGATAAGACTGTATCTCCTCCTCGCTGTAATCAATTGACCTTAAATCTGTAATCGATTGATCTGAAATCTCTCGCTTATCCCGCGTAATCGATTCTGAGGAGAGAAAATCGATTTTCGGCGTTCTCGCGAGTGATATAATAACGTTGCTAATCGTATTTCTGTTCCCATTCCTTTGTCGAGCTTCCATATTTCTCACTGATACAGTGATACCACATGTACGAAAGTGCATTTTGAAGGTTTCGTTCCGCAGCTGTCCTCTCTTAAAATAGTATTGCCTTGTCGGATAATTACTTTGTCAGCTTTAGTCCACGGGTGATTCTATCAAGTTACATTCTTTCGTAATCCGCACTCGATGTCACCGGATCTACCGAGTCGGCCTTGGAGATTGCAGCACGTTTCCGTGTACGTACACGAGTCAAAGCAGACGAGACGAACAAGTAATGTAATTCATTGAAAATACAGAAATGTCGTCCCGATGGAATTGTGTATCTCACAAGAAAAATGCATATTTCTGTATACGTACTGTTACTGTGTAAGTCCGTGGAAAGACTACGCCGCGCTTTTTATGTCGCGAGAAAGCCGTGTCAGCAACAAATAAGGCAAATTTCTCTTTCCTCCGTGTCTCAGTATTTGCAAGGTAATTCCAGGAAAGACGGCCTATTTTTCATACAAGCAAGATAAGGAAATCCATGAAAATGGAGACGCCCGCATGCGTCGAAATCTAAAGTCACCCGATATCCATCGGCAAAATGAGCGGTACTCCCCCCGGTCGCCCGCTTTTTCAGTAGCTCGCCCGACGGGCATTTTAGACTAATAGCTGCGCCGTTACGGTCGAAACAGTATATTGTATTGACAGTGCACGAACCGTGTGGCTAAATGTACATTCGCAGATTCGCAATTACACATAGACGTATGCAGCTGCACATTCGCGCACTGTAGGGCGGCGTCCCGATAGCGACGCGGTGAGTGTAATGGGATCTCATCCCTTCCCCAGCTACCCCATCCCCGAACTCGGCGGCTCTTGTTCGCGCGAGAGCCACTTCGTCTCGCTAAAATTATTTTCTTGTGCTCCAAAGACGCCTCCTGAAAGGGCGAACTTTCCGGCGGCGGCGACCTAACTGCTAGGGCGAACTTTCGCGGAGACGGCGGAGCGAGACTTCCAAAGCACGAGAACCTTACCTCACCGTCGTGTTTTACGACGCGCGATATTTTCTTTTGAAAAATCTCTCTTCTGTCTCAACGAGATTTCGATATGCACGAAATCCGGCTTCGCAGAAATTCGGAATTGTCGCTTACGATCATTTATTTAGCGACAGCGAACTCGACCGTGTTGATTTTATCTATCCGGCGTACACGTCCACCGTATTATTATCAAGGATTATCGTGTTTGAATCGCGCGCTCGCGCGATGTTTATCGTTGTTATGTGCACAAGGAAAATTACGTCACGCTTATCGAATTTTGCTGGTCGTAAACGCTTCTCACAGTCTGACGCGAGAAATATTTTCACATTGGTTTGCAACGGCGACATTATTTCTCAAACTGAGAGTCCGAACGACAATCGGTATTTCCACGTATGCTATAACCTAGTCAGGATGGATGAATTTTCTTTTTAATAACAGCGATCGAACGATGTAAGTACGTTTATAAATTTCTCGCTTTAACATACACGCCTTTATAGACTTCGGCGCATTATTGGTAAACGATGCGAGTATAAAAATTCGATCAAATATTATTGATGACGTGCGTGTGATCTCATATCGTTTCAATGTTATGGCAACATCGCATACAGCTAATATTATATTATACTTTATGTTTTTTATACTTTAATTTTATTTTTAATATATCATTTTTTCCCATTTTTCTCGTTTTGAGACCGGAGCAAGGCCATTCTTAGGAAATTTTTTTTGAGAAAATTATGTAAGGGATTTTTTGGAAATTTTATGTTTATTGTACATATATTAAACTAAGTTTAATAAAAATATGGTGTTTATATATTATTTAATTGAGAAGTTAAAAAAGATTTGAATTAATTAAATATTAAATCGAAAAATATTACGATCGAAAATTAAATTCTCAAGAATTACAAATTAATGATGAAGTTTTTCTTGTGCGTGAATCTAAATGAGGAAAAAATTAGGAGATCAATATTCAGGACCTCATTGAATAATGAATATTTTATCAAATGGTAATATTAAACTTCTGTTTGGGGGAAAATCAAGAATTGTTCATCCGAACAAAATAAGAAAAATCAGAATCACGACTAAGTAGCAATAGAGAGATTGGACTTGCGCAATATCTGCAATCTCCTAGTTTAAAGTAAATAAATATATGAATATTATAGTTATAATAATTATATATAAATATAATAATATTTGTATAACTAACATATAAATATAACAATTAAATATTAATTATCTTACTTATATTACTTATCTGGCACGCGCTTTACGCCACAAAGAACTTACCTTATTTCTTCGCTGGAAATTTATTATTGAACTTAAGAGGTCATTAATGTTATGTTTTCGATCATCAAGGAATCCGTATTTCATGTAAAAATTTAAGAATTTTTAATCCCCAATACACTGTCGTTTGTTTAATACGGAAAATTCTTTTACATTGTTTTGAAGACTAAGATTATGCTTTCATAATATTGTTTGGTAAGTTAAATGAAATTATAATAAGCATTTTTAAAACGTAAGATTAGTGACTTTTTAAGTTCAATTACACATTTCCAGCGAAGAAATAAGGCGAGTTCTTCCTGGCGTAAAGCGCACGTCTTTTGGCGCATGTGTCAGTTAAGTGGTTAATATAATCTAAATTATAAAATAAGCTAAATATTAAAAATAATAATTATAAAACGTTATAGATGAAAATTGTAATTTACCTACTGTTAATAATCTGGAAAATACTGTTAATAATGCGGAAGACGAATGGATTTGATACGACTGCAGATCGCTGAGCTTAAATATCACTGCGTTATCATTAATAAACGTAGAGGAATGTAACATTCTATTAACTGTACCACACTGAAAAAATATATATTCAATTATTACAACTCTCAAAATTCGATACGATGAAAGTAATACTATGTAAAATATTAATATTAAAAATTAGAATATATTATTATGGAATATATTCCTTTATCTCAACAATTGCTAATTTACAAGCAACGCATGTAATAGAAACGTCTTTTGACCCAAGTAAAAGTATTTATAAAACTGGAACATTAATTTGGGACGTAAATAACATCATAAATTGATTAAAAACAAATTATACAATTTCACGTCCAATGATGTTTATCGAATCAATGACAACAGATGGGCAATATTCCGGTGCACAATATTCGGATAACTATAGTACTTGGCAAAATGTAATACTATAAGGAACGATAACAATAACATTGCAATCTTACGAAACACCAATAAATCTATAAACAAAACAAATCCACTCTGGCAAAGCAAATAAATTCTGTCTTCAATCTGAATATTATTTTGATCTATCAATCTGAATAGTTTGTCAATATTCAAATACATTTTATTGTTAACTCACCACCATGACTTAAGGGGGAAGGTGTTACGACTACGTAATTTTTTTAAATTGTATAGGAATGATATATATCATCATGACTGAATATATTAGATATCGAACCTCATTCGGAATGCCATGAGCAAACAGTCTAGATAATGAACAAACAATAAACTAATAGTATTTCCATGATATTGACTCATGATATTGATTATTCATGATATTGATAAGTCATGATCTCTCTTATGTCTTAAGAAACATTTTCTCCTTTTTAAATAAAGGGGACAGTATCTCTTTTGGCGAGCTATTCTTACCTTACGACGCTCTGCAATCTTCGTGTTTTTCGTCTCAATTAAGGATAAAATTTCTTAATTTGCAGCTCAATTTTCAATCCCATTATCTTGAAAATTTTTTAAAAACAGTCCTTTATTACAAAATATTGCTATAATGTGTGACTCCGTTTTTGACACTTTCGTTTTCGGTCTAAATGTCAGCCGTTACTGATATAACAGGTTCAAACAGGCCAGCTGCAGGTATATGAAATGCCTTTGAGAATAGAAAGGTACTTCACAAATATTTTAGAGAACGCTCATCGTGTGCTCGATCTTGATGCGATTTAATGCTCATAACTCCCCTAATATTTCAAATTTCGGGAAAATCTTTCAGGAATACATTTTCAAGAAACTTGAATACATTTTCAAGAAATTTGAAGTTACATGAATATATAAAGAATAAAAAATGGAAAATTTCGAGATTTTCAGAGGAGGAAGACCCTTTAAATTCTACATGCTGTCCGTAGAGTAGACGCATGCGAATATCAATTTATATCGACGACTCTTTTCCTGTCACGACGTGAGTCTAGTTTATGAGCACTCTGCCCTTTCTCGAATCTCGTTAGCTACGGTATTACCGCGGTAATAACGTAGACCGCGCAAACTTCTCGTTAAACTTACGCCAGTATCTTGAATGCATACGACATTCGCTCGGTAAGCGCTCTCGACTTAACTTAACTTTTGATACGTCATATCGGCTAATGTAATGCACGTTTGCGATTTCAATAGATGTAGTCGGGCAGGCGTATTGCTATTGCCCGGGATTTATGAATTGATAATCCAGGACGACATAATTACGATGCGTATATTCCACGCAAACTCTTCAACGGCTTACCGTATTATCCGCAAAATAAACGCGGATAATACGAGTTCAATTCACAGAAAATGTCTGTCGAATAATATAGCACAATTTACAAGACTTACAATGCTAACAAGAGTTACAAGAATTATGACACATACTGAAAAACCGAA
This sequence comes from Odontomachus brunneus, assembly GCF_010583005.1. NCBI lineage: Eukaryota > Metazoa > Arthropoda > Insecta > Hymenoptera > Formicidae > Odontomachus > Odontomachus brunneus. Next base: position 658,303 of record NW_022639466.1, on the reverse strand, counting down.
ATTTATATATGATAGCGATAAACAAATAATTTGAACAGATATATTTTGTAATTTGATAGTATACGTAAAGAAAGATGTTAAAAATAGACCATTTTTTACTTACTGGTGGAACCTTAACTAATTAGATACTGTTCCTGGAATCTTCTAGAAACGGAAAATATCATTATATGTAACGATATACTATTTTATAATATTCACAAAGTATACGATTCTCAAAGTATACAATTATATTAAAAATATTTTAGTCAAGTAAGAGCTGAATGCTGATGTTGGAATGAATATTTTATTAATGTTAACAATTTCGAATGTAACGTTTGTAATGTAACGACATTTATAACCTTGTTTATATTATTTTATTTCTTATATTAATCTCCAATATTAATCGATGTAATCATGTTGATATCATACTAATGTCACATGATTCGAGACAAAGCGTTGGTTGCGATATAAAGCGTTGAAAAAGAGAGTAGAGTTGAATTGCGTTCGGGGACGCGGAATCGCAGAATTGTGGAGACACAAAATCGTAGGGACAGATCGAGTTCTGGAGCGAGCGAGAAGCGAAGATTGTTGTTGCGTCATCACGTGTAGAAAAAGTGAGCGAGTAGCGAAAGCGTTGAAAAGTATCGGTCCGAACAAGGTGAAGTCAAATCTCGGCAAACACCACTCGTACCTAATAAATCGATTTACGTGGGAATAACGACTTCTTAATTGAATATCACTTATTACCATCGTAAAAAAAGAGAATTCCTACAGTATTTTTTACAACTTTTTAAAATTTAAATAAATAACACGTAATAATAGGTAATAAGAGGATTAATTAATATAACGTAATAAGAGGATTAATTAATATTAGTACTAAAAATGAGAATCGGGGTTGGTTTAACATAAAAGGTTAATTCACCGCGTACGTTATAAAAACTGAAAAACCTATTTAATACGTATATTAATACTCTGTTAAATATTACTTTCTTCTCCCAATATTGATAAAATATTCGCCCCAACATTAGTATTCGGCTCTTACTTGCCAATAATATTCTTAATATTGTGACATATATAATGTTTAATTACGTATAATACCTAATATGCACAAACTATGCGGCTCCAATTCCCTTTGAAATTTTAGCATCTATATTTCATTAGAACAAAATTACAATTAGCGAATTATGTGTACAAAGAAAAATATTGAAGACAAGACATCGATGAAATGATGTAACATCGTTGCATCGATACATCAATGAGTATTTACCGATGTTTTCTCAAAATCAAAGTTTTTGGCGTATTCCTAGCGTTTCTTGTGGCGACGTCAACTGCAACAAACCGCAGAAAGGATTGAACGTTAATAGGGTACGCGGACAAAAAATGATTTTATTGTGACTAAATAAAACAATTGCAATTCTTTCGTTATTGAAGTTGCTCCGCGCTATTTCGTGACAAAACATGCGGATCAAGATAAATTTTACAAATATCCAGTCAAAAATAAACTACTCTTTTAGCTCCATTCAATGTAATATTAAATTCGGTTTCTATCTCCGCGATAACTATATATATATATATATATTTTTTTTTTTTTTTATTTATTTATACACATACATACATACGTACATACATATGTATGTACGTATGTATGTGTATAAATAAATAAAAAAAAAAAAATATATATATATATAGTTATCGCGGAGATAGTATATACATATGTATGTATATATACATATACACATATACACATACATATATATACACACAAACATATATATATAACCGAAAGATCCTCAGGCGGCTCATTCCGTTCCGCGCTGCTGCCAAGTTACGATGTAATTAGATTCATTAAAACTAACTCCACAGGACTGCTTATAACCGTAATATTCCCAGAAGTGACAGCTCATTCTTTAGTGGAACAAAGTTACAACGACGTAAATAATGGAGCAGACAACGAATATATTCGCCATTAATAGGATTTTTCTAATGCGAAGATAGTCCGCGGTAGAACATGCCATTCGTCGCACTATTCATCTCGTTTGTTTTTCGATGTATCCGTTTTGTCTATTTTCCATCGCGACTGGCAATTATATCATACCGATAAGAGGTGGGCAAACGTTAATTAAAATAACGACAACCGTTTTAACTCTCGGAATGGGAAGAGAAAATATAGTTGGTGGAAACACAGTCGCGGCGGTACAAGTAACTGAAGTGCGATCGGTTTGAATTGAATTAAGAGACGAATTAGTTTTTGCAGATCGGGTAGAAGCCGATTGGTTCTGTTATATCGATTAATGGAAAACGAACATTAAAGTTTCTCTCGGATTCGCAGTCTTTCTTCGCAGTAGGATTTCCACGATTCGGATCTACTTGTTATCAATGACGAAAGAAGCTTCGGCCGAGACAACGTTAACGTCTGATTGGAAATGTAGGTTGATCCATGACTCGTTGTAATTTCGTGACTTTCCGTGATATAATTTGCAATTACTTCGGGATAAATTAAAGCAAACATTGATTAACCCGCAGACACGCAGATTTCAATAATGCAGATCGCGATGTAGCTCACAGATGTGTCGAGTGTGAAATTTATTATACAATGGAAATTTCAAGCTGCACTGGAATTTCGCCCGTAGCCACGTTAATTGCGACGAGACGAGTTTTGCTACGGTTTAGCGAGTCGCGGCCACGTCGAGTTTAAAATCTATTTGTCTGAAACTTACTGCACGGAATAAATTTGATAAAAAGTAAGAGCACTCTGCGAACGCGCGTATCGTTCGATTTGTTCAAGCAATAAGTCAATGTACGTTTAATTTCTGACTTTGACGTATTTTTCTTCTTGAGAATTCTTTCAATAATGCCGCTCGGAGAAAATGCTTCACGCTGCAGTCTGTTGCTGTTTTGCTTTACTCGGTTTCGTTCATGCTTACAGCTACAATTGCCGGCTAATGACTGGAAAACGCGGAATCGATACTGGAAATATACGAGGCGCGGCGTACGAGTCGAATCACAATGTAGCGCGCGCGCGTGCCTGCTATTCCCTCGCCTCTAATTTCGTCTAGCATCTGTTTGTACAATTAACGAACTAACAAAAATAACGTACGATTAACGAGCTAACATAAAGCGAACGAACCTCTGCGAACAGCTTGCAGCTTTCGTTTTCTACTTAAATATTGATGATATTTCCTAACAAATTTATAGCCTACTCGTGTGTCGTTCCGCGTGTGTTCTCGCGAGTATTCCTGTGCACTGTAATGTAATAACATGTCCGTACGTAATTATAACTTGCGTGACGCGCATACATTCGCCATTGACACACGCTCGCGGAACGAGCGCTTTATTGTCGTGAAATAATCCAAAATTATGAAGTCGTATATAATGTACTTAAACTAACAGATCGAGTATTATGAACTCATATCGCACCATTATCAGCAGGACAACGTTCGTAAGCGTTAACGGGCAGACGTAGATACGATATCGTCGATTCCGATACTATTTATTGCATCGTATCCTGTTCGCATCTGAAAACACCAAAGTGCCGTACTGTGTGCGCGCGTATATATATATGTATATATATGTGCCTGTCGAGCGAAGCACTAGACATAATAGGCCATAGGTTCCGTAATAGCTTTGAGATTGTTGCGTCTACGAAATTTCTCGGGGCTGGTGAAGCATGCACTTAAGCAGTGTGCAAGTATGCAGGTTACGTGACGCGACAGATTTCCAAGATCACTTTATCGTCAAAATTATATATAGAATGTCCCAGCACAAGGAGAACACCTAAATATCCCCTTTGTTGTTAATGATACGAGAAATATTTAGAGCGCAATTTGAATGGTTCTGTAGGAGAAATATCGTGGAAGGGAAAATTTTTTGGGAACATTTTTTCGAAGTTCTTCGAATACTATCTTAACACTATCTTGGAATTTGTCTGCTTTGTTTATATTCAAGGTCTTTTCACGGTCAAAATTTAGACATGTTTCAATGCATTTCAACATCTGATAATGCAATAGAAAAAAAATATATATTTTCTCCTACAAAAGAAAAAAAATATTAAAGATCTTTAAAAATTTCGAAAAAATTGATCGTCAAAAATTTTCCTTTCACGTATTCCTTTTTCGGAATTATTCAAACTGTGTTTATTCTCGTATCATTAAAAACATTTCTTGTATTATTAAAAATAAAATTATTATTAAAAATAAAAGAAATATTTAGGTGTTTTTATGCTGAGATATTTTGTATAGTATATAACTTATACATATATACATATATGTTTTGTAAGTGTGACATGCGAGCCGACGAGTTTACAGAGTTTACTGTCTTATTATTGTTTATATATATAAAGAACTATAGCCTAGTGGATTTTACTATGTGGTAAAGAGAATGACAGAATTTATTCGAGAACAGAAATATATTTACAAGCATAGAGCTCGTTCGGGAACTGATAGCGCGAATGGACGTATTGCATGGTTTCTCCTTAGTTTTTCCAACACATGTACACATGCACAGATATATAGGGTAATTTGGAACCTTTCCTCCGTAAAAATACATCTCTCTCTCTTTCTTCCCCCCCCCCTCTCTCTCCCTCTCTACCTCTATTCATTCACTATATATATAAAATTTATCAACGCGCACGCGCACACACACACATACACAGGATGTTTCAGACTCTCCTCCGCAATTTTTTTGTGGAAACGTAGAACGGATTAAAGTGAACTTAAAGTCTTGTACCATTTTGTAATATTCGCAATAATAGTCGAGATATTAATTAAGGAAGATTAATGAATGGTCACGTGTGATATGGTAGATAAGCTATAGTGATAATATGTGCTGTTATATGCTTGTACATTAAGTTAAATTGAAGCTCTTTATCATTTTGCAAATACTCACGTAAAGTTTTAGTTATTAATGAAAGAAAATTGTTACGTGATTGTGCACGGTAATACACAAATTTTCTTTAATTAATACCTAAAAATCTATATAGTCATTTGCAAAATGGTAGAGGTAGAGGTTTTTTGTTTAGTTTGATCTAATATATAAGTATACAATACATAAGTATACGGCAGGCTGCGCCATTACAGTTTATCGTATCGCGCGTGATCATTTACCAATCTTCTTTAATTAATATCTCGAGATTTATTGCGAATATCGCAAAATGGTATGGGACTTTTATGTTCACCTCAATTCGTTCTACGTTCTCACAAAAATTGCGGAAAAGAGTCTGAGATACTCTTATATTTAAATGCGTATGTTATATTTTATAGTCTATTTTTTATGCTTAATAATAGCATTAGTCGTTATCACGGAAAAGTTATCTTAGTGTGAGTCATAATTATGGAGTATTTCAAACTCCCGTCTTAATTGTTACCATTGGCTTTTAACGTAGAATAATTTATTAATGTTGAGTCTTATTTTACAACTCGCGAAATATTTTGATTAAAGGCAATGCGATTAGACGGCGGTACATTTATTCTCCTTACTTTAATACGCTTTAATAGGTTTTTGCATGTGAACGTTTTATGGAACACGGGGCTCAGGGGATAATAAACTGCCTCTCTTTCTTTCTCTCTAAATCTCCCTTATTCCCTAATATCGCGGTTAAGTCTCGCAGATAAAAATACCATTATATTACACGTGATATTACACATGGATTAATAAAATTTTTACGAGGAACTAGCTGCAATACCTCCGCAATGTTTTCGCCGCAATGCCTAGCTGCATTGTGTGTTCGCGCGATCGAAGTTGAAGCTTTGCTCGCGTTGATTACCTCATTCATTTCTCATTTAACTGTCGGTATAAATTAAAGATCTCATTAAGGAAGCGCACATAGTATCGCTACTCTACCGGCGTTTCACAAAGCGTCGCTGTAGTAATCTCTTAATTAACGCTGCCGCTGCGCAAGATGTGAATTCCTCTTGCAAGAATCCAGTTCTTGTGACAAATTGCGTCGCTGAACTATACGAATCAACATCTTGCATTGTGGTCGTCAGTCACAATAATTATTATTTATGCATTAATTAAGTATTTAAGCAAGAAGTTCTTGAGCAACTTGTTGCTGTCGTACCGTGGTCTTTTCCGCGTGTACGGATAATCAGATTGTGCGATTATTTTTCGGATACGACGTACCCGGCGAGGCTGTAATGCAATTTTGCGTAGAACATAATTACATTTTCTACGTGATAGGATAAGTAAAGTGAAGCCGGAGTTGATTCTAAACACCGACAAAACAGGCACGTACTCGGAATAGCGTATAGGGATAAAGGAACCAATTACGGGATACTTTTTTTTTTAAATTAACTTGGCTACAATGTAAATGCGACATTTTAACTTTCTAGTAGCGTATAAACATTGAGAGACATTTTACCTATATAAAGCCTGATAAAAGAAAACATCCAAAATTTCGTAAAAAGAGGTTGACAAAATGCGAGATAATATGTACCGAGAAAATTCAAGGAATTTTAGTAAATAATCGATTAATGAAATGCAAACTTGTTTTTATTATTATAAAAACATTGTTCGTAATTATTGGACAAATTATTTTGTTTATTTAAAGAACTACTATTTATTGAAAAGTATCGGTCATATCTTTGTACAAAAAATAAACATAATAAACCTGAAACTAAACATAATAAGAATAATAAACAACAAAAAAGATCAAAAGAATGTTTCTCACAATTTTTACACGAATTCTTCAGGTTTTTAGTTATCTACGTTAGTAATGGTGCATATTATCAGTACGTCTTGCATGATAAACAAAACTTTTCTATGTCATTAAGAAGGTTAGAAATAGCAATTAATACGGAAACGTTATATCAATACAATTATATTAAAAGTATATATTTAATGTAAACATTAATAAATTTATTTCAGAAATTTAATGCAATTTTTGAGTTATATAAAAACAATGAATTATCACATTAATAAAGTGAAAAAATCATTAGATATTAACGTGAGTCCAAATTACAATAAATCTAAAGTACAATACTTTTCCCTAAATGAATAATTTTCTACACTTATTCACTATAAACATCATAAGGCGTGCACATTATAAAACTGAATTAATATTACTGATACTTGGAAAGAATTGGTTTATATATTGTACAGTAAACTGCTTCAACCATTGAATCCAGTTCTTATCCAGTTCTTATGCATTATTTATACAACTAATGAAAATACATTAATAATAGATAATAACTGAGCGGATGTTTACACAAATTGCATGCATTTTTACCAGAGTTAAGTAACTCACTTAGGGTAATGTTCAATTTTCAGACGAAACCAAAGTAGAAAATTGTTTATATCTCTATATATGTTTTTCATCTACTGCTCAGCGTTACATATTATGAGTTTTATGACAAACGCAACAACTTCCAACATTTGCCATCAGAGTGTAGTATTTTATAGAAGAAATAAAACTTGCTGTTCTATACTATTTCCGTATTCTGTAATCCATCCCTTTACCCTACTTTCGTGCCATATTCCGACTATCTTTTACTTGCTACAAAACATTATTAATTACAGTATATAATTGAAGCTGAATTGCGTGCAATTGTATTTTTTCCTTCTCCTTTTGCCTTTTTTTAAGGATTGTATCACCAACGCACAGCAGGAGATTTTATTTCGTAAATAGAAGCCGTGCTCTTTATTTGTTGCCAATTAAATAGCGATCAAACACAGAGAGACATATCGCGATGTGCAAACTTGTGTACATGTAGAAGGAGGTCAGAAAATTGCTCGAGGCGGCGGCGAATACAGAGATTCATCTCCGAGCGTGACTTATAACGAACGAACGAGGTCGCGACTTAGCTACTTTCGCGTTCGTCGTTTTCATTGTCATCCAGCGTATGCAAATTGTAAGCAAGCAGCACGAAGATAGTAATCTCGAGGCGTCTAGAGACGCGCGTGCAAGAGAGAGAGAGAAAGAGAGAGGAGGAGAAGTGGCCAGCATAATCACATCATATTTTCATTTGGTTTCACGAGTCAAAATTTGACTTTCGAGCCTCTAAGTAGTCGTAAGTGACGCAGGTGTTCCTTAGTGGAGGAGTGAACAGCAGTCGGTGTGTTTTTCTTTTCCTTTGTTTCATCTATCTATTTCCCGCGTCCTTCTGCTCCATCGCTCCCACACCCTATATTATACTACATGCCCGTTACAGCGAATTCCTCAATTTTGTCCGACGACGGCTAACAGCGATGGAAAGACGAATAACGTGCCTGCCATAGCGCACATCCCTTTTCCATAGCAGGAAAAATTTTCTATTCCCACCGTGCCGGCGAATGTTAAAAGTTTCCCTGGAGCGCGATTCCCGAAGGATAGTAATCGATGCGAATCCCTTCTCGGGTAACATTCGATGCGATACATATGTATGTGTATGTGTGTACATCTACATATACCTATATATACATACATGTATATGTGCATATATGTAAGAATGTAGTATGTATGTATGTGCTTATGTATGCGAAAGATACACGTCGTAACGTTGCTTCCTTCTCGATTTGTTTCAGGTAAGTCCGCACGACGGTCGAAACTCAATCTCCACGAGGTCGTTCCGCTCCGTGGTGAGTCCGCTCGATATATTATCGATATCGTAAATATCCGAATAAATGTGCAGCGCGTCGTTAGATAATAATAGTTCGTGTCCTGACGGGAGGCGGCACCAAAGCCTCGTAATGACAATAATAAAGCTTCCTATCTAAAGCGCTTGTGCGCGAGCAAATAATGAATTCTGAAGTTGTTCGAAAGCGTGGTCAGTCATGTAAAGTACACTTGGTATTAATTCGCATATATACGTACACGTCAGTCGAGAGTTCGCGTCACATTCACGTTCATGTTTCGAAACTCATAGATGGACGCAGTTCCATTAGCGCGCCCATGTTTGCACGGATTGATTTATGCACGTTGAATATATTGTATATTAATATATCAATAATGCGCTCACGTCTCGAATACATTTCTTTGGTATACGAATTAATTAAAATCGTAATTGCGCGTACCCTCATTCGTGCATTTACAGACATGCAATATGCAATAGCAAACTATTTACGTAACCTAGTAAAATAAACTCGGTTATGGTGGCCACACGGAAAATGATGATGGCTACAAGCTGTAATTTCTCCAATAGTTCCAATTGCTAAATAGTATGTTTTAGCATCTGTACGATATCGGTAAATATTGATTATCTTTGAGGATGACTACAAAAGCGCAATTATTTTAGCAATTATTGGAGAAATTACAGCCTGTGGCTATCTTTTCCGTGACTCGGGTATGACTATCATACCCAAGTTTACTTTGAGTTACGATATACGCGTGTATGCATATGCGAACATATATTGTTGGTTCATTTGAAGACTCGTCGTCTGGTATTCTACCAAAATATCCCAAAATGAAGCTTTATTCAAATGCACGGTGCAGCGCGAATAATATAATATTGTGTAGGCCGCTGCTTACATTTTGGTATTCTCATTGAATTTCACAATCGATATTTAGCGATATTCGTTTGCATTATTATCGATATTGCTGGATTAGATATTAGCTGAGCTTATTGATGTTTACCGTGCGTAGTGTAATACATTAAAGCCCTATGCTTAAAATTACTATTTTTATTTCTATTATTATCGCGATATCGGCGACATTTATCGACAATATTATATTCAATAAACAAATTGATAGCAGAGTATGCACGAATTGGCGGCAAATTTAATCAGGATCCCATACTGAAATCATAGCTATCTGTGTATCCCCATTCATCTCATGTTTTGTCGTCAGAGACATAGTTGACATTATTACGCTTTTCGTATATGATACGCGCACACGATGAAATAATAAAAAAAAATAGATTGTTAGTAATTCAAAACAAAATATTAAATATTTTTTAAGATTATTTAAATAAAATTATTAAACTTTTTTGATAAAAAGCGAGAAAATGATGGAACAAATTTCTTCTTTGAGCCAAACAATACATTAAGTCAAAAAATAAAATTTGTTGAAGAAACAATTATTTGTATTTGTTGAATCAAAAATTAGTTTATTTGGACTATTCTCCATCAAGTAAATTTCTTTGAAATTAAATGTGTAGATAAGCCTCACGTGCATATGTAAGCTATTTGTGTGTGTATGTGTGTATATATTTCTACGTATGGAATAAAAAACAAGCTTTTTATATATTCTTCAGCATACTTTTCTTAATAATATATATCAAGCTCAGAGTCGTTGAAGAGAGGTTCGTTAATCAATATATTTATGCTATATAGATCTATAATATCTATAAATGCTATAAAATATTATAAAATACTGTATAGATCACATAATTTGATCCATGTATAAAAAAAAGTTTTGTTTTACAGACCAGTGTAATTGTCGAGTATATTCTGCAGAAATCTTCTTTCAGCCAACGAAATCTCGGAAACGGGAAGTTACATGAATTCTTACGATCGTTCTCGTTCTCATAGCGACGTCTTAACGTTGGCCGTCGGTTTTAATAAAAGATCCGTCCTTGCACAGCGTTCTGTACCTGGAGAAAACCCGTATCTTACATCGGTAACGTTGATTTTCCAATTTTCTCGAAAGCCCTCTCGCACTGCCAGCGCGCAGTGGTAACAGCGCTTCTGATAACTCGTGCAACGAAAATATTTAATTTTGAAATGCAACATATTTCATCGATGTAACATATTTATAATGATGATCGACGACTGGGGATTGCACTTTACAGTACGGAGCGTTTCGCCCCGACACAGAGACGGATTCTCCTCGCGACTCCCGCTATTTCCCGCATTGTACTTCTTTCTTCCATTTTTTTTTTCGAACACCGACCTGCATAATGTTTGAGTGAATATTGCCCTTGTTTCGCTCACCGAGCACAAGTGGATCGCGCCGGACGATATTGGCTTAAAGTTTCAATCGAAGCGAGGGCAAACACACGAGACCGGGGCTCGCTATGCATCCTGTGCCGCCGTTCTTTGTGAGAAGCGATGCGAAGTAATTAAAAGTCGATAGAACCTAGTGGCCTGCTCTAGTCCTTTCTTCACTCCGCTTTCCGCACACGTACTTCTTTTTTTCACCTCCTCGCTGTCTCTCTCTCCCTCTCTCTCTCTCTCTCTCTCTCTCTCCCTCAAGCTACTCCGGCGACGCTGCCTACGCATACCAGTCATCCTCTCTCGTCGACCGGGAAACGTTTACACTCCGAGTGGCTTACGAGATCATGCGCTCTCCAAATCCACTTCCGCTCGGTTTCTACATCGTGGTCCATTGCTGTTGTTGTTGTTGTCTGTACACCGTGTAGCTGGATGCGTAGATTAATCCACTATCTACGCATTGTCCTTCGTATCACGTAATTTCGACTAAATAGTACAGCGCGATAATATTTGCCTGCGCTATTATTGTCATTGTGCGTTCGGTGCGCGGCATTGTTTTGCTGGACTCTACAAAATGAGCCCATGGTTTGCATTAGCTTCAGCGTTGTTTAACTCCATCGCGGAATGCATTTTCGGTTGTGATACGCGCTCATGCGACCAACAGGTCTCGCCAGCGAGCCCGCAAAACGTGCCACGCACGTTTTTGCCGCACGTTATTTTTCACGATGTTCGCGGTTTTTCCTTTTTCTCAACGAAATGTTGGAGTGCCGCTATCTTTCGTTCCGCTATCGCGTCGCGTTCGTATTGATTGCCACTGTGGAAAACGTCCAAGGTCCTACATATGACCGGATAAGTGTGTATATATCGAACGGACCGGGTTCTCCAGCGTAAAATCGATATTTATTCCCAACGCGCTTAATGACATTTAATTACTCGCGAGTAGGTGGGGCCCATCGATCGCGCGGCCACGTGGATAGAAAAAGAGAGAAGAGTGAGAGAGGGAATTACATTTCCCGCGTATATTTATTGTACAGTCCTTGTCGCGCAAAAAGCCTGCACGTATGCATAGTCGAATTTTGCGCGAGACGGCGGTGTGGAGTGGAATCGCGCGCAACAATTCCTAATAATAGATTCGCCGAGTAATTGAGCCGTGTGAAGCTAACTCGGCTTTGTGTTTGCTTGATCTTCCGCTAGATTTATTTCAGAAATAAATCTATAGAGTACGGAGGCATGTTTCGTACAACGGGAATTTATCGCGGGTGGCGGGTTTCCTCGAGTAACCCGTATAAATTCCGCTTGAAACAATCGAATCGCTGAGATTACTCGGCACTAACGAGCCATTTGTTACGGCGCCGGGAGAGATTTTTCATTATTACAACACTCTACGCGGTGCAATCGACTTTACGTTTATCCCGCGACAGTGAAGAAGTATCTAATTACCAACGCTAATACCTACCAAAGTGAATTCGGAATACTCGTTTGATCGTCAATGCGTGATCATTTTTTTACCACTAAACTGTCGCGACGCAGAATCATCTTGTAGGCATAACTTAGACATATAACTCAATTACGATGTATTAGTTAATTTATTAGAGATGAGAGCGCCGTCCCTCTTCCCAAGTGTACAGCATTTTTAATTATTTCGCAACCGATTTTACATGATTAATAATATTCGAGACACATAAACGGCTCATTTACTATTCATTTACCATAACCCAATATCTCTATCATTCAGAGAGTCATTAGATAATTTCATTTTCATTTATTTCGTTTAAATTATGTCATAATGTTATTTGTCGTTTTGAAATGTATATTTTGTGTTTTATCCTTTTGATAATAACTGACATTTACTATATTATCGTATTTACTGTATTATTTCACGATATATTATTTATACTTATATCTTGTATAGACAGTCGTATATATACATTCTGTACGTAAAGTATTTCGCGGAATATATCGTTCTCGCACAGGGACGCAGTGTTAAATCTTGACGGACATAAATTACTTTTTCTTAGAATGACTGCACTTGAACGCAGATAAAGCACGTCTTTTATTTCTTCGACGGGGTTAATAGTAGTGTAATTTAACAATCTAGAAATTCACCTTTTCCTTGACTATCTATCCTTTTGTTTGATTAAATCTTTTATTTGCTGCTTTTTGCGCAATATTCTGATCTACAGTTATCCTACATAATTTACAATATTCTAATTGAATTGTAGACATCGAGCTCGTAACAATTGCCGCACGAAAAAGTCATAACTCCTCTATTACTCTTCGCAAACAGTCGTCCATTAAATTGATTTCTTTGTCCGACATGTCGTTCGTCGATGCCTTTTCAATTGCACATTGCTCGTGGAATGTTCACTAACTGATGTGACGTCTTTTCCATCCATAGGTAAGTTCGAACGTATCAGTTTTTTTTCCCACATGCAAAAAATTGTCGTTGAATAACATATTGTAGCATAATTAACTAATAGAATAATTAACATTTAGTATAAACAGTAGTAATTACCAATTAATATAAACAGTTGTATTGCGCGATTTGAATATATTCATACTGAAGTCAAAATTTATACAGGATATTGATTAATGACACATACACTTCCTCTATCATTTTGCAAATTTTGGGTTATCAGTTAAAAGAGATTGGCGAATAATCACATGTATTGATGAATAATCATGGTAAATGAGCTGTGATAATGATATCTGATGTATATCGTGTGCTTATATTAGGTTGTACATTACGTCGAATTGAACAAAAAAATCCTCTATCATTTTGCAAACAACTTAGATTCTTAGTTATACAGAAGTCTAGTACGTTATCGTGCACAAATCTTCTTTAATTATTAAGTAAAAATCTACGTGGTTATTTGCAAAATGTTAGAGAACTTTTTTGTTCAGTTTGACCTAATATACGACGGCAGACATCATCATTGCTACTAATTTACCATATCGCGCGTGATCATTTACCAATCTTCTTTAATTAATAACTCAAAATTTTACGTGGTTGTTTGCGAAATAGTAAAGGAATTTTGTGTTCAGTTTGATAGTAAAGGAATTTTGAGTTCTACCTGCACACAACGGGTACGTCATTAATTGTCAAACATCTTGTATATGACAGCAATAAACAACTAGTTTGATCAGATATATTTTATAATCTGATGGTATACAAACTTACCATATATATAAACAAATATGAGAAAAGCAAAAGAATATCTCATATCATGCAAATGCATTTATAAGTGCATATGTAATATGCAATTTCGACGTTGCAGCTTTAATTGATCGTTATTTGTAATGACAGTATGAGAAGAAAAATACTTATCTCGAATAACAATTATTGTGTAACATATAGTGCTCTGAAAAAAATTTTGGTTAAATTAATCGGAGATATAAATATATTAAACAGACTGTTTAGTGGATTTTGAACAACCCGTAATTTTGGTTAATATAACTAGACAAATTTAGTTAGATGTACAATAATAATAAAATTTTATTCATATTTTTATTAAAATTTTTACTACTTTTTTAATTGAAAGTTTTTTTAAGATGTTATTGTATAATTATTTTGTATAATTGTATAATTGTATAATTGTATTGTATAATTATTTTGTATAATTTTTTTTAAATTAACCATTCGATAATTTATTTGATATTATATTATATGTGAAAAAATCGCCTTTATTCTAGTAAGATCTGAACCCGGGAGCTTTGGATTATGAATCGTCTGTTTTATGTACTACATTATTTTTCTTCAATAGGCCCATTATATATTGTCCACATATGTTATAACCAGCGTTGAATACCAGAATATTTTATTATAATAACTAGAAATTCTGTTTAATTTTATTAACAGTTGTTTAACCAAACATGTCACGTTAATTTAATTATGCTCTTTATTCCTGTGTAATCATAATAATCAAATATTTGGATGTTATTATTGCAATAACCAAACTCTAATTGGCATTACACCTAATATTCTGTTTATATACTAAAATATCTCATTACAATAACCAGAAATTTTGTAAATTTCCATCATAATTAATTTAAGCAGATATGTCATGTTAATTCAACCTTTAATTCAGTCTTTTTTTTCCGTATATTACAGTATACGTCTATAAGAATTGCAGAAAAACGATATATTTATTGCGCTTGTAGGCAGAGAGTGGTGGGCAGTTGTGATCTTCTCGATCACGTTGCATTATATATATACTCTAAAATAAATGACAGAGAATTTCTATCTGGGCTATTTATAAAATTTAGTAAAAATATCTCTTTGTGATGCCCATTTAGATTAAAGTTACTCACACTTTTTATAAAAATTGTTTGTGGTAGACAATATAAAAGAGACTAGTGACGAGATACAACGAATATACAGTTCTTACACCCACTTAAATTTACTTGCAAATATTGCTAGAATGCTGCTGCTGTAAATTCTACTTACCACAAACAATTTTTTAACAGATAAAAAACAGCAATAAACTTTAACTGTGATTTAAAATTTTATCTGAACCAGCAAATTAATTTTTGTAATATTTGAATTAATATCTGCGCGGAATACCAAAAATGAATTATTACATTCCAACAGAGGAAAATGAATAACACGGAAATGACGATTTTTAATTCCAAATTTTATAAGAGTTTTTAATTAAACTTCAACTTTTGATTTGAAAATAATGTTAAAACTGCCTTCAGTTATCATGCTTACTAAAGTGCATTTATTTATTTCCCTGCAATTATTGGAAGAGTTTATCAAGAGCTATTTCGTCGCTTGTCGTTTTTGAATTCAGGTGACAGTGACGGTACAAAAGTATCATGGCGAAAATATGGTCTCGCTTAATGTACGATAAGCGCGTACACTTTTATACGTTAGATCGTAGATGGTAATGAGCTGTACGTAGGAACGGAAGAAACGAAGGAATCTGCTGATTTCCTCACTCGTTTATCTTTCTAGTATAATGCGTTCTGACATTATTACCAAAGTCATTGCTCGTGCCTCCGGTCTTGCTACTGTTCGGAACAGCTATTGCCTGCTAAAGAAGTAGCGCTGGATCCGACGTTAGTACGCCGGAGACAATAATTTCCGAGACTATCGGGACACTTGCACTTGACATAGCGACTTTGTGACGTTCCTCGGCTTTAGATAGCCGGATTTGCATCACTTGTGTTGAATCACAGATAAAATCAGGGCTGCATTATCAAGTACAGGAAGTAGATGTTAATCTAGTCATGTGCTTGTAGTCTTTAAGTACTTTTTTTCTAATTGGCTACTATAAATCAAATAAGAGTGAAAGATACATGGTTTGTGAGTAAAGTGCAGTGAGCTTCATACTACATTGGAGTAAGCCTTCTCAGTATCAGAGTATAGAAAACTATTAGGTCTGCTCGTTTCAGCTACGCTTCTTGCATTTGATTTTTCTCATTTTCTCACTACCACCTCCAAATATATTAGGCGAACAAATTAATTCGATCTTTTCTTTAAAAAATCAAAATTTAATAATAATAAACAAAGTGTTATATTTTCTATTATCAAAATAATCTTCATTATTTTCAGTGACTTTATGCTATGTTTTGAGCATTTACTGAATTTCGTCTTAATAAAAATTCGGCGGTTTTTAAGCGATAAAGTTATTTATACAATTTTTAACATTTTAAATTTCTCTAAAATATATATCTAACGGATGATACTGTAACGATCAAAACAGATATTAATATAAAAGGGGTCAAGTCTTGCGAATAAGCCACGTGAAGGAGATCTTTCCAGCCTAAAAATTAAAGATGATTTTTTTTATTCCTTTTGCCACGTGTAACGAATGTTATTATGTAAAATAACTTTTTGATTTCTTTATTTAGTAATCTGTCTTTTATTCTCTAATTCATCGTTCAATCGGTTCAGTCGATGCTTATAGTTGTATTTCAACAGTTTTAGCGACGTTTTTCCCAATTCAAATGCAAAAAATAAATTACGACGCATATGTACTTTATCGACGACAATGGTATTAATTAATATTATTTATATTGCTTGCTATTTTTAATATTGCTCATCCTATTATCTTACAGAGCATTTTATGCAGGATATTAGAGACACCAAATCTGCAATAAAAAATATAAATGATTTTATATGTAAATAATTTTAACTCTTACAATCCAGGAAGTCATTATAGCGACGCAGCAACAATTTTGTGAAATATAAATATAATTTTTATTATTATTCTTTTTCCCCAAAAAACTGTGAGCGTTAAATAATATTCAGAAACGCCTAAGACTAAAAGTATCAAATTAATTTAGATATTTAATATATTTATCGAATTTTAAACTGCTACTGGATATAGTTAACACAAACAAGCAGTTAATATTACGAGAAAAAGATAGATGTAGTGTTGGTTTTCTTGTTTTGCACTTGTACTATTTTAGCTGAAAATGTCTCATCAGATTTTCATTAGTATTCCTTTATATTTTATTTATTTTTAAGGTGAATGTTCACTTTAGGGGAGTCATCTCCGATGGCCTTGATCTTGACATATATAGAGATCACCCTCCTGAGTAACCTTCAGAAGGTTTTAGCCGTCGCTTGTTGTTTGTTAAAAAGTTATTAGCAAAAAAAGTTTTAGAAGTTGAACGTAATTTTTGCACATGGAAATATGCAAGTGTACATGGAAATATGGTAAACAGTACACGTATATGCGCGGGGGACGGGTTCCGCCCCTCCCCCCGTACTCTCTCCCCAAAAAACCTAACTCTAATCTAACCCATATATTGAAATATGGTAAACAGTACACGTATATGCGCAAGCAGTATATGCATATTTTTTACCATATTTCAATAGATGGGTTAGGTTAGGATTAGGTTTTTTGGGAAGGGAGAGGGGTGGAGCCTCTCCCCCGCGCATATACGTGTACTGTTTGCCATATTCCCATGTACACTGTGTGCAAAAATTACGTTCAACTTCTAAAACTTCTTTTGTTAATAACTATATGCCAAGATCAAGGTCATTGGAGGTAACTCCCCTAAAGTGAACATTTACCATTTATAAATTTATATTTTTTATATACTCTCTCTATATAATTTTAGAATGACCGTAAATTGTATTAAGAATTGCTGAAATGTTTGCTGCTCTGGCAATGTTAAAGCGTATATATGTATGGAGTCAATGTTCTCTTAACCATTGTATTATAACAATACCAATTAAGTGAATTGCTGACAAATATAGTAATAGAACTAGCATCTACATGTTTTTCTCTAGTCTTTTTAGTTACCTTTATTCTCGGAAACTTCACTCCATTATAATATTGAGCTTACTGGAAGAATGGCAGAAGAAGAAGAAGAGAAACGATCGTTCCGACGAATCTATAAAATACTAATTTTATTTGTGTAGACACAAATATGACAGATAAAATATTTTACGATTCTACTTTCAAATTTTATTCATTATTGATGTGGATTTGAATTGGAACCCCTGTGTTTTTTCTGAATTACGAAAGTAGTTATGATTTTTAGGGATGTTTTCAGCGATGATAGGATTCACGTTCCTAAGTTTTATATCTATCCGATTTTTATTTCAGAAAAATTTCATAAATATGTGTTTTCGATAATTTACGGTGCGCGTTGGTTATTATTATTCGCGACAGTACATGATGGAGATTAGTGTCATTAGGGTCTGAAGAGTTTATAGTGCATTGCGTTCCACACGTTCGCAAACGTAATTTGGTAAGTGCAAATTTGGCTTAGGCGATATGTAATCCTATGTACATTCGTTAGCATCCAGAAAGCCATTCGTACACGTATGTACTCGTCGATATATCGAGCAACGTAACTGCATCGCCTCGATAGCTGTCAAATACACGTGCTGTACCCGCGTCGGGAAATCCCCAAGTGCATTTGCGTAACTACGCTTCGCACCCTCTGTTGCGTGCATCCGGCTTTATCTGCGAACATTCCATGTTGGTAAAGCAGGATAGTTCCAACTGTAGCTCGCGGCTTTTCCCACCGAACCATTTATCGATCGTTTTTCTTCCTCTCTTCGACTGTAAAAACATAATGCAATTTTCAGATTGTTACAAACTCGAAATTGCGTATAAAAAAAGTACGCCACTGGGAAAGTTTTTATTCGTAATCAGCGCTTTTTCACATACGGTAAATTGCAGTTCATCTCTGATGATACGGTAGGTAGCTACATCTCTTCATGTGTTAGCAGCACAGGTACAAAGAGTGCCCACGAAGGTAAGGTTGAATGATTGACTAGTCTGTGTCACCAGATGGTGGTTAAATTCGCTTTGGTGTCGTAATGAAAGAACTGTCCAATTCAGTAGAAACTTTTCAACTACGAAATCATCTTATATTAATTTTTGATACGAAATCAAAGATCATTTGCAATCAATAGTGCACGATCTTAATGAGACGATTTTAAGGATCCTAGGCCTCTGTGTAACTTTTGATTGATGACGTCAGAAAATATATGCCTAAAATTCTTGCATCGAATAAAAATATATTTATGTGAAAGAATACTGCAGATCGCTTATGCATACTTTTAACATATTATTTTAGCATAAAATGCTCCAAAAATTATTTCTTCTTTTCGTCAGTCAATAGCCGTAAAATTAACGCAACATGTAACCTTTCTGTTTAGTCTATGAAATCTTAAGGCTCTATATAGGTAATATTTAAATTATTTGAAAGGAATAAGGCCATTAAGAGCCGATGCTGGATGTTTTTTGCAAATGTCTATGATGGAGACTCTTTAGTCTACTTTTTCTTACAATTTTGTCACATTAATTTTACGGCTCTTTATTGACTGTCAAGGCAAAATGATAATTTTCGAAGTATTTTACGAGTATGCTTAAACGATTTCAAGCGTTTT
Organism: Odontomachus brunneus; assembly: GCF_010583005.1. NCBI lineage: Eukaryota > Metazoa > Arthropoda > Insecta > Hymenoptera > Formicidae > Odontomachus > Odontomachus brunneus. The sequence goes on along the minus strand of NW_022639466.1, from coordinate 638,619 downwards.
TTTATTCAAATATTTTTTATTTGAAAATAATATACAAAAATTTTCATCGTATCGTTTCTCGTTTCTGATTCAGTATGGCTATAGCGAGTATCCAAAAGCCTTAATTCTGTAAAAATCAATTTCCTCTTCGCATTTATACGCATATGACCCCTTTAATGAAAGAGATTGAATATATGTTACTATCTATATATCTGAAAGAGCATATCTCACGTAGAAAAACCTTCATTGAATTTCTACGTTTCCATACTAACTTCAAAAGAATCAATAACACCGAATGCCAATGATTCCCTTCCTCACAAATATTAATCAATATTGACGAGGAATACGTTTAAAACGTAGAATTTTCACGTATAAAAATGATTGTTCACAGTCGATCATGATTAATCACTTTTCATTCGTTTTCACTATCGGATTTATTCATAACGTGAACTGACATCCAAAGGGACAATGTGCTCCCGAGGAGGGAATACAAGCGCCGTTCCAATTCGCGCGTTTCATTAAAATTCGCGTGTGATGCTGCAGATGCGGCGCACTGTGCGGAAACGTTTGTATCTAAAGGCTCGCAGTTATGCTCACAAAGGTTTGCCGAGTCCCATCGCAGTCGATAACACAAAGCTTTCAGCGTTTGATTATACTGTAGACTCCGAATTCTCAATATTTGGTGATCAGTAGTATACGATGCGTATATGTGCAACCGCGTGGGAAGGGGCGAGGATTGTGGTTTGCGGCATTTCAGTGGTCCTTGCTGTTGTAGAGCGAGTGTTAGCTTGGAATTAATGTCCCTAATTACGACGCTTTTCCCCGGTGTCGCTCGGCGTCTGCTAACACTGCCATTCCGATTTCACTGTCGCATCCGCATCAAGAAGAGAGAAAACAGATCTGCAAAAAGTAACTCAAGGATCCTGAGCATTACGTTCTTATACACGAGTTCATATAAACGTTTTACTTTGCTCGTCGACAGTTAATTTTGCACGAGGCATTTATGTGAATGCATAAAGTCGCCTGAATATTGTATCGTTAATTGACAGACTTCGATTAGTACTTAGTTAGCGTCTCTGAAGAAGTTTGCCCACTTGTAATCACGCCAATGTTGGCTGCACGGCGCCCGAGGCGTCTGAGCTTATTAAAGTTCAATTAAGTTCCATAATAAGTCTTGAAATGATTGATAGTCGAATAAGGTCAAAGATTCATATATAAATAAATAAGCAAACCGGGTTAAACTCGAGAACAATGAGAGAGCGGACGTTTATATGGAGCTTATTACTCGTGTATATATGTGTGTCATGTGTCTTATGCGTAAATTTAAGTCGCGTAAATTTTTGAAGAGATTGTATGGAAAATGCGAAATATTCAAAATGATTTTAACAAACAAAAATGTATAGTTTCATTAAAAAAATATCTTAACCTTGAAGTCTCTGAGAAAAAAATCCTATCTTCATATTTGCCCTCTTGAACTATGCAACTTTTTCTTCAGATATTTTTTCATATCACTAAACACAACAGAAATATTTCAGATAGCCAGGACATACGACTCTGTATACAGGATGTTTACGAAATATTTGGACGAACTTCTAGGGTGCATTCCTCTCGTCAAAATAAGGAAAAAAATGTATATAATATCAAACTGTAAATTAAATTTAAGACTATAAATTAGTTTTTCTGTTTTTTATTTTATTAAATGTTCGAACTGTTAACCATTTACATTTAAACACTTATTAATTCTTTATACAAAATTTTGTCTAACTCTAAACAACATTTCTGGGGTCACGCTAGCGCAAACTTCACAGATTCTTCGTTTCAAGACTTTTTTCATCGTAGGTCGTTGAAACCTGACTTTGTTTTTGATATATCCTCATAAAAATAGTCCAAAAATGTAAAATTAAGTGAACGAGGGGTTCATTGAACAATACCTCCTCGACCTATCCACCTAGCACCAAATATCTCGCTTAAAAGAGTACGCGTGACTCTAGAAAAACAAATAAACAGAAAAACTATGAAACCTTTTATTTAATTTATAGTTTTATCACATAGTATCACATAATATAGTTTGAATGCACTTTATTTTAAAGTTTAAATGTTTATAACTTTTGATAGAAGCATTTTTCAAAGAAATGTTCTAGATAAAGTTTACTTGTTTTTTTCCAGTAGAATCCAAATTTTAACATTTCACAGGAGGTTCCGTTTGAAATTACGAAGTTACCGCCTACCTTTCTTCAAGGGAGGTGAATTTTTGTTTACATAGTTAGAAAGATCCCTGGAATACATGAAACTTTTTCATGAGCAATTTTTTGATACGACAAATATTTTTAGACCGTCACACTTTACATGGGCCACTCTATATATTTATATCTGTATATATATTATGTTTCAAATTAACATTTATTGCTTAGATAATGAAATAAATTTATGGAAACGTAATTTTGTTTGATAAATAGTAAATTAAAGAAAAGACACTTGACTCTTTTCCATTCACAAACTGGTTAGTTTATTAAAATTTCTCCAAACTGTCTACTCGCGTAGCATCCGGTGGAAGAAAGTGCAGTCGATCACGCGTGCATGTCTCTTTCGCAAATAAACGTCAACTTTCTTGGAGAATATATCCGGGCTCTTTGCATACGAAAGCGCTGAATATGATCACCGAATTCAATAGTAATGCCAGTGTGCTAACGTGTAAATTCAGTCAGGTATTCGAGCAAAGCCGAATGAACAACGTCGAGCCAGGAAATCCGAGCGGACGCCACGGTGGCTCTTCATTCGCGCGAACAATTTGCAATTCGAAACGGCCTTTATCTTTATGTACTCTTTGTCCTGAGAAGATGGTATCTGGAAGAACATTCATATCTTCACTTATGTAATCGCTTATATACCGTCGAGGACACATATATAACTCTCGATTATAAGTTTCTTATATCAGTGGTCAGATACCGGGCGCCAATTTCAACAGTTCCGGTGTGTTCAAAAGATTATTACTTTCCTGAAAGTTCATATGATGAGATCGCGCTTCTTAAGTCCCTGAACTTTTCTATTGTCGTAATTCCATCAAGGTATAGTTATAATAAAGTGAAGAGCTGACTCTGTTGCCAAGAGAGCAAGTTCCACATGTGACGATGTGTAACAGGAAAGAGCGATTTTTTAATGCAATGTGTGTGTGTGTATGTGTAGATTAATCTCTAATTTTTTCCAAAAAAATAATTTATTCATTATATATGAAATATAGATAATACACCCTTAAAACTGGTAGTAAGCATAGCGCTGTACATTTACGGCGAATAATCTTTCCGAGAAATTGTTTATATTTCGAAGAGCGAAGGAATGTTTCTTTTTTATAATATATTTTTTATAATATATTTTTTAGAATATATTGCTATTAGGACCTTAACTTAGTTTCCGCCCGCAAATGTTAGATGGCAATGCAAACAGTTCTAGTAGTCATTACTAACGAAACAGGTAGTTTGTGATTAATTTCGACATTTCTCGATAACATTCAGTCAGCATACACAATTATTTTCCTAAACAACAATTTCTTTTGCTTTGTGAAAAATGGAACGCGATAAAGTGTTTTTTCGACATGTGCTTTTGCACTATTTTGATTTGAAAAAAA
>NW_022639466.1:625595-634991 GCF_010583005.1 Odontomachus brunneus | reverse complement strand
TCAAAGAAACACTGACGCAGCTCGAATGGGAAACTCTTCCTCACCCAGCGTACTCACCAGACATAGCGCCTTCTGATTACCACTTGTTCAGATCGATGCAGCACGGCTTGAGTGGTACACGCTTCCGAAATGTTGAAGAAGTGCGAGAATGGGTGGACGAATGGATTGCTTCGAAACAAACATCGTTTTATCGAGATGGTATCGCCCAGTTGCCAGAAAGATGGCAAAAAGTTGTAGAAAGTAATGGAAAATACTTTCATTGAAATAATTTAAATAAATTTTTTACAATAAATGCTTTTTCTCAGTATTTTTTGGGCGGAAACTAAGTTAAGGTCCTAATATTAAAAGGTACAAAGGTATCACGCACACCGTGCGCCTAAAGGAGATACAAAATTCTACTCGTTTACATCGCGTTTGATTCCGCGGATGTATTCTATGCTAGCGACAGCGCTCGTGAATGCAAATTTGATCGCTAATGAGTGCCATACGGTGCCATTCTTTCGGCCGTTACTCGGCAGCATAGTTAGCCGATATGTCTATTTTTTTTCACTGACAACACTGATGCTAATGAGCAACGATGAACAAGTGTCGCTTGCCATTATCATGCAACCTTTGGTTGCGATAATAATTACATGTAAATATAAACAGTTTCTCGGAAGGATTATTCGCCGTAAATGTATAGCTATACTTACTACTATTAGTTTTAAGGATATATTATCCATATTTAAAATATAATAAATAAATTATTTTTTTGGAAAAAAATTGAGATTAATCTACACACACATTGCATTTAAAAATGACACAAACGATTTGACAATGATTTAGAGCCTGGATCATAAGTTAGTTCATCTTGAAGCGTAAGCCTAGCAAACATGATAATGTCAAATGACGTTTTAGTGATGTATTACTGATGTATTAGTGACGTTATTAATATGTCATTTAACATCATCCTGTTATTATTCCTGTTATCATCCTGTTATTTGGAATTATTTTTATCTTTGTTGTTATGGACATACATGTTGTTACCATCTTTGATATAGGAATAGATAATTGAAAATGATATAAATCTCAATTTTTGTATGTATGTATTTTAAATATTCATACAAAATTATATATGTAAAGTTTTATTATGATTCAGAATATACTTCTCCTGTAATTAATCAAAGTTTACTAATTTGAGATCATATTTATGAGCATGCTTACTATTTATGATCATTGTAAGTTGTTTTTCTTGCAAAGAGCTATGTATGCCGCTAAGTTCGTTCTATAACAAGAAATTTAACTCTCGGCGTGCTCCATTGCGAGTTGGACGGTTAGTTTTACCAGACAGATTCGATGTTGTTTTCCAAGCGTGTTACTAGGATCCCAATACGGTTCGTCCAATCAGATTAGATCGAATATCAACTAACGTCAGTCATATACTGACAATTTCGTGGCATTTTTGCGAAGATTTACGAACTGTCAAATATAATGTAATTATATAACTGACATTAGCTGACATTTAGTCTGCTCAATTAGACGAACCGTATTGGAATCCTACACAGAGAGAACGATTTGGTTGAATCAAATAAACACTTCTTTGAAATTCCAAACGAATTTTTTGATTGATCGAACAAAATTTTGTTTGACATAAAAAAATATTTATATGCGGTTTAGTTCCAAAAAAGTATTTTTGTTGTGTGGACCAAATAATTTGCTTGAACTGTTCCAAAGAAACGTTTATTTGATTCAACAAATCGTTCTCTCTGTGTAGCACACGAAAATAACACCGAATCTGTTTGGAAAAACTAACCGTCCAACTCGCAATGGAGCACGCCGAGAGTCAGATTTCTCGCTCCAGAACGAACTTAGCGGCGCGCATGGCTCCTCGCAAGAAAAACAAACTTCAAATCACGCTCCACGGACATTGGGCTTAATTTGTTACAACCAAGAGCGCTGCAACTTCGTCCGGAAAAATGTGTGGCCATCATTTAGTAACTGAGTGCATTACATAGCGCGTTTGACGAGTATGTCGAGACAGAGTGAATATTGCGACTTACAACACACGTTTCGCGATTGAACCCTGCTGCCGTCACAGGGTTTGAACTATTGATTGCGCCGGCTGACAGGTAGAGCTCGCATGAGGATGTTAAATGAGAAACTGCATCAAGACTCATAGTTAGATTATCGAATGAGAGGCCCGGTTCGGGTTCTCGTATCTCACGTTATTCGTCTCAATTTCGCAGAAAGGTTCGTTAATAGATCTAGGCATTTCATTCGCGCATTGATTTTTTCCCCGTCGCCCGACCGGGGTCGACGGCGCAACTCGGTTATTGCCGTGGCCGGCGGCGGAAAAATATCAGAGGTTCAAAGCCAGGCTCGGGCGCGTAAACTGCTGCGGGAAAAAATGTTTTTATCTGCAAACGAAATGAAGGGGCAATCTTTCGTTGATACGACTCCGGTCTATTGATCGCGGGGACTGCTGTCACTAACAGCGCGTGACGTCCGACAATGCAGCCACCTGCGCCAAATCGCCGTGACATTTTCGAATGCACGGAAACCTAAAGGGGTCCGTATTAGTGAAAACGCGATGGAGGCGGCATGTACCGTTCCGTTGTAATCTATTATTTAATACGTCAGCCTCCAAGTATTCCGGTCTTTCCGGTCCGTTTCGCTTCTGATCGTTGGTTGTTGACGCGGAATATTGTCGTCGGGGAGAACGGCTGTCAGCGCGAACGGGGCGGAACCCCTCCCGTCCGCTTCGTAAAATATTTGTTTCTAAATTCTACAACTCTCTCGCATCAAGCAAGCGAGCAAACAAGCCAGCATTCTACCGACTTCATCGATGACTGTTGCTTTTTTTTCAATATTCTAACGTAACGCCGCTCCGTCATCCATCTTGTTGATTTGATTACGAATGCGTTGAATACAGGTTGAACAAAACTGGAAAGTTTCAACGGTTTATGTAAAACGCTAAGCTAGCAATCACACTACCTAGTAAACGGAGAAACAGCGGAAGTAAATCGCTGTTTCTCCGTTGTTTTTCTTCTTTGTTATCGCTTCTCCCCGATGTTTTTCACTTGTAATCAAAAGTTATTTTGAGCAAAAATGTGTCTCTTTCTCTTTCTTTTTTCTCTGTAAAATCAATTTGTAGTTTATAAAAGAAGGTGTGTCGGAACATCTTGAATCATATCTTGAATTATTACTTTTTGTATTATTTTTAATAATTTTGTATAAAAAGAAAATATTTTGTCTTAGAAATAATTTTTTTCCATCTCTTGAGCACATTTTTCTCCACATTTTAAATTGACGATTTTTATTCTCGCAAATAATTCTATTTTCTAAATAATATCGAGTCAGCAAAAGAATTTCTTTTAATATCCATGTTTATATTAAAAAGGCTTAAAAGGATATCTTAAATAACTTTTTATAAATTTTTAGATAACATAATGATTTTTACTAATTTCTGTTTAAAAATAATTGAAAATAAAATAATAATTTGAAAATCAATTAGTAATTTTTGTTTTTCACAAAACGGTCTCTAACTAGAGAGATAAAGGAAGTTTTAGTAACTTTTGGAAATTTTTTTGAGCATTACAAGGGGAGGAAAATCAAGAAAGAAAAATGATTTTGATTACCACTCCGAAGATATCGAAAATACTTTACTGTTCGGAGAACTAATCTTTATACCATTTGACCCGATTGCACAGTCGATGCAACCAAATTTGCTCAACCCAGAGACTTCGTTCGTTTTACCTGATCTTTTTGCCAGTGTATAGTTCGACTATCGATCTAAGTTTCGGAAACGACGGGTAATGTAATCGCAGATAGCAAAAATCCTGTTCGCGTTATCGTCGTTACGTGACCCTAAGCGTTCAGTTCTGCGACCTGAATAATGCCTCTGCCTGTGCGCGGACGAAATAAAATTTGTTGACGTCACTATGACGTATCCTCTGCAACACAAGAGCCAACGATGGGGTGTGCAATCGGAGGAAAGAAGATCCTGGGTATAGCCGGGGAAACGGGAAAAAGGAAGAAGCAGATGGCGGAAGAGCGATGAGAGCGTGTGGTGTACGAGAAAGGCGGATGGGAAAACGCGAGACGAGGATTTCTTCCGCGGGAGAAACGGAGAATACGGGTCTCTGGGTGTGTCGATACCAGACGCACACGAACCGAAGGTATCGACCCCGTTTAAATATTCCCATCATCCGCCAGGGCGCTCTTCAATAATTCATTTGGATAAGCTGTCGTATCGGTCGGTTTTAATGAGGGCGGCACCGTCCACGGCTGGACTGTGTGTCGACTTGATCCGATATTAATTCTCCCGGTTTAACTTTTCGTACGAGCAGTACACGTTGCGTTGTGGCACTTTCATTATTCTCTTCGGCCATAAACGTAAACTTCTATACTAAGAACTAGACTGCTAACTTGTGTAAAATACATGGATCTGAAAAATAAGTGCAGAATTCATGCGTGTGTGTCATGTAAATGAAATGACAGTTACGTCTGATTGATTGATTTTTAAATAATATATATAATATAAACACGGAAGAAAATTATTTGCTGCAGCAGCAAACTAATTTGCTACATATGGACAGTTAAATATAATTCGCTGTGTTAGCTACTTTTTCTTTGTTGCAAGAACCTATTTTCTTGCTATGACAAGAAAATTGGGTCCTGCAGCAAAGAAAAAGTAACTAACAAGCAAATTATGTTTAGTTGTCCATATTTAGGTGTAGCAGATTTTATCTATTTTTCTGTGTACACAATTTAAATTGTCACTTCCGCACGGAGAAAAATAATTTTGCCCTTTTAGCAAAATCGTCGTTGCTACTGCATATTCGCAGTGACATGAAAAAAATTTAGTTAACATAACTAATTTTACAAATTATTCGTTATCAGAGCAGAAGTAATTTTGTTATCAGAATAGAAAAAATTTGTTGAGCGTATTTGTCCTAAGAATCACGTTAATTTGCTATTGATGCAAAATAATCTATCCTTAGCAAATTTATTTGCTATCGGAGCAAAACTGCAACTGCTTATATAAATCCATCATAATTTGTAGATTCAGCAGATTATATCCAAATAGTGATTAGTACTCCTAGAAAATCTTTTTGCTGTTCATATGATAACGAAAAGAGTTTGCTACACCAGCAGAAAATTTGCTGGGCCAGCAAATTATTTTTCTCCGTGTAGACATCGGCTATATTACGTAATGTTTTTTACATTATTTTCGCCAATCGCGTGCAGATCTTTACTTATTATATGTAATACATAATTGTTAAGGTCAACTTTTGCGTACAATGAGTGAGAAAGTTAACAGTGTAGTATGTATGTAATATAAATGTGTCTCTGTGGTCTTCTGGCTTGAATACGGAATGTGTTCGCTCCGACGAGTGTAAAAGTGTCGTATCCACACCCGACGTCTTCGCTTGTCACTACGCTCGAGATATAAAATTTAATTTCAAGAGTTTGGTTCACTTTTATTGGCGCTTGCGAAGCGCATACGATATCCGACAGTTTTCGCGTCTTTTTCGAAATTCCTTCCAGGCTAGGGATCCTACAGAGTAGAGTGCTCTCACATAGCTGTGCCTCCTCCATCGACTCCTTTGTCGCGCGCTCTACACTCTTTAATTACGACGTGCCATCGCGTTTGCTCCTCTTACATTTTCATTTTTCACGTCCGCGTTCGAACGCGCCGTAAATTCCAGCACGCGGCGAAAGTTAAGCCGTGATTGTAGCTGGCACCGGAATTCATCGTCTGTGAATATTGTCCGTGACTTTCAAACGTTTATTGGACTCTTTCGGATCTTCTTGCGCGGGCATTTATGACCGGGCGTTTTGAGTAATTAGTCGTTAAGTGGAATGTGATTAGCAATTCCAATTTTCACGTCGCTTCCTTATGAAGTAAATCGTTGTCGTGCATAATGAGGAAAGTAGTCGCCACTTCGCCTGTCACAGCCAAACGCTGCAACACGTTTGAAGCTTTCCACGCCGAAAATCTATCGGCAACATTGGTTTGTTATCGATTTCAAGCTGTTCGCGCTGCCGCTCATATCTCTTTCCAGGCAGATACTTTTTTATTGATACAATTTTATTGTCCGTGAACACGAAGCTTTTAAGCGTTTCTCTTCTCCCTCCTTCTTGACCAGCTCTTTTCCGCAGTATTTTGTACCAGGCAGGGAGCTTGAAAATATATCGATTATATCTTTAAGTTCGCCTCTCTCGACGCCATGGGAGAGCCTTTCCTCTTATTTTCTCCAACGCACCCATTCGACCGTGAACAAGACCGTTCGCCTGGGCGTCTTCGATTCGCTAGAGTCCGTTGCCAAGTAGGTGAAAACAATGGCTCGTTCGACGACTTCTCTTATAGAGAAATCTCGAGAGCGACCCTCGTAGGATGGTAGACACGATTCGCCTTGAAAAAGATAAGATGCGGCCTAACCCGAGCGAACTACGCTTAGAGGAGCCCGGAATCTCTTCTCCTCTCTCCTTCTCTTTCCCTTTCTTGCGCGTGAGCGCGTTACTTACTTTTAATTTTGTTTCCGCCGAGTTCGAGAAAGTTTCCTCAATCCTGTCCAAGTTTTAAGCTCGATGCGATTACCTCCAAGACGAACGCATTAAGTATGTATAGGAAGACACGCGTAACACGCGATCGGCGAACTTAATGAGCAGGTTCCTAAGAAGTTATTTAACGCACTGAGTTCTTTCACTTTTGTGATTCGCGATAAAAACTGATTAATTTCCATGCAACAGAATTTGTAATTCTATCGCATGGAAAAATAAATATTTTCCATTAAGAATTGTTAAAGATGAATTATCCATATAGTCCTTGCACATGTTTATTGAAAATTAGAATACGTTAATATTTCTATTTTCTGTATAAAAACGTACGCATATGTGCATTATATATTTGAATAATAATATATTTTTAATTTAGCATCACATTTTGTTATAGTCTATTTAATTCATTTTATGTTATTTCTTACTTTCATAATACAGTCGATTAAAAATTTTGAACGCGAATATGCTCTGAGAAGAAAACAAATATATTATACATATTGAATATAATAAAATATATATATATATATATATATATATATATATATATATATATATATTATTTTGAATCGCGTAAAAGCATGCTTACAAAAACATGTTTACGCTCTTCAAATTCTAGTAAAGGAGGAAGTTTAAAAAAGGCTAATTTTCTGCCCCTAAAGGTGCAGGTAAAAGAAATATTTTTTTACCTACTGTAACATTGAATTTTTGTTGTCTCTTATGTCCTATTTATTTATTGATTTATTTATTTATTTAATTAAATTAATGCTAATTTATTTATTTAATTAATGCTAATAAAAGCAAGGTTTTACTAGCACTGATTAAAAAATTTGTCGAGATAGAGAACAACGAATTGGAAGCATTGCTCAACAAGTCCAAACTCAGTCTAAATATTAAAAGAGCTTGCAAGACAGCTTGAAGTTAATGAACCAACAGTATCCCGCTATTTGAAAGCAGTGGGAAAGATCCAGAAGGCTTCCCCATGAATTCTCTGCAAACGCGATTGCGAATGGCTAACCATTTACTTCTTATTGCTTACCAGGTACAAAAAAGTTTTTTGAAACGGATAATTGCGGGTGATGAAATCTATTTTCACAATCCTAAATGCAGAAAGTCATGGATTCTTGGCCAACCTACCCACAACAAAATGCAGCATTCACTATAATAAAATTTTCCTATGTATTTGGTGAAACCAAGAAAGAGCGTCTTATTATATGAACAATTATCACCGGAGCAAACAGTCACTAGAGTCAACAATTATAGGATTTAAATCAAACTATGAAGGAAAAACGTCTTTAAATAGCCGCAAATCGACGCAAAATCATCCTGCTTTACGACAACGCCAGTTCGCATGTTGCTGTTGCGACTAAAGAGACGTTGTTCGAGTTAGATTGAGAAGTTCTGCTGCACCTGGCGTACTCTCCAGACATTACCCCATCTGATTTTCGATGTAGCGTAGTCTATCTGCTACACGATTCTGAAATGCTGAGGAAGAGCGAAAGTGAATGTATTGCCTCAAAAGGTAAGTCATTTTATCAGGATTAAATTAATGTTCAAAAGATGATAAAAAATGATTGATAGCAACGACCAATAATATATATATACTTCGATAATTATATATGCTTCCAATTCGTTGTTCTCTATCTCAACAAATTTTTTAATCAGTGCTAGTAAAACCTTGCTTTTACTAGCATTAATTAAAAAAATTAATAAATAAATAGGACATAAGAGACAACAAAAATTCAATGTTACAGTAGGTAAAAAAATATTTCTTTTACCTGCACCTTTAGGGGCAGAAAATTAGCCTTTTTTAAACTTTCTCCTTTACTAGAATTTGAAGAGCGTAAACATGTTTTTGTAAGCATGCTTTTACGCGATTCAAAATAATATATATATATATATATATATATATATATATATATACTTTGATTAAAATATTATATCATCTTATTGTTATTAATAAATAAAAATGGTTTTAATATTATACGAACTTTTGCAAGCACCTAGTAATAAGCTATTTAAAGCACACTCGTTGACTCGTCAGTTTTAATCAAGAGATACAAATACAGTTGAATATGTTTATAAGAATGTGTAGAACGTTTGCCTTAAAAAATAACTAGTTCTTATCTTGTAAAAAATCAATTCTCAAAAAAGATTTTTCGAAAAAATCATGTTTTTCCGTTTTTTCCAGCGAGTTTAATTTTTTTTAGAAAAATAGCAATATACTAATTTTCATAACAACATTGTAAGAATATTTCTAAATAGCAGGGTGACGTTAAATGACGTCTCTAACATTAATAATACGTTGTCAATACGTAATTTGATGTCATCATATTTACTGAACTCACTTCAAAGTGGAATAATTTTTTCATTCAGGATCTGAATCACATTATCAAGCTGTTTGTGTTACTTTTAGATGCAATATAGATTGATCTGTAATTGTCACCAAAACTTTTCCATTATTTTTGAAATATGTGTAATACATCTTTAAAATGCAGTGTCCGCGCTGGAATAGTTAGCTCAATTTCTCCGTGCACGACGGAAACTCAAACATTTAGAAATACATCGTGAACGTGCGATCGCACTCAGATCAGGACTGCTATTAATCACTATCCACCTAAATTTTCCAAGCATTGTCCGGCATACCGTTTCGCCGGTCTGGCTCTCTTCCAGACATTTCAATATCCATGCGCTCCTGGGAGAGGACGGTCTTCGAGCAGTTCGTCGAGTCTTTTCAGAATACCGACATTCAACTAGAACGCGGTAATGCGAGCCGAAACGGTCTGTAGAAAAGGACGCGTTTCCAATCCGCGCAACATCGCCAACGGAGAGAGAGAGAGAGAGAGAGAGAGAGAG
>NW_022639466.1:609852-624740 GCF_010583005.1 Odontomachus brunneus | reverse complement strand
GAGAGAGAGAGAGAGAGAGAGAGAGAGAGAGAGAGAGAGAGAGTAAACGAGCAATCGCTCTCTCATTAGTATTGGCACTTATTACCACTTTATTCTTAATGGCCGTTCTCGCGCAAAATGATCGCGTCGCTTTTTGTCAGTCGATAGTAGCGGATGCGTTTTTCTGTGCGTGCCGGGAATCAATAGAGGAGCACCGCGTTGTCTCATAATCCCGCTAATGAGCGGCATCCCACGCTACGTCGGAATTTCGTTATTTCTCGTCGTTCGCTCGTTACGTACGCCGGCTTTCACGCCGACACGCGGCTTGCTGCCGTTGTTGTCGTCGCTCGACTTTCCGCTCGTATGCGGAGTCGTAAAAACTCGGAAATGCTGCTTGTAACTTCTGGAACGAGCAGCTACCAACGAGCTGTGTATGCGGTTGCGTCGTTCGTAAATCGCGGTACTACGTCTCTGTCTCGCCCGAGAGCGCGTCTCCCCAATTGCATGTCGCATGTCGGTGCTTCTGAGATTTCACGCATATGGCGATTAAAGTAGCTAAATTTGAATGTCTATATGTTCGCATTTTTGCATACATCTTGATCCACTGTGCGACAGGAAGGTAGAGATAAAGCGTGAAAGACAGTTCAATCGTCTTGTCTTTGCACGGCATAGGGAATTTATTGCGATCTAATTGGAATTCAATCTAATTATTCAAGATATCCGCATAGAAATTTCCTAAGCACTCAATTGCGATACTTGTTGGGAATCTCATTCTTACCACAACTACAGAAAATTTTCTAGGATCTATTCCGATTTCTCAAATAAATAAAGTTGTGATTGTAAGTGGGAAACACACACATCCAAACAAATTCGGCAGAAAAATAAGATCTGTTTGGATTTTTTACTTGGAATCGCATTTTTAAAAGATTTCTTCTAATATTAGATTTCCTCATGATTTTTTGAGGAAATCGGATTGAATTTCAATTATTTCCCAGAAAATCTGCTATACAGGTAACCAGAATTATTTTGGCAAATATTTTGACAAATCGGATTGGATTCTAATCAGATTCCAGAAAAAATTTCTATGTTGATTACATTTTTATCTGACTCTTAGCAAATTTCCCAATCAAAACTTATTATTTTTTGGGGAAATCGGATTGGATTTTAATTATATCCCAAAAGATGTGCTATACAGGTAATCAAAACTTATAATTATTTCGGAAAATTGAATTAAATATTATTAGATATATTAATAATTAGATTCCTAAAATATCTTCTATCATACAGCTATCTGTACATTTTCTATACAGGACATGAAAAATTTCTATTTTTCGTGTCCTCCCGTACTGACATTTGCGCGAGAAGTTCCGTATTTACTACTGGCGTGTAAACGCCTTCGAGGAAACGCGTGATGCCTTACACGAGCAAATAGACTAGTCGAACATCCCGGTGTCGTGCATCCGCCACCGCTAGACCAGCGTATATTTTCTTTCGTCTGCACACAATCCGCGCGCGAAACCTTTCGAGAACTTCCGTCGTCTTTAAAGTATGCAATCGATCGTTTAAATCCGATTGTTCGGCTCCAAAGACTGTGCACTGGCGTCTTTCTGCATCAGAGGAGACACCACGTGTGGTCTCGGGAGTGTTTGAGGCGATGTGACATCTGAAGTACCATCACAAAACGTTCGATCATGGCTGATTGCGAGGCGCATTCTTTCGAGACATTAATAATTGCGAGCGCAATTTCGTGACGTCCCTTGTCCCAAGAATTTCATCGTTGCCGTCGTCCTTGTTGTCGTCATCTCTCAGACACAACGAGCTTTTATCAGGCGCTTAATTATCGAGAGAAACTTCTAAATCCGGAACTAATGCTTAAAGGTTCGTGCTCATCATCTTGCCTCAGTTCCCCTTCAGTTGTATTCGAGCAGTCGAAGAAAAGAGCTTGAACGCGAAAAGTCGAACCAAAAAGGAGGATTATCCGTTATCTCCTCTACGTGCCGTTATTAACTAGAAGTTTAATTGCTTCCAGTTTTCCACGTGATAACAGCGCGGGGAAATTCATTTCTGAAGTAACGCGAAACGGATCGACATGCTCTCGACATAAACTCTTCATCATGTTCCACGGTTTTGATTATCCCGCTTCTGAGTAGTAAAGGAATGTCCTGCATAGAGATTTTATAAGATTTTCTTAGACTCAGGTTAAAATACCTCGCATAGACATTTTTCTGTATTCTAATTGGAATTCCAACTTATTTTTTATAAAAATTATAAAATCTGATTAGGACATCTACGAAGATTCAAATTAGAAGCGTAATATTTTAAAAATGCGATTCCAAGTGGTAATCCAATCAAATTTCACTTTTATGCCAAATTTTTTATCAAAATTTTTTTTTCAATTTCTATTTTATATTTATGTTAAACAAAATATTTGAAACGTTTTTAGTATTTACGCATATTTTATAAATACACAAAAAGTGTAAATACTCAAACTATTTCAAATATTTTGTTCAACCTTTTTTTGAAATAAATTATGAATGTCTTGACAATAAAACAGTACACACACACATATTATATTTTCTTAAATTCTTTAGAAACTTTAAATATAAAACTTTAACATATACCACAATAAACATTTAAATGTAATATAATTATTTACAATTAAATTACTTTGTAATGTCGTATAAAATATTTAGACTATTGTGCGGTTATTCTTATATTCAGATATTTTATTTAATCTAAATATAAAATAGAAATTGAAACAGAGAAATAGAAAAAACATTGGGCAGAGTAAATGGAATCTGTTTGGATTTTCCATTATATCGCAACTTCATTTATTTAGAAAATTGGAATAGATCCCAATTAGATCCCAGAAAATTTTCTATAGAAATAAAGATGAGATTCTCAATTGATATCACAATATAATACACTTATTTGGGACAAGTTTCCGTAATCTGATTGGAATCAATGTAATACTTAGGAATGTTTGGAAAATTTCCATGCCGGTGGAAGTGTAGTGTTTCAAACATGCGATTCTAAATAGGAAACTCAAATATATTCCGAATATTTCTTCTGATCTTTACTTTATATTAGAAGTGGATATATGTTGATTTTCTAAATAATTGTATTATTCAGTAAAATAAAATACTCAAAGATTAAGAAATATTTTTATTTTCTTGAATATAAAAATTGGCAGAAGAATGAAATGTCCTTTTTTTTTGATACTGTAAAAATATATCGACTTTACTGACTGATAAGAAAACGTAAGTTTCCAAAATATTTTTGTTTAGATTCTAGACGAAGAACCCATGAGATTTGGGATAAGAAAATAGGATTCCCGCTTAAATATCTTAGTGAGATAGCCTATTTGGACATTCTAATCGAAATATGTGCTGTATCGGTGAAAATCATGAGAAATTTCTATGTGAATGCGCGTAAACCATCAACACAAGAATAATTATGTCGGGAAACGATGGCCGATCTAACCTGATTTGTGTCAAGCTTTTGAAATGTACCGAGAATTACAAAAGAATCTTATGAATGAAGAAGTTTGCAGAATATCTTTCTTGATATTACTTCTTCATCCAAATTATGGCGGACCGATGTGTACACGATGATCATTTATTTACAATCATATCACGAATGTCGATCTCTTTCCCGAACTTTCAGTTCTCCCTCGGGTAATTAAGGATATCAAGATCCAACGTAATGTTATGGAATAACCAACGAGTAGTTCTCTCTATGCCATCCCTAAAGCGCGAGTATACTCGAAACAGTAGTCCCCATCCTCGTCCAGCGTCAATTTTGTATTAACTTTGCGACAGGATTGCAGGACATAGTTGAAACGTAGTTACGCACGTGTCGCGCGTGGGATTAGTGTATAAATTTCCGCCACAGAATTTACATTAAACGCACCGTTATACATTCTAATCGCTTCTAGTACGCGGCCGTGAATGTTCGCCCGGCGGCTGCGCCGACATTTCTACAAAATTCATGTTGTTACGAAGGTCATATCGTGAATGCGACACAACGAAATCAACTACGATGAAACGCGCCCGCTCGTTGCTGTGAGCGCGTATAAATAATTTCGGAAACGAGCAGAGAATTCGCGACGTATCTCCGACACTCTAATAGTTCACCTCTCGTAAAATTTGCGCGCATAAAGTAGATGCGCGTAGACTATGCGCATCCTGTTCCGCTTGGATTATGACTGTTATCGTGCCAAGTCCGCTAAACAAACTTCTGTAATTAGCGTAGATATATAGCTAAGAAGCGCTTAAATCAGTCCGATAGAACGAAGGAATAGCTACTCTGGAAATGTCAATGTACATACGTAAACGTGCGCGAATTTACTGAGTTTTCTATTTGTCACTCTATACATACCAACGAGACTAATGTATTTGCTTTGTACGAATGCGATAAACGTAAATCGAAGCGCGTTGTGGGAGTTGTTGCTGAGGCAGTCTAACTACTACTTTTCCCCACAGGGATGCTACTTTTTCCCACAGTTTTATGGCTCAGGAGGTTAAAGACAAAAGAAAATAATTGAATTCTTATGTGGAATAAAAAAGGACTTCTCTTATTTCAAATATATTACACTGAGAGAAAAAAATAGTTGGAATAACTATAATTTCACTATATTTTATAGTTCGTTTTAGCCTCAAACATGTATTTATAGTTCATCTAAAATGAAGATATAGTAGAATGAACACAGATTTATCTTACCATCACCATCTTATTACTCTTTATATATGGTAAAGCACCTTTTGAGAATATAGTTACATGTACCTATATTTGCCAAATATTCCAATTGTATTGACTATATAAAATAGTTAATTTCTCTTACCATTCAATATTTGTCATCTTATTATATTTTTTATTTCAAATAATTATAATTCTTGGTAAAAATTTTACACGATCAGTTATACTATGCTTATATTGTAAATATTACAAATATTATGGTAACATTTACTATAAAAATTATATTCCTAACTATAATCTTTTTACTATGCCATTATAGTTTCAAATATCATACATTTTTCTCTCAGTGTAGAATATAGAGAGGTTTGTGTTGATTTGTTACATCTTTGGAGTTGCTTGGTTACAATATCTGATTCTTAAGGTCAGTCGCAAAGATCGAGATCGTTAAAGACCCAGAGATTGTTACTGTCATGGCTTCTTAAGAGGTGAGCTTGGTTCTCGAGGAAGATATCGAGACTAACGAGAAACAGTTACTGGTAGAGAACTCCGATGTAGACTATGGGAGCCGACTATGGCTGCCGCTGCTGTTTTCGGAGTTGCTGCGACTACACAACATCGTGTTGGAAATAGGGTGATCGTGGTTCAGAACGTGAGCTTTGTTACTGTTGTCTGCAGTCTCCTCGACTAGGCATACGCGGGCATTCTAGGCGGTATCACGTTACCTGCAATCATATAACCGACGTACAACGTACATCGTAAAATGAAAGATCGGACTGAAGTACGTTCTCCCATGATTCAGTATGTACGTCGAATGTATGTGAACGTAATTCAAGTGCCTCCGTGCAATGTTCTATGGTGAACGTCGGCGATGACAAGTTAAGGGGATGCTGGAGTCGATGACGAACTCGAACAATGTCGATAATGTAGAAACGATCGTCACTAACATAATTACGCTATCCTTTTCGTATTTCTTGTATATACAGAACTTACATGAATGTGTGTTGCTTTGTTTTACCATATTCAACGGAAAACCTAACCATATATGTGTAGAAATCTTTCTACAAACTTTTTCGATATTTATAAACTTCCAAATGCAAATGCAAAGGTAGAGCAATGTTCTTCAAAATTTTTTTGTTTGGAACATCCACACTTTCAGTACATACAAGATGCAGAATTTTTGGGTTAGACAAATATTAGCTGATAGCTTGAGATTTTACATTAAAAATTTTTTTGTTCGTTTTCGTCACATTTCGAGCAATGCTCCTATTTATTTTTACACGTACTTCCATTGCGTAAAAGCATTTGTAATTCTATCTAACCAATACGACGTAAACTTTGCAGAAAAATGTGAGTGTTCTGTCGGTAAAGTTTTCAGCTTCAGCATCCCCTTAAGGGAGAGTGACGGGATAAAAGCAGATTCTTTGATTCCACATCCAGCATAGAGTTGTGCAACTTTTCTCTAACTCACAGTATCCCGAACTAATCCACGAAGAACGTAAAACGAGTTTGTCCTTGGTAGTTGGCCTTTTATTATTTTTAGCTCGTATATAACCAGGTATATTGCACTGCGTTTATCCAAAAATGATAGCTATTTTGCATTGCCGAGGAAGAAAGTGGAACAGAGACTGGAATTACTGCGATGCATTGAGAAATGGCGAAAAATTGCAGAGTCAAAAACTAGACTGTTTGTGAAGCACGTTCTGCGCAACATATTATATAATCATCATCATGAAACGGCTTTCTTGTAGAAAACACGAGATTGTCATGAAGAAAAGAGACGCACCCACACGAATACACGCACTACATATACACGACTCGAAAAGATAAAAATGTTATATAAACTAGTTGTCGCAACGAAGTAACTGGTTTATGTGGTGGAAATAACGATCTACACTGTGTTCCAGTTTCTCTTCTTTTATTGTTGGTAGATTCACAATGGTGTTAAATTTCCGTATTAAATTTGCCTACAAAGGAAAAGTTGGAACAAAGAACTGAGTCACAGAGCCCGGAAGCTTTGAACCTCAATATTAATGAACTGGAAGCTTGAGTTGTGGAGGTTTCTACGGCCGCGATAGTCGCAAGGAGAAAGAGAAGACCTGAGCCATAGAGGCTTCCAAGGCCGCGAAAGTCTACGAATAGTCACAAAAACCGGAGAGCCGTGAAAGCCTGAGTCGTACAGGCCCCCAGCGTCGCAAGGATCGTGATAGTTGCAAGGATCAGTCGAAAACCTGAGCTGTAGAAGCTCTCTGCTGCGTAGACTGTAGATTGTTCAACACATTTCCAAAAATGGAGAAAGATTTTAGGGCTTCCCATAGTGTGGAAATATCTTACTGTCTCCGTACGGAGAACTCGAATGTTTCTTACGCTGAAATAAATACAGGAGGGAAGTCCGTGCTACAATTAACAGTTTTGTGCAGAAAGAGGAGCTGCTTATATTTATATTGTATATAAGCATTTATATTGAATGAGCGCATTTGTATTCGCTCTCAATCGAAAGTTGACCGCGAGAAACGTCGTCACGACTTCACCAACTGTCTATTGTAAATGATTACAATACATATGAATGTTTAATGTGATATTAAAGTTTTACATTTGAAACAAATATAAAATATATATTGTTTTATTCAAGACATTTATAATTTTTTCAGAGAGAGATTCAGCAAACTTAAAATATTTGAAACAATTTTTCTAAAATTTTCTTCTTTTCCGATTTCTGTTTTATATTTATGTTAAATAAAATATTTATAATACATTTATATTACTTTTTAAATATTTATGTTTATAAAATATGCGTAAATAAGATGTTCCAAATATTTTGTTGAACATAAATATAAAACACAAATTGAAAAAATATAGGAAAATTTTGGGAAAAATTTCGGTAGAGGAAATGGGACTTGTGTTTGGGTTTCTCACTTAGAATTTTTTTAAACATTTCTCTTTTAATTCGAATCTTCGCAGGTTTCCCAATTATATATGTTGACTTCTCGAATTCATTAATCAATAAAATATTCAGTGTTTTAAGAATAGTTTTGTTTAGAATGTTACTTTCATGTTTCTTGCTTATTAATTGGTAACATTTGAAAAATGTTTTATCTCATGTTTTTAAAAAATTCTTTGAATATTTGGAAAGCAATATTACGTAACGTTAAAATCATTATAAACATTGTAACGTAAAACCTTATGCAGAAATGTACAAAAATATACATAATATCAATATTTCAAAAAATGGATATAATGTTTCTTGTTTACTGGGATTTGTTTACTAGGATGTATTTCTACTCATGCAAACTCACTCCATCCGATTCGATGTATCTCGAGCTCTCGAATGTTTCGGCGCCTACGTTTCTACGCATCCCGATGCACCCGCTGATTTCAGTGATATAACTTCGTTAATTGTGCCTGATAGTATTTCAACATATACGCAAGTAAGAGGTAGTAGTACCAAAGTCCCAGAAACTATATATATAACTTGGGGAGAGAATCTCATATGCCGTTAATATGCCTAAGTAGACATACTCTCCTTCGATTACCACTTGGAATACGATATACAGGGTGTCCCGAACCTCCATGATGACCCTTGAACATAGAACGGATTGAGGTAAACAAGAAAGTCCTGTGCCCTTTTGGGATATTCGCAATAATAGTCGAGATATTAATTAAAAAAGACTAGTGAATGATCACGCTCAATATAGTAGATGAGCTGCAGTGGCGCCGTCTGCCGTTGTATATTTATACATTAAATCAAACTGAACAAAAAAGTCCTTTACCATTTTGTAAATTACCATATAGATTTTTAGATATTAATTAAAGAAAATTTATACATTATGGTACACAATCATATATGTAACAATTTTCTTTAATATTTAAAAATCTATGTGGTCATTTGCAAATGGTAGAGGATTTTTTTGTTCAGTTTGACTTAATATATAAGTATACAACAGCAGACGGCCCCACTGCAGTTCATCTACCATATTGAGCGTGATCATTCACCAATCTTTTTTAATTAATATCTCGACTATTATTGCGAATATCGCAAAACGGCACAGGACTTTCTTGCTCACCTCAATCCGTTCTACGTTCTCACCAAGGATCATCATGGAGGTTCGGGACACCCTGTATATTGACGGCTCTTAGACATCCTTTTATGTCATATATACATGTATATATACAGTAAGTAGCACAAGAGCGTATTGCTTGTTTCTGCTGAAAAAAAAGATTGCTGAAAATCAAGTATATAGTTTTTTGTTTTACAAACTCTGAACTAAAATGCGTTTATCTAATGTGACGTCCAGTCTCCTGCATTGTCGATCATAACTTGGCAACATCGAAGGCATGCTTTCGACAAGATTTTCAGCCAAAGTCTTTGGAAGTGACCTCCATATATGCCGTAACTTGTAAGATAATTGCTTCAAATTGAAGATACGTTTTTCCTCAAGCTTCAATTTCATGTTCACATATTTTCAATTGGATTGGTATCTAGGAACTGGAAAGATCAATTTAAAGTTAATTCTTGTCGAAAGCATGCCTCAACGTTGCCAGATCGACAATGTAAGAGACTGAATATGTTTGGTCATGTTAAGTAAATACATGTAAATACATTTTAGTTCAAAGTATGTAGAACAAGACTATATATTTGATTTTCATTAATCTTTTTTTTTAGGAGAAACAAGCAGTACGCTGTTATATACTACTTATTGCGTATGGTGCGTGCGCGCACATATACGTTCATGTGTGTACAGTGGCGTAGCCAGAGGGGCGGCTGAGGGGGCTGCAGCCTCCCCCGAAATTAATTTTCTGCTAGTTACGTTAAGTGTGGGAAAAATTTTTTCGAATGACCTTTTTTGCTCGTCAAAAATAAAGAAACTTTTTTCTAGCTACGCCACTGTGTGTGTACGATACACAAGGTATCCACACTCGAGAGACACAGTTGCAGTTTCTATTAGTATATACTGTCGACAGGATAATTATCACTTTGATATGCTTGAGCTCTTCAATTTGAGAAAGCCCCACTTCCGGGTCCTCGTCGACGTTCGCCTCCCTAGAGTTCCCTCCTCACGGAAGGCGTTTCTACCTAAGCGAATAAATCCAATCACTACTTCCACTGGTTACCTCCGGCTGATTTGCATTACGTGCACACACACGCGTACACGCCTATACAGAACAGGCCATCTGCGAGTAAGACGCGCTCGGGCCAGATGCCCCGAGATCGTCTTAATTAATCCCGACTGTGAAGCCGCGAAGAAGCGATTTCTCCCAACCGAGTGACGTAGGGATTAGGAGTAGACAGCGTTAATTGGCCTCCTCTGTGCAGCGCACTAATCTCACCGTTATCGAGCTCGCGCGATATGAGATACGTAGTCGTGCCGCTCTTCGACAGGACAACTTCAATTTTTCTTTCGCGATAAGTAAGGTAAACGTCTTAGTGATTGAACGTGTACCGATAATTGAATTACTAATAATATACTTGTGTTTGTTAAGATGCTTATTAATAAATGAAACTAAATCACAAAGTAACTAAATATTTCTTTTCATTTATTATATTGTTTTGTATATTGAAAAGCATTTCAACAAAGAAAAATATAAAACCAATATGTCAATTATTGGGATGTATATATTCGACCACTGGGACGTTTACCTTACACTGAGAGAAAAATATAGTTGCCTTTGGCGTCAACTATACGCTTTTGTGATTTTAACCATAAAAATAATTGGAAGAACCATTGTTTCAGTAAGTGTTATTAGAAAAATTTTCTAATTATTTTTCTGGTTAAAATCACAAAAAAGTATAGTTGACGCCGAAAGCAACTATTATTTTTCTCTCAGTGAAGTCTCTTGTCTCTCAGTAAAGGTCTTTTGTTCAACTGTACGTTGTTTGTGTAACATAAAATTCGATGCTATTGTTACACTTACGTTATTTTTCTTTATCAAAAGACAAAAAGTATCTCAATCGGGTGTTTTGAATACTTGACCATCACTTATAACGCGATAAAAGTACAACCTGAATGATCAACAAACAATAATTTGATAATTTGTATATCATAATTATTGATTATTTCTGATCTCATAAGAAATATCTTACACACACATCCCTTCCTCGAGAAAAATGGCGAGAACTTGCGCGGGGGTGTCGCACAATTTGCCTATAAAAAGAATGACAGCAAACCTTATTCATTAAATATTGACTTATTCATTCATTCATAGTCACATTCACATACGCATTTCATTGATTCTACATTTAACTCAACCGACATTGACTTAGAAATCACCTTTGTCAATCTATATTGGCATATTTATACTTATTGTATCACACTCAAATCAATAAGCTGCAATGCTAATGGTCCATTTACCCATTTAATCTTTTGTTGTATAAACATCATAAATAAAAAGGTTATTATTGTAAAGCATTTCTCGAGGCAACTATCAGCCATGAGGCATTGTTATTTTCCGCTCTCAAGTAGCCAAATTTCTAGTGTTGTGTTCTTCTATTCTCAATCCTAGCCTAACAGGTGAGCCGAGCCAAGACACTAAGAATTCTTCAGTTGTGTGCAACCCAAAATCATAAGTAAATTCTTAAAAAGAAACCCATCATTATTCTTTCTCTTAAAAATTAACAAAAAAACCCATCATTTATTCTTTCCCCTAAAAGTTAACACATATACATACACAAGCTCGTCCTAGGATAAATTGATTAAATCTATTAACTTTAAAAAGGACGAACAAAACAACAATCGTACATTCGCGTTCACGACGTGACACCACGTGACGTGACGACGCCCTGCGACTCGCACGAGTGAACTTTCTCGTCTATCTCTCGGATTGTGATATTCTCTTTTGCATATTAATCTGCGAAATCAATATCAGCGTGCGTATAATATTCGTGATGGAATTTCAGCATTGTTACGTATATTCGTAAAAAAGGGGGAAAAAGGAGGGAAGAAAAAAAAGAGAGGAGAGCAGAGAGGGAAGAGGGAAAGAGAGTTTATGTATAATGTAAAGAGAGTTTATATATAATGAAGCTTTTATATATTTGGTGAAGAACGCCGTTTATATGAATTCCGCTTAAAGATGTGAAATAACCCGGCATACGATGTACGAGATGTTACATAACGGATGTTACATAAAATGGAAACGTTCCATACCTTTATAAAATATCTACGAACTTTTTGTTCTATATTCGTGAATTGCCCAAATATGAATATACAGAGTGTTTGACAATACTTATCAACGTAGGGCGTAAAATGTATTGAAATATATTGAAAATTACACACACACACACATCTGCAATTTTGGTATATAATCTTCTTTCTGTATGAAGACTTTGTTAGGAAAATTTTTGGAATCATGTATAATTTTACATAAAACTTTGATGAATATTATATTACTTACTTTATATTTCAACATAATCTCGCTTAAGATTAATGCGTTTATTCCAACGGTATTTTAATGTCTTTATGTCGTTAGAGTACACCAAAGTTTTATCAAGTTTTTCAAAATAGGTTTTTACTTCAACAGTGACTTCTTTATTCAAGTAAAATCTTCCCGCCAGTAATTTGTAAGATTGGAAAGAAATTAATGTCGCGCATGATATTTGGAACTATAATGGCATAGTAAAAAGATTATAGTTAGGAATATCATTTTTATAGTAAATGTTACCGTAATATTTGTAATATTTACAATATAAGCATAGTATAACTGACTCGTGTAAAATTTTTACCAAGAATTATAATTATTTAAAATAAAAAATATAGTAAGGTAGTAAATATTGAGTGATAAGAGAAATTAACTGTTTTATATAGTCAATACAATTGGAATATTTGGCAAATATAGGTACATGTAACTATATTCCCAAAAAGTGCTTTACCATATATATAGAGTAATAAGATGGTGACTATAAATCTGTGTTCATTCTACTATATCTTCATGTTTAGATGAATTATAAATATATGTTTGAGGCCAAAACGAACTATAAAATATAGTTATTCCAACTATTTTTTCTCTCAGTGTAGGTAAGATACAGAGCTTCCACGAACATCCCTACGTGGTACCGGTTCTCGCTTTTGAAAAATTGACTCTCCAACAGGGATATAACTAAACACATAGTAGTTTTCGAGAAAAAATTGGCATCAAAATCAACTTATTTTTTGAGCTTAAGGTTCCCGAGATTGTCCTGACAGTAGCTCTTATGTCTCATAAGAAAGTTTTAGGATACTTATTTTTTTCATGCTAACTGAAACAAATATTCTACCAGTGATGACTGAATGAATTTCAAGTAATCTCAATTAGAAAATCTACTTTTTCAACTTAAAAAAGATTTTGTTCTTATTCAATAATGCGTTTTTAATTTAAGATATTGTTTATTAAACCTTGAACCAAATATTACTGAATTAAAGAATAAGATTTTGCTATTTTGGAACATACATTTTTTTCTAAATTAAAATATTAAATTTCATATAATAAATATTCCGTTACATGAAGAAAATATCACATTGGATATATGTCGAATATATTTTTACTTCTAGTAAATATTCGTTAAGAAGTATGAAAGTTATTTTTCTTGATTAAAAAAAGTAAATATTACTTAAATGTAGCAGTTACTTTTTCAGTGTACTCTTTGCGCATACACGTGTCGGTATTTTCGGCACACTTTCCAATAAGTTGCTGTCGCTGATGTGAAAATTACACTGTCAATGTTTATATGGCCCAGAGTGTGAGATGTCCATCAGTCAACGGCGCGACCCGCATCATTCTTCTCGCCCGAGAGTGCCTTTCCGCTGTTTGCTTTGACAAGATCGGATGGCGAACGGTGGTGTGTTTATCAAAAAGATATTACAGGGAACGATCCAGTGTTGAAAATCCACGGCTCGATTACTGTCCTTCTGACATCTCGTTTTTTTTCCGAGATATATATATCTCTCTCCCGACTCGTCGTTCGTTCGTTCGTTCGCCAGTTCACGAATTAGGTTTGTAATATGCGCTAATGAGCGCGCGACGCATACATTAATGATCCTAATTATCCACTTTCCGTCTAATTGTGAGTAATTACGTGAACTTCCGCGCGGGAAGGGAAAAAGAGGAAGAATCGCGGCACGCGCGATGGCTGTTACGGCCGGGCGGTCTTCGTCGGCGAACTTGAAAATGTAGTTTGCGGAAAATTACCGAGAACTGTCAGGGGAAATTAATTCGATATGCACCGCGGACGTTGGAAAATTGTTACGTTCTTCAGCCTGGTGTATCTGTGTATAAGCTGGCAAGACTAAATCGGCAAAATCAAGTCGCGCCTATTTGATTATTTAGTACTTATTTTGTACTAATTTGTACTACCAATGAAAATGTTGTATCTTATGCCATTTTGAAAAAAAACATGGCGCTGCTAGGTTTAACACTGAGCTAGCAGGACCACATAAAAAAAACAAAATAAAGGTAGAAATATGAAGAGCTGAATTTGTACTAATTTGTACCATTCAAAAAAACATAGTATATTCATCTTTTCCGAAGAAAACAGCCCTTAAATGAAATAAACACTATTGGGCTCAAGAATAAAGTATTTCTCGCCACGAGAAAAATCAGTCGCTGCTTCTACACTCGAAATATTACAATTTATGCCGTCAAAATACGAGGCTTGAGATTTCGTATCCTTGTCGTTCTGTTTGAAAACTACCCCCGGCTTCTATTGGCCTCAAGAGTAAAGTATCCCTCGCCAAGAGCAAAATCAGTCGCTGATTCTACACTCGAAATATTACAATTTATTAGTTTTGTTGACTTGACCAAATAAATTAACTAATGGAGAAATATGAACGAATCAGAAATTCGTTTAGTTCGTGAAGTTACTAGAATTCTATTTAAATTATGCAGATTTCCAGTTCGGCAAGTTCTGTTAAGCAGAAACTTTTCTTGACTTATAAACATTTGGTTAATTCATTCAAATTTTTTTCAGCGCAGAAAATTTACTGCAAGTACAGACTACGTTTGAATTATTTAAACTTTATTCTAAAAAAAATATAAATAAAATAAATATTTTATGATAATCTCATTTTGAAGCTTCGACACAGTCTTATTTTCATCCTTGTATACTTCTCACGCTTTCATCATTTTTATAGTGTATTTCTTACCTTGTTTATGTTATCTCTGGTGTTTATATGAAAAGTACAAAGAATTTTCTGCATACAAAATCGGGACCCCCAATAGAGGTGGGGGGGGGGGGGGGGGGTTTT
>NW_022639466.1:589413-609810 GCF_010583005.1 Odontomachus brunneus | reverse complement strand
CCCAAAAGGGGGGGGGGGGGGGGGGGGGCAGTTTTCAAACAGAACGGTAAGGGTACGAAATCTCAAATCTCGTATTTTGATGGTACTAATTGTAATATTTCGAGTATAGAAGTAGCGACTGATTTTTCTCGTAGCGAGGGATACTTTACTCTTGACCCCAATAGTATTTATTTCATTTAAGAGCTGTTTTCTTTGGAAAGGGTGAATATATTATTTTTTTTTTAATAATACAAATTAGTACAAATTCAGCCCTTTATATTTCTATCTTTATTTTGTTTTTTTTTGTTTTTTTATGTGGTTCTGCTAGCTCAGTGTTAAACCTAGCAGCGTCATGTTTTTTTTTCAAAATAGCATAGAGTACAAAATTTTCATTGGTGGTACAAATTAGTATAAAATAAGTACTAAATAATCAAATAAGCGCGACTTGATTTTGTCGATTTGGTTCTGCCAGCTTAAGAGAGGTAGTCTATGCCGACATTTCCGAAACGCCGGGAGAAGAATTTCAGAATGCGACGCTCGCATACGATGAGCACGCGGCGCTGAAATTCGCCGGCTCGGTTAATTATACTGAACGATGCAATCGGCGTGATTTCGCTATGTGCACATAAATGCGTCGTTTTGACGACGCGTTTCGCCATTGCGGAATCTTCCCCGCGGACGCACGGTGATTGCGTATTATGCCGCTTGTCAGCACGGCGGTCAATGTCCATGAGAGTCGGGGAACGTCTAACAACAGGCTGGCGAAACGAAGATTTGTGACAGATAATCGCGACTATTGTTTCGCAGTGGCTGGCTTGATACGATTGGGATCGGGCCGGGCCTTTGTCCCGGTGTACAAGCACGAATTCAATTTCGGCCAGTACGCGACAGGCTGCATTACGATGGACCAGCATTGATCGATAGTCGTGTCCCATGCCTGCGTCGGAGCGAAATGTTGAACTTCACTGCGGTACCTTCGGATCGACGTTGGACGCAATATAAAACTGCAACGTGATGGCACGATAGGTAGCGTATGCCGAACGATACGGTGCATCCCCCATATATCGACGTGCTCTTTATACATTTATAGACATTAGGAAAACAAACCGGAGAAAATATCGCTCGAATGAGTGCGCGTCGAGTATTGATCGCGCTTCACTTTCTGATCGACTGATTAAACTTAAATAATGCACGATTTAGATGATTATATCTGGCAGAAATTCCATGCAGTTTTTGAGCAATTATTGAACAGTTATATTCACTCCTGTCTAGTAACTGACGAGTAAAACTGTTGATATTCCGATTAAGATATAACGCTTTTCCTACAGTTATCATGCATAAAAAATGCATGATAAAAATTTATTGAACAAAAACTGAATTATAAATGGATAGAGAAACGACTCAATCGATTAATAAGCAGATTTACTGCTTATAAAACGGACAGTTTTGCGCTAGTAATATTTTATATTTTGTGCATGCTTGCTTATTGTACAATTATAAAACTAATGAAAGTCATGATACAAAAAATCTTTGATGCGTAATATATATTGTGCTAAAAACATGTATACAATATTATGTACCATAGATTTTCTGCACTATGATTCTCAATAACTATATTGTAGTATTCTAATTGTATATGTCTTAAAATAAATTTTAAATCTTTCTTTGAAACATTTTGTTTACAAGAACTTCAGTTCTTGATATACCAATATTATGAATACAACGACATAAATATAATATTAGTATTTAAATATATCAAGATTAATTGCTTATATTCTTACGCATATGTATAAATGTAAAACAAGACGTAACGTTGATAATTGTATAAGTAATGTTAGTTACAATAAGAATACATTAATGACTCCTTGTGGCCCGTATTTATAGCTTTTTATATTAGAGGTTGTCTTAAGTTTATCTTTAAATGGTATATAACGAATAGGTTAGAAGGACCTATTGGTTATATGTTATTTTTTTTCGAAGAAAGACTTTGAAGAAAACTTAGTTAAAAATTAATTTACTCATAAATGGACTGATGAAAAAAATCTAAAAAATGCACGTACCAGCATTATTTATAAATAAAATTATGTTCAAGGTTTCCTTGCCATTTTTAACATATTAAAATAAAATTTTATAAAATAAAATAGAATATTTTATTTTATAAAATACATTTTTCTTACAAATTTTTTAAGGGATGTTATATTTAAAAACTTTACTCATATAAAATACCGATTTTTCTGCAAAGTGTACGTCGTAATATTTGCGCAGAATTATAAATGCTTTTGCACTAAAATACTTACTAAATATTTATAATAACTAAATATTAATATTTATAAAAACTAAATATTAATAATAATTAAAATACATACAAAAATGAATTTGGAAAAATGGGCATTACTTAATTTTCCCAATACGAAAATTCTGCAGTTTGTTCATATTGAATGTATGTTTGCTCCATACAGCGAAATTTCAAAGATTATTGTTATATCTTTATAACTAAATTTTGAAGCCTGAAAATATATGAGAAGTTTGTAGAAAAACTTCTAGATAGGTATAGTTATGTTTTCTGCTACATGTAGTAAAACAGAGCAACACACTTTTTCCACACACACTAAAATCCATATATAATAATAAATACGAAAAGCACTAAAACAATTAACGTGTTAGTGCTTATCTGACATGACATTCTGACGATCGCTTCTACATGTTGGAAGTTCTCCATCCACTTTAACATCCCCTTAAGCTCTGTCGGAGCTAATTCCTGGTAAATTTTGTACGAAAATTCGGAAAACGGAAATTCGGCATAGAATATTCGTAAAATATTTAATATGTTGAAAATGAAACCGTGCGTCGTAGAAAGATATCTTTATCGTCTATGCGTTTTAATTGCGCAGTCGTTAAAGTATCCTGTGCTACGCAAATAGTTTTGCGCGATGCGTGTAATTTTTGCTCACGCATTTACGACGTAATTCACTGAAGGTAAATTCAATTTTAATGCTAAGTAGCACGTGACGTCGCGCAACGCGCAGATATTTTGTTTGTTATATGTAAAAGTCGCACGCTGCGCTTCCGTGGCGCTTACACGCGAGGTAACATCGGGCATGGCCTGCAGCAAGCCGCTCATTAAGCGAATTTGCGTTTTCTACCGCTAATTACTTTTCGATTCTTATGCAAAATAGCAGCGTCGGCGACATAAAAGCCAATTTCGGCTACGTCGTAAATAATGGCCTAATTCGCGAAATTTCCGCATTAAAAGCGTCCGAACTGTTTGCGCATTGAAATACACATATACGTACATATATATACATATATATATGTATATAAAATCGACACACGGCGGAGAATCACCCACCGCCTGCGCAGAAGTTAAAATTGTTTTCGGACGGTTCTCCGCGTTAATATTCAACGTTCGGAATCGTCCAATTTAAAAGTTCAAGGGAGCGCTGGTACGTTGTAGAAATTAGTTGAACTCTTGTCTGAAAGCTTCACCGCACACAGAGCCCGGCGTGCTCCTTTTTTTATTAATTACACAAGTTCCGCTAAATGTCCATTAAAAAACTGACGGTCGCGCGGCGCCACGAGTAAGCGGAAGGGAGAAAATTGGAGGATAGTTTCCGCGCGGTGTATAAAAAATAAAGAAAAGAAAAAGAAAGAGGAAACTTAGTATATGAAACAGGCGTATTTATCGCGGCTACAAATTGAAGCAGACGTTTCATAAACGTATGTTCATGAAGTTCATAGTGTTGCGCGACACGGCGCAATGGTGAAAAACTCAACCGAGTTATTCGATTGCGCGTGCTATGATCAAGCTTTCTCCGGTCGACGTGATTAATAGCGATACACTTAGCTTCGAGACGGTGACGGGCGGTCGGAGCATGGATGTCGCAATAATTCTTTGCGATCCAATCTGCGATCCAATAGTGCCTGGTTGTTAATAACCTTGCGTAATAAAATTTTAGAGTCCATTACGGTGAGAACTATCCAACAGCGAGGTTATAGATAAATTAAGGGGTGCTGTGTAGAGCTTATTAAATTTAACGCCGTCAGGTATCCCAGCACATATGTGTCCTGGTCGTTAAATCTCGAGATACGTTATCGCTATTCGAAGAATAGCTCTCCTATATATCATGGGAATCCCCGCGGCGATCATACAGTCCAAGCTATTAACTAACATAAATTTGAAACTCAAACTTCAAGTACATCATTTTTTTCTCGTTCTCTCAATTACACGTTCAGCGAACTTAAGGAAAAGGTTTCATCTTTCTTTACTTCATACACAGAGAATTTCCCCCGAAGAAATAAACATTCATTAACCGAAGAAGCACGATAGTAGTCTTTGCTGGATATGCTTGCAATACTTACAATGTAGAAAAGATTTGAAGAAAGTATACTCAGAGAAAAAAGCATGATGATGGCAACTATATAAATGACATATGTTTTTGTATGTAGAATTAGCATGTATAATTTAATCAACAATTTTGTAGATATTGCAACTAAAGCTGAATGATTACGAGAATATATATAGTTATTGTATAGTTCTCGTAATCATTCAATTTTAACTGCAATATATATAACTACAAAATGTTTTGTTAAACTGTATATATTAATTCTACATACAAAACTCGTATAGTTATCACTTATATAGTTACCATCACCATGTCTTTTTTCTGAATGTATAGGAAATTCGGAATAGATAATGAAACAATACGCAGAAGTAATTTTTTTCAAGAAGTATAGAATTTTTTTCAATAGTCTTGAAACACGCATGTGAAGAAAAGTTTCCATACCGAATTACACCTTTCCTATATGTTATACATTGTTTTAATGTTAGACGATGAAAATTTCGGTTGGATTAACCTGACAATAAACAAATCAAGCTAGTTTGATGAAAACAGAATTTCTAGTCTTTAAAACCGAATTTGGTCTATAAAAACAGGAAATTCTGTTTTTTTTTCAAATAAATATCAGTTCAATAAATTTATTTGTGCATCAGTTCCTTTGAAAATGATGACAAGGCGATCGACGCTGTTACAACCGCCCATGACTGTCCAGAAGCATATAATGAATACTTCCCGAGATGTTTTACATGTTATCTTGTTACTTTTCAATACAAAATGTGAAATATTTCGTAAACTATTTATTTGTCGACCATTTTATCTGAATAGTTTCATACTTAGAATGATCGGTAAAATCGACTGTTGTAAAAAAAAAAAACATACAGAAACATTAAATAAAATTCTGTGTATTTTATAGATTTATTGATACATCAATTAATACAGTGCGCAAAGATTAGTACCAATAGATTTTTCTTGCCATTCTACGTACAAAAGTATTAAGATTTTATAGTTGGAAAGTGAATGGTATATGAAACGTTTTATATCTTGTATTGAAAAGTGATAGAATAAAATGTAAAATGTTTCGGGAAGTATTCATTTTTCAATAATTGTATCCTAGTACTCTCTCTCTCTCCTCCTTCCCTCCTTTCTCTTTTCTCTCTCTCTCTCTCTCTCTCTCTCTCTCTCTCTCTCTCTCTCTCTCTCTT
Source organism: Odontomachus brunneus (assembly GCF_010583005.1). Classification (NCBI taxonomy): domain Eukaryota; kingdom Metazoa; phylum Arthropoda; class Insecta; order Hymenoptera; family Formicidae; genus Odontomachus; species Odontomachus brunneus. The sequence continues at coordinate 604,292 of NW_022639466.1, read as the reverse complement.
TTTCATACGCAGAATGACCAGAGGAATCGATTTATGCCAGTAAAACCATACGATTCCATTTAAAATTTTTACGTTAACTTTGATTAGGTTTTTTAAAGTTATTGCAAGATCAAATAAATGTTACCATCTTTTTCTGCCTTTTTTTTTAAGGTCATTGCGAGATCAAATAAATGTTATCATCTTTTTTTATCTCAATATCCTACAACTTTTTTCAGAAACGTCTCATATCTTTTTTAATTTCTGAGACACCATATTGTAAAGAGTTACATGTGTATTATTCTGTATAATAACATTAATTTATACTAATATAATATAATAATATATTTATACTAATATAAAACATTTTTCAAGTAAGAAAATATGTTTTATTAAAAATTTTAGATTTTTATGAAAGTAATTGTTTATTCTATTTAAATAAAAGAATTTAGATTTTAATAATTTATTACAGAATCCATCAAATAAATATTTATTATTTTTTAGATATTTTCTCTCTCAGTATATAAAAACTCAAAAAAATGTTACTGTTCTAGGTAGAATTTTAAATGTCAAGGGTTCAAATTTATCACATATTTTTTGTATCTGCCAGAAAATTGTCCGTAGTACGTAGAATTTACAGCAGCAGCATTATCTGCAGATAAATTGCGCGTGAGGATTATACATTCGTTTATTTCTTATTGTTTCTTGTCTATCACTGTCATTTTGTATAAGAAGTGTGACTGACTTTAATCTGGATGGGCGGCGCTAGAGAGAAACTTTTTTACTAAATTTTACAAATAGTTTAGATAGAAATTCTGTCGTTGTCTATATTGATTAAATATAAAAAATATATGAGATCGTAGTATTTACTAGTCATTTATTTATCTTAACAAATGTTTCGTAAAGATAATTTTTGTTACATAAATGCGAGACCACTTTTTTGAATGAATATATTCCATTCGCGTAATACAAGTCTTGTAGATTATACTGTTGCTATATTATATAATATATGCTATATTATTCAACAAGAGTTTTCCGGGTGTATTTGTAATGTTTAAGAAATACATGATAAATATTGATTTATAATTTGCCTCGGACTGGCAAACGGAGCCGGTCGTTTCACTTGCGCGCGCTTGAATGACGTCGCTTCATTTGGAGAACGGAAGCAACAACAGGAAATCCCGCGGTATCGCTTGTATTCGTTAACTCTCTTTATAGGGTAACCCTCTGAGGTAGTTTCCGTTACTTCTCGATCACCCTTAATATCCTTACTTAGCGCTTCGTTTCCTCCGAGCGGCTGTCCCGTTCTCATTCTCATTTTCTCCTGTTGCTCTCTTTCACGCTCTCTCGCTTGCCCTATTTTGCATATCGAGCGAACTGCACCTTTAATTCGCACGCGCGCGCATCCCGAAGGAGTTGCGAGGAAAGTCTAGAAATACGAGTCTCTTCTCCCCCGTCCCTCTCTCCCTCTCTCTCTCTCTCTCTCTCTCTCTCTCGTCACGAGGAAGGAAAACAACAACAAATAAAACGGAAAAGGAAAAAAAAGAAAAAGCAAATCAAAAGCGAAAATCAGCGACTTTACGTATAGTAGCGAGACGTTACTATTCATGGAAAAAGTTTTAATTTGCGTGCCTCGTGCACGTTCGAGCCTGCATTCGAGATTGTCGTCGCATCTCTATGTGACGGACCGTGCGTCTGAACTTTAGTAACGACGCAGAGAGAGAGAGAGAGAGAGAGAGAGAGAGAGAGAGAGAGAGAGAGAGAGAGGGAGAGGGAGAGAGTGAGAGTTACGTCAACAAATTTAGTATGCCACGTTATATGTGGTCACGATATTTGCATATAAATCGGTATTCGGCATCTAGCGAAATTATCACCTAACATTAATTAATATTAATCACTGTCGTTTGTTCATTCATTTCAAATGTTGTCCACTCCGGATTGCGATCGATTCGAGATGATTGTGATGAGCGCGATCGACCGATATCAGACCTTCGCTACTTTTTCGCGTTGCGACCGACGCAACATCGGATATCGGTAATACACCTTAAGCCTTATTCGGTTAAACGAGATACAAGTTTCGCGGTAGATAGAACGACGTTACTATTCATGGGAAAAGTTTTAATTTTCGATCCAAGTTCGCGTACGTCTCCGTTCAGCGGCGCTGGAAATCGGTTTACGATCCTCGCAACGGATCCGCCGGCCTGCCGAACTTCGATGACGCCGGCTGGAGTTTACCGTATCAAATCAAAGAACTCCATATTCGAAACTTTCCGATCCGCCAAGAACACGGGCGAGGTACCGGCGGAGCGATCTGTTTGTTACGTGGCGCGCGACTCCTTCCGCGCTTCATATTACCGCGCTCTTCACACGGACTGGATGTAACAAAGCCGTAAGTGGCTTCCCGTTGCATCTCGCACGGAGTTTCTCGTGCATTAGTAAGAATTCGCAGGAACGCTAAACAAACGAGATTTCCGACTGCCTGCGAGGGAAACCACGTATTTGCGAAAGAAATTTTCATTTCCGCGCGAAGTCTCCGTGCGATCGCGATTTATGCCGACTCGCTCGGAATAGTCGTGACTTATTTCTGAAAATCGATGATCGCGCAGAAAGTTTCTCTCGCGTCGCTTCGTGTGCAAAACAAGTCGGCTATCCCAGTAGCATTCGCGGGAAATTCCGGCCCGGGAAAATGTATTTTTCGATTGCAGCTAGTCGCAATCAAAATGGGAACGTTCGAAACCTCGAGTTCTCTTTCCTCGCAACTCCTTCGGGATGCGCGCGCGTGCGAATTAAAGGTGCAGTTCGCTCCATATGCAAAATAGGGGGAGCGAGAGAGCGTGAAAGAGAGCAACAAGAGAAAATGAAAATGAGAACGGGACAGCCTCTCGGAGGAAACGAAGCGCTAAGGATATTTCGTGCGTATGTGTCTATATATAGAGAATTTTTCTCGAAAACAGGAATATTCATTAATTGAAAAAGTAATCTTATCCGACTAGAATATGCATATAATGCAGAAGAAAGTATAGGAAGAATAAAAAATGGAACAAAGTATAGGAATTAAAGAAAAGAATAAATCTGTACGCAAAAGTATTTTTTTCCCAGAAGTATAAAGTTTTTTCAATAGTTTTGAAAGACGTGTGAAAAGATTTCTATACTGAATTATAGCTTTCATATATATAATTAATTGCTGTAATGTAGAACTCGATACGCGTTGCACATTTTGACTGATTTCCGACTTGGTTTTTATCGCCCCGCACGCAAACTGCCAGCCGCACGAGAGTCAGGAACATATAACTTGTAAACATACGTTTTCAATAGTGGCAAACAGAATGGCTCGTACATAATTTAATAAATTGTGTTATTCATGAAGATTTGCATGCTTAATTTCTACTAAAAGAAAACGAAAGTAACTTTTAGGACAAACTAATGGTTACTACTTAAAATAAAATTTTTTCCTAAAAATGCCTTTACTGGCATTACAAATAACAAGCAATCCAAGCTATCAGCGTTGAAAATACGATGTGGAGTATTGTTTTACTTTTTTTATTTTTTGTACGCATGATAAAGGAGGATGCCCAAATCCTTATTGCCACTGACACTGGGACATTTAAAAAAATGAAATTTTCTCATAAATAATTAACTCTACAACATCACACTTCTTTCGAGTCTCGATTTTTCTATACTGGATGTAGTCCTTTCAACTATCAACTTTCAACTATCAATCTTTCTTCGAAAAGTGAATACTCTTTGACATTTCTTTTTTTTTTTTATTTAAACGTCGAAATGTCAAGAATATGTCTATTATTAATATTGCTATCATATTTAATCTTATCATATATATACAGAAATCATTTTACGTTACTATTATAAAACTTAAGATACTCACTGCAAAGAAATTGTCAAGAATATACCTATTATTAATTATAATTGAGATTTTATAAAGAAAAAGTTAATTTTGCCAGAATAGAAATTTACGTAATCATAAGAAGGTTAGTTGCTTGAAAATTCATAATTGTTTTGTAACATTGTACCATATAAAACCAATTGCCATTTGTGAAAGATGTTATTAAAAAAAAAAATATGGAACAATGATTTAGAAAAGAATATATTAGAATATATTGTTTTAATATGAAGAATTTTAATATTAAAACTGATTTCAAGGGTGTTTTCTAAACAGTCGACGAGACTGCGCAGCATAGACAATTATAGAGGGAAGACAAAAGCTTTTTATCTTCTAATTCTTTATTTTAGTGCTTAGAATCACTTGAACTTTTGAGGCGGATTTTTGAAGATGACGCCTACTCATTTGACGAGCTCCGCAACTGATGCTGGCAGCGCTTAGCTTCAGAAGCGAATAATTAAGTTAAAAAAACGTGTTAATGATAGTACTTTATGAGTAACGTAGAGAAATCTATTATCATATTATAATTATAATCTCAAATCTGATATGCTCTGATACGTCGATTATATAATATTTAATCCAAATTATACACGTAAGTAATTAGTTTAAAACGGTTTCTTTAAAAAACTCTTCAAATATGACGAGATTCATACTCCTAAAGCTGAGCGTTGCGAGCGTCAATTGCGCGGTTCTACGGATGAATGGGAGCGACAAGGAAGAATAAATGAAGGCATAGTTTTCGGAAATTGCCTCGAAAATTCCAGAAAACATTTCTGCTTTTCACCGTATAGAAGCCGTGGAAGTTTCAACAATAGTACGAATATGGTACACAGGTGTGGTGTTCCAGGATTAAAAGCAGTTGAAAACATCAGTTGGCTACGTAGTTCTGTCGCACTTGACCGTTCTGCGTTCTCGACATACAACTTTTAAAATGCGTTCCGCGAATCTCCCTACGCCATATTACGACTTTTCTCCGGAGCTCTCCAAAAATTCCATTTCATTGCGATGTTGTCCACAACGCAACACGCTGCGCAAAGAATGTAATATCGTCTGTAATTCGCTGCTACCGCATGTCCGAGTTTTAGCTCCCGCGCAAAGGCACTGCTGCGAGAATGTCGGAGCTTTGATGTGGTATGGAAGATATCGATACTTCACGGAACCGGTATAATCCGACGTTATCGGCACTCTCCATCTTTTCGCTTGCTAACGGCGAAATACCACACTACTTTTTTATTCGTCGCTTATTAACCTGATATCGGAAATTCATTATAGCTGAATGCAATAAATTAGCGATCCAATCGACGTGCCTTTTACTATTCACTCTTCTTTGACGTCATGCATCTGGCTGTTCCATCACGAGAAAGAGAGGCCCCTCACAAAAGTTTGATTAGCTCATTTTCCAGTGTAAGAAAACAGTTTCGCGTGTCCCTGCGACCCGGTCTCGTTTTTAATCAGTAACTGATACACAGAAGATCGCTGGAAGAAATGTGAATCGTTAATTCATAGCTTTTAAGGATCCTCTCTGTTCTCCGTATTACAAAGGTACTAACTCAATCAAAGTGGAAAGATCTTTAATTGCGATATGCATCGAAACGAGACTTTTATAACCGAGATTCTTTCCACACTTAAGTTAACATAATTCTCGAACGCTGATAGATCAGAAGCGATAATTAAAGTGTACATATTTAAAGAAAAAAAGAAAAAGAAGGACGCCTGCTGCACTTAGTCGACACGCGTTATTATCGCGTGGAATTATTCCAGGATTCTCTGCGATGCGTTTCGTAGAATCCGAAGCGAAATGCTCGACATAACGGAGTCGTAAGGACACTGGCGCTCAAAGACCTAATTCAATTCATTATGACAAACGCATCGGGGGTGGTGCGAGTGGATTGCGAGAATTATTAATGCTTATTAGTTCACGACGAGACGCGGAAGACACGGCGGCTTTCTCGAGCTCTCGCATTCTTCCGTTCCCAAGGAGACGCAGCATCCGCCGTATCTCAAAGGTAGCAAGTTAAACGATAAGTGCAAAATAACTTTCTGCATAGCGCATTTTCATTTGCCAGGACGGGAGATCCTAAGGGATGCAGCCGAGCGAAGGAAAATATACTTTGTTTCGAGTTCGAGCTGCTCACCTCCTCTTTCTCCTTCTTTCCTTTCCCCTCTTTCTCCTCTTTCTCATGACCATCCGCCTCGGCATTCTGTGGAGACCACTTTGCTAAAGTACGAATTAATGAAGCTTCAATTAACTTCGCTTCTCCGTGCCGTAAAACTCGCCCATCCTGGCTATCAGCTAAACTACATCGCGTCCTCGAGCGGCCGGGGAGTTTTGTCTTGCCGAACGGCAGCGACATAAAGCTTTTCCGGATGGACGTTGCAAAAAGGGAGCGTGTCGTTTCACCTGCATTCCGCCGGCAAAAAGGGAAGAACGTGGGGAAAAGAGGGGATTACGAGACGCGTGGAGTGCGAGGCACCAAAAAGCACATCGACGCACGAGGCTGTGTCGAAGCTGCTGCCGGTCGTCGTGTCTCAAAGCGTCGACCCACACCGGCAAGGGTAATGCGGTACTAAAAGTGTTGCATGTCGCATCGGGCCGCCGCGAAATTTATGGGCGATACTGCCGCGCGCCGAGAACGGAAAACCCGCATAGCATGCAGACTGCAGGGTGGGTTTTAAAGCGGCGTTTCTCACGCATGCCAATGAAGATTAAGCGACATACGGACGGAGTGTGGGTGCTACTACGCCGCGACTATGTGGCTCGACTCGGTAACAACGAGCGAGCTTTCGAGAAATCTCGTTCGATTCAGCATGACTTCTGCGCTTCCCCATTGTTCCCTATCGTGCCTTTGCTTTAAATTCCAGTGCCTTAGGGATGTTCGATATCAATTCGATTAATGAAAAAATCGATTTTTCCTGAAAGAACACACACTGTTAAATATTGGAGGGTCAAATTTAAACCAATTTCTTGAGTTAAATAATATTTAGTTATTTTTAACTATCATTTGTGTCAAAATTTACTATTTTAACACAAAACATATGTTTAAAAAAACAACCACATCTAATCAACCCATTTAAAATAATATTAAGTCATTTTTTACTAAAACAAAGGTTACATTAACGTGCATATAATAAAAAATAAACTAAATTTTAGTCAAATTTAATACATTTCTTAAGTTAAATTATTTAACTCTATTACATTAGTTAAATTAACGACATATAATTTATATTTAGTAAGAGCAGTGGCGACTTATAGGAATGGTTAAAAATAACTCAAATTGAGTATAATTTGACACTACGGATTTAACAATGCAGAAGTCCATATTTTTTTATCCATTTTTTCCTGTTTATTTCTGACACTAATTTGACACTTAATTTTAAATCGATTTTTTACTTGTTAATGTGTTTGTTCATCGATATTGTGATGATTAAAGTAATTTTATTTCTAAATGTCGTACTTTTAAATTGTGACGCATCTTGAAAGGGCCATTTATGAATTTATTATTTTTATTTATTATTTAAATAAAATTACATTTTTCTATACATATATTTGCATTATGATCGAAATCGATATTTTTAATCTGATTTATTCAGCAAATCAATTTCTATTATTCTGGTTAAAAATTTACTTGTATATTAAAACGAATCACTCATCTCTGCTTGACATCACCCAAGAATTTGTCTCTTTCGAGGGATTTTTGTGGCATGTGTCCCGAGACGGCCATGCAGCAGAGTGATTCGATTATCGCGGCTTTCGGCCGTCAATCGTGACACGTTATTACCGTTTTGCGCTATCTTGGACAGTTTTCGCTTCCCTCTGCGCGATTGTCACACATGCAACGATTGTCTTCATCGCGTCCGAAGGGCCTCAATTGTGTTGGCATCGACGTTTCCGGACACATCGAGAGTGCGTCGTCGGGGTCGAAGAGTCATTCAGAGCATATGCTCCTCTCCCTGGTAATTACTATTCGACCCGTGGGTTAACCGTGGGTTATCCCTGAGCCTCTCTCTTGCCCGCCAAACTGAGTATGCTAATTGGCCGAAACGAATGCTTAGTGGCAGACTACCAGCTAATGCCTTAACTTTCAGAATAAGTAAGCACGGTGGAAAAAAGCTCGAACTTTATAAAGTTACCGTGGCTTGTTGCAAATTCGATACGTTTCCCGCATAATTTTCGTTCCGGAATAAGCTATGTGTTTTCCGTCGGAGGATATACCGCCGAAGCGAATGCAAATTCGAGTTTACGCGTGGCAAATCGAGCCGGAGCGAGGCGGAGAGCGAATCGCGCGCGCGGCATTAAAGGCGCGCCGTAAGTTTTTAATTACAAGGAAAACGGCAGGAGGAAAACGACTCGCGTGGCTGAAGTTCCACGTGATATCGTCTAGTCGTGACGCGACTCCTCCGTGTCGGAAAATTCACACGACTGTTTGATACGTCACGTATTCCAACGACGTTAAACCGTCGCTCGGCTCGCGATTTCCGATATGCACATACTTACGGGATAATTCACGTCCGCGAAAACGAGAACCTATTTGCATTACAAACTTTAGGCAAATTATCGCCAGCCAATACCTACGAACCGAATAAATATCGACCTGCAATATTACGTCATTTGGCGCGCTCGTTTAACGCCAATTACGTTTCCGAACGTGGTCGATTATACTGGTCTACAAAAGAGAAAGATTTTATTTTGTTATATATGAATGAAATTATGTGATCTATATGGTATTATTTGCGTTGAATTAAAAAGTACAAACAGATTTTTTCTGTCGCCCAGAGTGTTGCGACATTTAACTTTCATGTGGCGCACATCTTTTGGATTTTTATTTGGCACATTGGAGAGTCGTTTTCGTTCTTATTTATTTAAATTTTATAAAAGTGCTAATAACAAACTATAACAAATTATAGATAAACTTTTAAATCTGTAGAACAGAATTATTTAAATGAATGATTCACTTAAGTATTTCAATTTATTGTAAATATAAAGAAAAATACAATATAGACAAAGAAATTTATAATTTTTCTGAAAATGAATTTAAAAAATAAATTTAAGAAACTTTAGAATTTTCTCGTTAATATTTGAAAATTAAAAAAACATATTACACATTTCAATTCATTAAAAAAATTATTATTTGAGTACACGAAAATAAATTATTTTCTTTTTTATCTTTTCAAGAAGCGAATAAGATAATTATTGGTTTTAAATCTTTTTGGTATTAATTTATTATAATGCGGATTTTATTAAAATTATTATAAAGATTAGACCCGATTAGAAAGATAGTAAAATTTCTAGTAAGAAACGTAAATATAATTTTATTATTGTAACATCTAGCTTGTCTGGTTAACCAGAACGCATGTAACCAAATATGTTTGGTTACCTTAACTAAAATTATAGTTTGTTTATTTCTCACTGAATTGTTTAGTTAATGTATTTTGAGTTCAGATTAATTTAATCAATTTTTTTCCGTGATGGATATAAATACATGAAGAATTATAATAAATTGTTGCAGAATGTTGACTTCTAGATTATACAATTCTTTAGTAACTTTTACTTTAAACTCTCCGTTGTATATTTTTCCAATATTTTAAAGAATGTATATTTGAACCGTCAACTTAGGAGTCAACTTGGGAAATTATGTTTATGCAACATATTGATCCTCTAACAATAATCTTTTAATTGATCTAAGTCCCGTTAGTCACGAAGGGTCCAGAGCGCACATAAAAATGGACAAAGTTTCTTTCATTTGTTCGATATAATTTTAACGAATGCGCAGATCAAAACGTCAAACGTCGACGTTTCGCTCGCCGAACACGAGTTCGGTTTTATCCTCTAACATTTGCAGTGAAAATCGCGGTTTTTCTCCCCGAAATCTCGCGGACGAAATGCAAATGGCAATTTTATCGCGACCGCGTTTCGCGAGCGTCGTCGATTCGCTTGCGATTCGACTGTCGCGAGTCTCACCGAGCGAATTTCGCGATCGCACAAGCCGAACCACGTCCATTTATCGCTGTTGTTCTAGAACGAAGACCCGCTCACCGGGATTAGGTGGAAACGTTTGATCAAGAGAGCCGGTATAAACTAACATTGCATTGCGGCGTGAAATCGTATTTACAGAGAATCTCTGCTTCAGTGATCGCATCTCGTCTATGCCTGCGTGTGCGTAACCGATAAGTACGTTACGTTAGTGCGCATATCGCATCTTCATTAGCGAATGATTGATTACCTATAACGTATCGGATATGTTTGCGTGCTTGCCGGTGTGTGCTATTATTATGCGTTATAGAAAATGGATTGACACGAACAGTACTGCACGCTCGTGCAATGTAAATTACTTTACACCTCATATGAAGTATTAAAGAAACGTTCGCTAATCATTCGCGAGACCCGATTGTTCTCGCGGTCACATTGCGACTTCGTTCGTTATAATCCTGATCTATGTGTGCATGCACGCGTATGTGTGTGTGTATGTATATGTGTGCATGCACGCGTATGTGTGTGTGTGTGTGTGTATATATGTGTGCACAGAATGCGCGAATGTGGCGTCGCGGCTATCCTTCCCATTATATGGAGACGAAATGCGTGGGAAATAAAAATCTCGTAATATTACGACGTTGGTAAGCTGATGAGACTAAAGATCAGTTTACACTAGCAATAACACTTGCTAATAATGTATTTTCTAGCTGTATTAGGGACAAATGTAGATTTTCTCATTTAAAATTGCTGAAAACAATTGTTTTCAACAAGTTACCACACAAGCTAATCACATTTTGCTATTAATTTTGTTATTGTGGGGTAAAAAATATGAAATATGTTAATAACATATTTCAATATTTTTCAACATTTTGCAGGAAATAAACGTTATTGACAAAAGTTATTTATTTCGGTAACATGCTGATAGTTTTGTCATCAACATCATGAAAAACATTATTTTTACAATATATCACTTGGCGGTATAGATCAAAGTATGTTAAAAGCAAATGTTAACAGAAGATTTAACTAGATATGTGTTAACAACATTGTTAATAACAAGTTTTGTCTTGACTTGACTGATGGTGTACTTTGAAAATTGTCAAATTTGTGTATAGCACATATTTGCTAAAGTGTTATTAACCGTTTAAATTTTGCTGAAAACATTTTAAAATATTACTTTTTGCCAATATTACATTGCTATTAACAGTTTTAATTGCGGTAAATAATTTTTCTAATTTGGCCGATGACATTTATATTTTCCACGTTGTTTTCCACATTGTTAGAAACATATTTTGCTAGAAACATTCAGTAAATTATTTTCGGAGCATAATTTTGCTAAAAACACTTATTATTAGTCTTTTGCTATTAACATTGTTACTACTATTTTTTTTAGATATAAACCGCCCTTAATCATTGCAGCACATATGTCGCGTATATGTCCGTTGGGTTTTTACTCTTGCGGCAATCAATTTGTCCTAATTACTGCGGCGCTGTCAACGACGACGTAATAGAATCTAAACATGCCATCGTATACTCTCAGGATTTCTCGGAGAGAAATTTCACTTGAAAAGTAAAGAGACTTCCGTGTCACTCGAATTCGAGTAATTTCTCACTCATATAGAGTGAATTATCCACTCTGAATCATCGACTGAATCGTCGCTCGAAATTGAAGAATGAATCTGATGTCAATTTCGCTACAAAACTTGGACGCTTTTCTCTTGTGCTGTTTGGAATGCAGCCAATTCTCCAATGAGAGAAGCTAACTTCTGGGAATAGATTAACACAAGTTCTCTCATGGAGGCCATCAGCTATGTTCCAAAATATATTTAAAAAAGTTCAAGCCACATTTTGAAATAAAATGTGCACTCATTTGCGAAACGGTTTAAATACATATCTTCCAGTAAAGTTAGAAGCACGTCAAACTACAATAGCGAACCATTCCTGATGGGTTTGCGTAATAATCGGCTTAATATGACTTGAGTCAATGTAACAATATACAATGTGAATATTAATCTTTTATTATATTACTAAGTTGAGTTATATTCCTATCTTCTTTTTTATAGAGATAAAAATATAATAAAGATGCTTATGTTTCTCTTGAATCCTCCGATACTGTGACGTCGGATGTGTCATATATTGTCACTTTGGCACTTCTGTCATAACGTATTACTGTGTAGACTTGTGAATAGAGGCTCGCAACTGTGACCTTTGAAGCGCTCCTAATTTCATCGAAAAATATGTAATCAAACTGTTTCGCAAACGAGTACTTCTTTACTCTGAGTTATTGATCAACTTGATCCGATACCAGGATAAGATGACCATATTGCAATATGTTCGTATTTCGATTATTATAAAAGAAAATATACGGTTTACAGGATTATCATGGACATACAAGAAAAGTTGATTTTACAAAAATAAACTTTGTGCCCCAAAAATTATTTTCAAGTATTCTTCCTCGGCGTACTCTAATCGATTGAAATATTTGCTCATAGGGAGTCAGAGTTCACTCTATGCTTAAGTAAAACATGCACTCTTGCGATTTTGAGTGGCAATATTTTCACTGTCGCTTCGAGTGGAAATACTGCCTCTTTTCACTCGTTTTCAGCAAGATTCCGCTTGAAGAAATTTAAAGTATCAGCGATGGAACGTAGTCTCTCTTTCGTCCGCTAACTCATGCGAACGGAATTGCTATGGAAGCATAATCGATATATTTAATAATAACGACGTTGCTCCACTAATGTTGACGTTGTGGTTAACATTGTGTGTCAAGAGTACGCCCGTTTTACGCGCGTTCGCTTCCTAATGAAGCAGCGAGAGGATTATTTAAATAACTCGGGGGGGACACCTTTCGCCCAGTGAAGACTCTTCGAGAACGTTAAATATCAGACGAAACGGGCGTACAAGATGCGCGTCACGTGTTTCGCCAGATGGGTAATCCATCGAAGCGGCGCGGCGGATCTATCCATTTATCCGGGCGTAACAACGAGCATTGTCGACGCGATGTCCAGCCCCGTCGTCGCCATTCACCATCACCTCTGCCGCCGCCGCCGCCGATGCCACACCACTACTACCACCCGGGGGACCAACATTTTTACCCGCGGAAGCAGTCCTCAATTAATTTCCATTCATATTGGTCGACGAGCCGGTGAACGTGTTTACAACGTACGGTAATTGCACGCGCGATCGCGTTGTGCCACTCAATTGTCTGGTCTAGGTGTAAAAGTCGACAGGATACGCTGTGTATATCTGTTACTGCGCGTCATATTGCCGGCGTGAAAATGCATGGGCCGCGACGACCGCCGTGATTTATTAATATTGATACGCAATGAAAACTCTACGGTGACGGCATGCTCTTGATCATACTAAGCGAATTTCGTGTCGTGACGTAAACACGTTAAAATGGCAACTCGAGGGATACAGTGTGAAATTGATCCGACAGGACGTCCCGTTTGTGAAAAATCAATTATGAGAAATCTCACATGATGTAAAGAAGAGAGACATTTATACATACTCACACATACACATATATACATACATACATATATATATACATATATACATTCATATAAATATATATACATACATACATATATATATATATATATATATATACACATATATATTATCCGTATTATACAGAATGTTTCCTCTAATTTGAACACTTACACTGAGGAAAAAATTATCTTAAAATCAACAAATACTTTTTTGATGGGAGCCATTAACATATTTACTTAAATCTAAATTCTCTTTATTTAAATCAAATATGTTTACCTTATTATTTAAATCAAATATTGTTTACCTGATTTAAATAAATAATATTTGGTTTAAATAAAGAGAATTTAAATTTAAATAAATATGTTAATGGCACCCATCAAAAAAATATTTGTTGATTTTAAGGTAATTTTTCCCTCAGTGTAGAATATCTCTGTTTCCTGAGGTCCATTATTATTGATTCATTTTTCATTGAAGGAACATTAAACGGTCAAACATATGCAAATTTTCTGAAAAATGAATTGCAGATATTGCTGGAAGATGTTCCATTAGAACCAAAAATTCCTCTGTCATTTTCCAAACAACCACGTAAAATTTCGAGATACTAATAAAAAAAAATTGGCGAACCAGTGCGTGCGATATTGTGGGACGAGTTGTTTCATCGAAAATGACTTTTATGACTTCCTTTTAGCTAAACACGTATGACATGCTGACGATACATTGAAAAACAGTCGTTTCCGTCGCTCCCGTCGTACGTTATTTAGATGGTAGCCGATAGTTATTGCCGCTAAGAGATAAAGCTATTTGCTTTATCAGCTGCCTATTTGCTTTATTTGCTGCCTCAGCTATTTTGAGATAGAGACAGAGCTTGTCTCACGATATCGTACGCACTGATTCGCCAATTTTTTTTATTAATATCTCGAAATTTTACGTGGTTGTTTAAAAAATAGAATAAGTATTAATAGAAAAAATAGAAAAAATAGTAGAAGTATTTTTTGTTTAGTTTGAGCTAATCTATCTACATGTGCGTTGATATATCTCGAGTCAAACACCCTATATATATATATATATATATATATATATATATATATATATATATATATATATATATATATATAATGACGCAACTTTATATTTCAACGCGTTGGCGCCATTTCATCAAGCTATTCGCGCGATAAGATCTGATAAAGATTATTTCTTTTTGCATTGATATTACGTTACGCTAAACGAACTCTTCCTCTGTCTTTCTGTTTTCCTTTATCTTCTTATTGATTTTCGTCCTGGCTGCCATATATCTGACTCGCCAGCCGTACGACTTTGCTTTTGCCTGCAGTTCCGTGAAACGAAGCCGGAAATTGGCGACGGTGAAATACAGCGTACGCATTCGGCAAACTCAGTACTCGATATTGAAAGACCTATTAAGTCGAGAGTGCGTAACACGCGGCACTAGAGACAGAAAGTCTCGTTCTTCTTTGCAGACATTGATATATCCATCTTGATATATAATCCGTGTTAACTAATTTAAACAATATCCAAGATTTATAT